>NW_027224344.1:0-323363 GCF_023699985.2 Odocoileus virginianus | reverse complement strand
GGTTATCTTGTTCGGGGCCTGGTTCCGCCCCCCTCTCCCCACACGACGGCTCCGGCTCACTGGCCGGGCCAGGAGCGAGTGACGCGCGCTGCGGTCCGGCCGGTGCGGCCGTGTCCCCGTGGCTCCCGGCTTCGTGCGAGTCGTTTCACGGAAAAACGGGAAAGGAGACAAGTGTTTGAGGTCGCTCCACTTTTGTTTTCTCCCGACGGCAGACTTTGTTCCCTGAAGCATGAGGTCCCTTTCGAGGCAGTCGCCTGGAGGACAGCTGTTTTCATGACTGTGTTTTCACTTGCTGTTACCATTTTGAAGTCACTCTACTGGAGCTTTTCCTGCTCCAAGATCAACTTTTTCTCCGGACTTCAGTTTTTAGGGCAGACTTTACGGTAAGCTTTGAAAACTACTATGCTAGAATGCCTACCTAATGATAAAGAGTATCTTAGAACTTTGGGGAAGTTTGAGTGCTTTTCCCCCACAGCTAATATTTTTTTGCTCGTAGATTTCTGGTCCACAGCTGCAGCCCATGATATTTTATGTATCTAGGTCTGAAAGCAATTAAGTATTAGTAAACTCGAGCAAGAAGTTTTGAAGTTATTGCTTTAGGGAAGTACCCAGAGAAATCTCAGAGGTGGCTAATTAGTTCAAATGTAGTGAAAGGAAAGACAACATCCTACTGTTTTGGTTTAAGGTGAGGCAGGGGGTTTGGTAATGTAGTACAGATGGAAATTAGGATATCTTCTCTTCTAGGAAAGCTTTAGGATGGCTTAGAATAAGTGGAATCCTGTTCTGGAAAAGAGATTGGGCATTAGATTATATCTGGAGGAATCTTCCCCTGGATGGTGTTTCTCTTGCACTGGCAGCAAAGCTCTTCTTCTACACTTAACACTGTATCATATTGGAGTGGATTGTCAGCTTCCTGAGGGCATCCACCTTTTTACTGTTGCTTTGCTTCATGCAGCCAAACAGAGTTGTCTTTCACAGTTTCTGTTTGCTAATGATTGTTACATGAATGACCTTTGCTTAATATCTCAATTTTCTTGGATTTGTTTCCTTCTAAGCTGAGATCACTTTTAAAGAGTTAATGTATATATTGATGTGTTATATATGTTTGTAAATGTGTAACTTAGTAGCTACAAGACTAGAAGTGAGGAGCCTACCTGGACAACTTGGTCAGGATTTTAAAGTGTGATGGATGGATAGGCAAGGCTTCTGCTCTTAGGAGAAATCTTTTTAGTGGAAGACAAATACAAAAAGGCAGTCATCAGTCTAGCAGAAAGTAAAATGACTGTGATGGACCATGGGGCTAGGTTTCACTTAATAATAAGGGATCGCCTCTTTTAGAAAGTGACATTTGAATTGAGGTGAATGTTGGGAAGGAGCTAGCTGTGCAGACATCTTGAGGAATATTCTAGGCCCCAGGGCAGGGATGGGCTTAGGTGTTACAGAACAGGTGCAGGAGGCTGGGACATGTGGAAGATGAGGTGGCTCATTGATGTTTTCAGGAAGGATATTGTACCTGGCTTATGTTTGATGGTCCCTTTGATTGCCGTGCAGAGGTTAATTGTAGGGTGGTGAGAACTGAAGCGTTGAGACTGGTCAGGAGGCCTTTCTGTTGGGGTAGAGTGGTCATAGCAGAGTCAGAAAGATGAAGAGTGATTCTGGGTTTGTTTTAGACAAGCCCTGTGTTTTCCTCAGAAATAAGGTTCACAAATGTGTTTTGATTGGCTGTGGTGTTTTCACTGCATTTAAATTGGTTCAAGTGGAGTCTAGTTTCTAGCTGATCTCAGTTCTTAGAGGCCTCTTGTTTGACAGTGTGTGTTGTTGAAGGCATTTGAGTTTGACATTCATGTGTGTAAGGTGTGCACTGCCTTATGTAGCTGAGGTCAGGGTCCTGGGTGTCCCTAACACAGAAGGGGAGGCTGTCAGATGAGATGCTTGGCTGGGGGCGGGGGGCTAAAGTGCAGAGGAAGGATGGGACAGGTTTTCCACTTCCTGCATCCTAATGTAGGAAAGTTTGAACGTCTTTGTAGGAATCAAGAAGAGGAATTAGACCTGTCAAAAAGAGGAAAACACTGAGGCGTGATCTGAGAGGTGGTGAGTGCTTATGAGATAGGTAGTGATGAATGTGCTTGTATTAACTCAGTTTGAAAGTCTTCCTTTCTTCAGCAAATTTATTGAGGGTCTACCTTGTAGGGCACTGTTTTAGATAGGAATTCACTGTGACACAGGCCCAGTCTCTGCCCTCATGGAGCTCACATTCTGATGTGGGAGAGGGTAGTTAAGCGGGTGAATTGTAAAGAGAAAAGTAAGCAGTGCCAGGAAACAGACATGCCATGCCTGACTGTACTGGCTGCTGGGGACATGGACCTTTACATAAAGACCTGAAAGAAGAGAAGAGCAGGAGCCTTCGTGGCGGCGGTGAAGCAAGGATGACTGGGATGGAGGTCACAGATCACTCAGTCCCCTGTTGCCAGCATGACTGACTTTCTTAGATGGGAAGCTGAGGAGGGTCTGACTAAGCTGTGACAGTGTTTGGCTTTTTTGGATGACTTGTGTGTGTGGAGCTTTAGTCTGGGAAGGAAGATAGAGGCGTGGAGACAAAAGGCTGTTGCAGAGAGGATCTTGGAGAGTGTGTGAGTTGACCATGACAGTGGCAGTGGGAGTCTTGGGCAGTGGCAGGTTCTGGTTAGCCACTGGGGTTTGCTTGAGGGATTGCACGTAGGGTGTGTGTGTGGTAGTGGGAACCCTGAAGGTTTGGTCTTAGCAATGGGAGAACGGAGTTGTCGTTTTCTCTTTGGGAAAGATTGAAGAGCGGGGTTGAAGATTGAAGATGTCTTGAGGGGTTGCCATGAAGTGGAGTCAAGGTTGAGGTTTCAGGTGTCTGTTAGATATCCATGTGAAAATGTCAGGTAGGTAGTTGAACATCTGAGGCTCAGGGGAGGGGCCCAGGCTGGGATATAAAACTTCCAAAGTGGGGGCAGTCATCTAGTGAGGCTGGATAGATGGGGGTACCTGGACCCAGCCCTGGAGCCTTGCTGTGTGCAGGTCCAGGAGAGGAGGAGGGCCCCGGCAAGGAGGAGAAGCAGCCTCTGGTGAATCTGGGGGTCAGACAGAGGTACTTTGGAAGCCAGGTGAGAAAAGTATTTCTGTGAGGAAGGAACATGAATTTCATTCTGTCAGGTCCAAGACTAGGACTGAAACTTGACCGTGGGATTATGGAGTAGACAATACAGAGGTCAGTGGTGATATTGACAAGTGTTTGGTGAGGCCCTGGGATGAAAGCCAACTGGGAGTGGGCTCCAGTGAGGACTAGAGCCGGGTGGACAGCAGTGACTCCTGCTGGAGGTCTGAAAGGCAGAGGGAGCGTGGACAGAGGTGGCAGTAGCTCCGGGGGATAGCTGGACTGAGGTTGAGGAAGACTTCTTTGGGTGGGGGCACTGCACCAAGAGATGGGACAGTGTTGAGGAGGAGGGACTGGTGTTGGAGTAGGAGGGGTAGGCTTCTGCCTGGAGTGTGGATAACTTCATCTATGCTTAGGTAAGTTTAGTAGGTTTCTACTGATCTTAAGACTTTTCTTACTTTGTTGAGTTACTAGATTAGTCTGTAATACCTGAACTCACAGATGAATGATTTGTCACTGAACCTAGCACAGTCCTGCATTGTTGTCCATCTTACCAGTAGTGGCACTGCTTAGAATATCCCTCCAGGCTTTAAGCCCTCTTTCTTCCTCTCCTTTCAGCTGATGGGATTAGGCCAGACTTCATAATACACCATTTAATGCTTGTGGGACTTGCTCCATGGTTTTGCTTACCTGTTGCCTGAATACAGTGGAGCACCTCCTATGGTCACCATACATTTAGTGTTTTTTTTTTTTTTTTTTTCATGACTTTATTTTGTGTGTGTGTGTGTGATAAAGTTTTTTTAAAGTATAAAGGAGATATAGAAAGCTTCTGACATAGGCATCAGAAGGGGGCAAAAGAGTACCCTACACTTAGTGTTTAGGACAGTTTGGAATTAGTCCTGGGCATGAATCTTACTAATTGCACAACCTTGGATAAATTTAGCTAGTTTAGCCTCTGAGTTTGTTTTTTTTTCAGTAAATTGAGGATAAGTGAGTTAAGGTAGTGGGTAGGCAATAACTCTTAAATCTCTCCCACCACTGCTTATGTTTGTCTTCTTTATAAGCTCCTTTGTTTTCATACTTTGCCTATAAAAGTCCTTCTCATTCCTCAAAGTATAAGGCCAGTATCCTCTCATTTTGTCTTTCCTGATTTAATTATTTTCTTCACTGAATTTCACACAACCCTTACATGAGACGCACTCTGAAATATTTTTGAAATTAAGTGACATCTCCCAAGTACTGAGCTCGAGGTCCATGGAGCCCGTGGCCAGCGTGCGGTGAAGGTTCTCCATCAGTACAGAGTGTGCCAGGGTTCCCCAGACCTAGCCTTTGTGTGCCACTTTTACCATTTCTGTCTTGTCCATGTGCCAGATATACTTTATTTAACTTGAACATTTTTCTTTGAATGGACTCACTTTTTAAACCGTTTACTCATCCTTAATCTCTGAAATCAGAGGCTAGATTTTACTAGTTCTATTTTTTCTATTCCATGTTAGGATGTATATTCAACTGGTATACTTTTAAGTAATGTCCTGAAATCATCTGTATGTGCCATTGATGTCATGTCTTCTTTGATTCTTTGTTAGTAAATTCAAACTTCAAGAGTAATTAAGCTGTTGTATCTCATTGTTTTGTTAGTTGTTAGAAGATAGTTTGAGGTTTATATTCTCAGCTATAGTATCCCCTTAGTGCTGTTCCAAATAGAATTTTAGCAGTTTTCTAAGATTTATGAGACTTCTATTTTAGTCTTTTGAAAAAATTTTATAGTAATATTTGATATATAAGAATACTTTTATTGTTGCAGTGAGATGGAAGATTTTCGAGGTATAGCTGAGGAGTCATTTCCAAGCTTTTTAACCAGTTCATTACTCGGTAATAGTGGGATTTTGGAAAACGTCACTCTTTCTTCAAATCTTGGCCTGCCTGTTGCTGTTTCCACACTTGCTAGAAATAGATCCAACTCTGAAAACAGGTATGAATTGTTTTAACAGATGATTTTTTTATAGATCCTTAAAGCCTGTGATATATTGATTACTTCTGTGAAATTTCTCAGCCAAACTTGAGCTTTTGCATTATCTAAGGGAGATGACCATTTATGTAAAGTCAACACAGAAGATAAAGCCCTCTTTCCTATTCCTTCACCTTATCAGTGGTGGGTGGGTAGGTTTGGGATTGAGCACTGGTAGGATTTGACCTACCAGTGGTTTTTCTGTTCATGGTGTTTTGGCTTTGTATTAGTTCAGCCCCCTGGCAGCTGGTGATTTGAGCTGCATCCCCAAATGTGACGTGTGTAGTTCACCCATTTTGTGTAATGTGTGAAGTTTGCCTATGCTTAAAAATCTAACTTCTGGGTTTTCCTGGTGGCTCAGTGATAAAGAATCTGCCTGCCAATGCAGGAAATACAGGTTCAATCCCTGATCTAGGAAGATATGACATGCCACGGAGCAGCTAGGCCTGTGTACCACAACTGTTGAGCCTGTGCTCTAGAGAGCCTGAGAGCTGCAACTACTGAGCCCACACACTGCAGTTGCCGAAGCCTGCACGCCCTAGAGCCTGTGCTCCACAAGAGAAGCCACCTCAGTGAGAAGCCGGTGCACCACAACTAGAGTAGTCCCTGCTCGCTGCAACTAGAGGAAAGCCCCTGTAGCAGCAAAGACCCAGTACAACTAAAATAAATAAATTTTTCTTTTTTAAAAAGGCTTTGCATGCTACAGATAAATCTTTAATTAAAAAAAAAAAACTCTAACCTTTTTCCCATCCTCTGCCCAACCTAAACATTCTGTATGGAGCATCACCTTTATATTTGGAATGGAGGGGTTGGATTAACTCTCTAAAAACTTTTAGCTTTATGATTTCCACGACTTTCTTGTTGAAAATATACGTTCTGCTGCTGCTGCTACACAGTTTTTCAGTGCTTTGCAGGTACAGTGATGGTTTTCAACACTGTGGGCCCTATCTGTTTTTACCCCTGGCCGTTGATTTTATGGTCATATAGTCCTATGTCATGTGAATTTTAAATATGTATAATTTAATTATTAATAATTGCAACAAAATTTTCATGTGTAGGTATTCTGATGTGCAGACCTCTTACTTAGTGGAAGGGAAGTTTTCAGTTCCATCGGAGACATCGCCCAGTAGCCAAAGTGAAGATGAGCCGAGAGAGAGGTTACGGCTTGTCTTCTCCAATGATGAGTGAGTTCTTACTTCATCTTGCTTTCACTGTGTTTAAGAGCGAGTCTCACTCAGTCTGATGGAAGATGAACATTGATTGTGTCTCTGATCAATTCTAAGAACCTTTAGCCATTTTCTTTATATGATATTAATAACATTTTTAGTGTTTCAAAATTTTTTTCTAAGAGTAATACATGCTCATTGGGGAAAAAATCATAAAGTATAGGCAGGTGTAAGGAAGACAGCAAAGATCTGTCAACCTACTAATTAGAAAATAGATGTTGATTATCTTTTTATTTAATCTGGACAATTTTCTATGCACATATACATGTACATGGGGCTTCCCTGGTGGCTCAGTGACAAAGAATCCACCTGCAGTGCAGGAGCTGCAGGAGATGGGTTCGATACCTGGGTTGGGAAGATCCCTTGGAGGAGGGCATGGCAACCCACTCCAGTATTCTTGCCTGGAGAATCCCCCTGGACAGAGGAGCCTGGTGGGTTATAGTCCATAGTGTCACAGAGAGTTGGACACAACTGAAATGACTTGGCACGCATGCACAAATACTTTATAAAAATTGTGAACTCTGTATATTCATTCTAGATTTGCTTTGAATCAAAAGATTTCATTTTTATGGCCGAGTACTATACACAACTACATTTTCTTTATCCATTTATCTGTCAATGGACACTTAGTTTGCTTCCATATCTTGGCTATTGTAAATAGCGCTGTAGTGAACATAGGGGTGCATGTATCTTTTCCAGTTAGTGTTTTTATTTTCTTTGCATAAATACTGAAGAGTGGAATTTCTGGATCATATAGTAATTCTATTTTTGATTTTTTTAAATCGATTAATTTAAATTGAAGGATAATTACTTTACAATATTGTGATAGTTTTTTGCCATACATCAACATGAATCAGCCATAGGTATAACATGTGTTCCCCACCCATCCTAAACACCTTCCCACCTACCTCCCCTCGCTGGGTTGTCCAGGAGCACTGGCTTTGGGTGCCTGGCTTCATGCATTGAACTTGTACTGGTCATCTGTTTGAGGAGCCATCATGCTGTTCTCCACAGTGGCTGTACCAGTTTACAGTCCCACAGCAGTGTAGGAGGGTTCCCTTTTCTCCACATTCTCTTCACTTGCTGTTTGTTGTCTTTTTTGAGGCTAGCCATTCTGACAGGTATAAGGGCCATACCACTTTGTGGTTTTGAGTTGCATTTCCCTGGTGATGATCAGTGTTGAGTATCTTTCGTGTACCTGTTGGCCATCTGTATGTCTTTGGGAAAATGTCTATTCAGGTCTTCTGCCCATTTTTTAATCAGGTTGTTTTTTGATTCAGCTATCTACTGCAGCTGTAATAAAAAGGTGGAGAAACTAGGAGAGAGGGTTAGAACTTGGAATTGATGAAAAAACTATTTTATTTTTATTCATCATGGCCTGACAAAAGCCTGGCCCTGGGTATCCATTTGTCACATGATGAATTTGTTACATTAGCAACTTTTTCCTGAACTTCCATTCCTCCCCCTCCTTTTGCTGGTGAAATGGCCTGGGGAATGGTGACAGAACCAGGAGCTTTTGTAGTAGGTTGGGTGGAAAATTGCCTTTAAGGAAGAACCTTTTCATCCGTATATGAAACAGGAGAGGCAGAAGGAAGACAGGGATAAGAACAGTGGCAGGGACTGAAGTATGACTTAAAAGCATTTGTAATTCAGAGAAGTAACTATTTGGCAAATATCCCAATATCCTTTAAGTCTGTCTTGTTTTTTAAAACCTGAGCTTTCCTCTAGATATGATAGATTCACAAATCTGGGAAAGAAGAAAAAGACAACAACCTCACTTTATCACTTGAGAGGCAGAGTAACAATGTATTTGGTTTTGGTAGATGTACATTGCTGGACCAAAATGATGGTAAAATCCCCCGGACATGCCTGGGCCCAGAAATTTTTCTTTCCACTGTGTTTACTTTTTCTTTTTGCGAAATAAATGATTAATGGGTATTTTACAGATACATGCAAGGTAACTAATATTTTCGTTATTATCCTATTCCCTAATTTAAAAGTTCTGTTGCTAAGAAAAAGAACCAGACAGAAAGTCAGTGTTTGTCGGATGCTATCCTCAGAGAGTCCACTTTTCCCAGCGATGGAGCAGGAGCAGAAGGGGAGCAGACCAGAACTGCAGAGCCCTTCCAGAGCCAGGGTCCTTCCGACAGAGCCTCACCCCTGGGGCAAGAGCAAGGTATGCCACTGGGAGAAATTATTTCTTAATGTGTGTGTTTTAATTTCCTTTTTAAAAATATATTTTTTAATTGAAATGTAGTTGATGTGTAGTTACATAAGTTACAGGTGTACAGTATAGTGATCCACGATTTTTAAAGGTTATACTCTATTTATCAGTTATTATAAAATGTTGGCTATATTCCCCATGTTGTACAGCATGCTTTTGTAGCTTATTTTAGACCTACTAATTTGTTCCTCTTAATCCCCTGCTCCTATAATGTCCCTCTCGCTTCTCTCTCCCTACTGGTAACCACTAGTTTGTTCTCTATATCTGTGAGTCTGCTTCTTTTTTGTTATATTCACTGGTTTATTGTATTTTTTTAGATTCCACATACAGGTGATATCACACAGTTTTAATTTCCTTTCTTGTTTCTCTGAGTTTGGACCAGTATTTATCTTAAACTATGATACTATAAAAGTGCTTTGATTTGGCATGTACTTATTAATGTCATAATACTTTTGTAAGAGAAGATCTCTTAATCAGTCTCTTCATTGTCCTTTTTGATTAAGCTGAAGTCTCCTTTCTTGTGAAAACCACCTTACTCGTTGGGAAGTCAAATGTTGTGTCTGTGGAATAGTTTGACGGTTCCCCAAAACATGAAACGTAGCATCACCACACAACCCAGCAAGTCTAGTCCTAGACATGTACCCAAGAGAAGTGACAGTGTGAATCCACACAAAAATTCATATACGTGAGTGTCCATAACTTGACTAGTCACAGTAGCTAAAAAGCTACTGATGCAAATAATCATCAGCTAATATATGGATAAATAAGATGTAGTGTGTCCATTCAGTAAAGTATCATTCAGCCTTAAAACTGAGTGAAGTACTGGTATGTGCTATAATCGGAAGACCCTTGAAAGCATCTGGGTGAAAGAGGACAGACTCAGAAGGCCACATACTGCGAATCAATTTATCTGTTGGTACAGATAGGCAGATCCACTAGACAGAGAAGATTAGTGGTTGCTAGAGCCTGGGGGGCAGGGAGAAGGAGGAGTGCCTGTTAGTGGACATAGCATTTCTTTCTGATGTGATGAAAACATTGTGGAGTTAGAGTGATAATGGTTGCACAGCTTTGTATTAAAAACCATTGAATTGTATACTTTACAAGGATGATTTAAAGTTTATCAGTTAAAAAAAAGAAACACCTCCCCATGTAACTCTCTCACAGTTTGATAGAATAAAGTTTTGTCATACTTGCTTCATCTTTTCTGTTTTTTATTACCTTTTCCTCTGGTATTTAAGAATTCCAGACATCATTTTATTCCTATGTATACTAGTTTGCATCTCTAATAAAAGTATGAACATTTTCCTGGATAACCACAGTGCTATTATTGATGCATATGGTACCCTGGCCCATATTTTACTGATTATCTCGGTTGACTTGCTTGAATTGGGGTCGGAGGAAGGGTCCATTTTGTTTTGCTTCATTTGCTGTGGTGTCTTTAGGCCTGTCATCCTGGAGCTGTCCTGCTGTTTGCTCACTCATGGTGTCATTCTCCTTGATTCTGTCTTTCCCACATCCTCTGTAAAGCAGAAGTTAGCTTTAAAGATTTGGTCAGATTCCTATTCAGGTGTTTTTGGCATGTGTATAATTTTTTAAGCTTTTCTACCCTAACAGATTTTTAATTTAACTGCCAGTGATGGGCTTCTATACTATCATTTAAAAGTGCTCTATTCTATTTAATGGGAAAAATTGTTTAGTTTGTTAATTTGCTATTAATATTTTTGAGAGTTGTTAGGTATTTAGTTGATAAAAATACCTTGGTCTGTTAGTTTTTGTTTTTGTTTTCTTAATAGACTCACCTATTGATTTTTGTTCACAATCCTGGACGAATAAAGAGAATGAGGTAATTTTTTTATGTTACCAATTTCTATTGTTAGGAGAGTGAAAGTTCTTGTTTCACAAGTGTGAATGCTGAGTACCGTTAATATTAGGTAGAAGTCTTGTACCGTAATCAGGAAGTAGGGAATAGGGCAGGCCTGGGACTCCCTGAGTCTCCAGGGCTGTCTGCACTGCTACTCTGCCTGACTTCACGCCAGATCCTCTGGAGTACTGGCTCTATGGGGTGAGGGTTCCTTTTTGTTTGGTTTATTGCATTCTGAGTCCCCAGCACAGGCACTCTATTGTTGAATGGTAGGGAGGATGAATTTGTTTGTAGGCAACCTGAGTGTATACTTTTAACATTCATGACCAAAAAGAAGAGCGTCATCTTTCTTTCAGTGTAGAGTTAAAAAACTTAACAAAAAAAATCACAGTTTTAATGAGCTCACTTGGGTCCATCCTCTGCTCTGTAAATCACTGTACCAGGTGGTGGGTTGGGGTAAAACTTCATTCTGTGAGCCTCTGGACCTTACATTCACTTCTTTGTGTGCGTGCCTCTGGGCATCAGTGTGTGTATGTATACAAATACAGAGGTGTGACTGAATCATACCGCATGCCCCCCTGAACTGAAAAGAGACCGACTCCTTGGAGGACAGATGCTGAGCAGATAAACAGTTTGTGTCCAACAGTCTCATGTTTATAAATGTAAACACAGCACTTTAAAATCTTACAAAAAGGAAACGCAATTTTTATTTTACTTTCATAAGAATTTTTTTAACATTATTTCTGTAAAATTATTGAATTTTATTTCTCACTTTGTTTTGTTTCTTACAGATTGGTGTTCCTGATGTGGGAAAACATTTTGAAGAGAGGAATCCAAACAGTAACTTAAGCCTTACTAGTTTCCTAGAAAACGAGAAACTGATATCACTTGCCAGCTTGGAAGATTCTTCTGGTAGCGTCACAAAACTTGGCTCATCTTTTCCTCATCCTGAGCTTGTTGTTCCATGTGTTTCTATTGCCTCGTTGCCGTAGTGATTGTGCAGCTTTCTGTTTCTTTGCCTTCTTTATCACTTATCCACCAGCACTCAAATGGCCACTTCCGTTAAGCGATGGGAGTTTAAATTGTTTTTCTTTATAGCACTCCTGATAGGCTTAGTCTCATCTCTCTGTTGAGTATCATTACCGTATAAATGGATAAAGCACCATGCTAAGACACTGGGGTTCAATGAAATATTTTGCCCCTGTGCTCGGAAAGTCCTGCCAAGTGGGCAAAGAGATGCATGACTCCCCTCTGTGTGAAGTGTGTCTCAGTGGTACAAACTGTGGGTGTCACAGGAGGGTGACAAGTGAGTTCTGACTGAGGAAGGTGTCTGTGAGGCTTTAATGAAAGAGGTCATTTTTCCTCTTTGAGAAAGGAGGCCTCTGATAGGCCTTAACATAGACACTGGGATAAATGTACATTTAAGAAGAAAGAATGGCTTTAGCAGAGACCCTAAGGTGGGGGCATAGAGACAACATTTGGAGAGAGTAGCCAGTGCTTTTGTGTGGCAGGTTTATAGCACCTGTGGAAAGATAAACTTGGTAATAAACCCAGAAAGTAGGCAGAGACCAAATTATCCATGGCTTTGGAGGCCAGACTGGTGAGCCAAGTGGAATAAATTGAAACTGTAAAATCAAAACAGGTTTTGCTGCTAAAATTTTAAAAATATTTTTAGATTATGAAATTGTGGATGAGGAATTGTTGACCTGAATTTATATAGTTTCTTATTTTAATATGCTAGATTCTCAGAGGCAGTAGGAAAATTGCCCTCTTGAAAAGGCTCACAATACTGTTACAGATGGTTGACAGTTCTAGTTTCATCCTGCCCTTGCCAGGCTGTGTGTAGAACATTGAGAAGCACTGCCACTTGTTTTTATTTGTCTGTTTGTAGCTTTCTGGGTTTAGTGGAAGTTGAGTTTTTTATCATATCTATCAGTACTCAGCTTTGTTACATCTTTTTTTTTTTTCTTTATTCTTAAGACCATATACTGTTTGAGGTTTCATATTAGCATTAACCATTAATTCACTGGAATTTAGTTTTATTTCTCCTGTGGCAGGCGCATTTGTCCTTTGTTGATAGTTGCTCATTTGCCACACTGCTTTCTGAATAAACGGCGCTTTCCCATGGCCACACTTGCCCTATCCTAACTTCCGGTGTTTGGTGGTGGCTGCTTCTGTGTTGTCTTCTCCGTGAAGGTTAAGTATTTAGTTTGGTTAAATATTAGAACGCTTTTAGTGATTTATAGATGAAAACAATGGGTTTTTTTCATGTCAAATGTTTAGACAGAATCACATGGACTGTTGATGCAAATGATTTATCAACCTTATTGATTACTTTTCCTCCATTTTACTGATAGATGATGATATTGATGATGAAGAGTTTTATGATGATCATTTGGAGGCTTATTTTGAGCAACTGGCGATTCCAGGAATGATGTATGAAGACGTAGAAGGACAGGAACCTCCAGAAAATTATTTTAAGTTACCTATGAGTGATCCTAGTCAGGTATGTTCCAGTCTTTATGATTTTTCAGAAATTTGACATTAGAAAATTATTACTGGACTCATTAGAAAATTATTAACATAAAACTTTTGGTTTTCCTTGGGCTCTATTTTCCCAGATACAAACTGATGAGAAATACCCTTCCTGTTCTTTCCTGCTCCTTCTTACCTTTCTTTCACCTGCAGAAAAATTATAAGAGTGATGCACTGAACATCTGTATGCTCCTGTCCAGGTCAACTAGTTGTAAACATTTTTGCCATCTTTGTGTTTTCTTTGTCCTTCGAAAAAGTAGTTTTTTTACTGAGTCATTTGAAAGTAAGTTGCAGATATTTTACCCTAACACTTCAGTGTTTACTTCCTGTGAATGAGGACATTTTCCTACATAATCACAATTTCTATTTGCTAGTGTAACTTTGATGTTGTGATTTAAATGAATACACAATCCAGGTTCACATTTATCCACTGTCTACAGATGTCCTTTATTTCTTTGGTTTTGGATCCAAGCTTTGATCAGGGATCACACTTGTATTTGGTTGCAGTGACATGGAGGTCTTTCATGTCATTAAACTTTTTGTAAAGTTTAGGCCTGTTGTTTTGTAAAATGATCTGTATGCTAGATATATGTGACTGCTTTCCCCTCCTGATTAAACATTCCCGATGTGTGAACAGTTGAAACATAGGGCAGTGGTGTGCATTCTGATTACAGCCTCTGGGAAGGCCTGTCATTCCATTTGTCTCCTCTTGGTGGTGCTCTTTGCTATCTTGATGAATGTGGGGTTAGATTCCTCCTCCTCCTCCTTTGTTATCAGGAGGTGATCTATGGGATTTCATGTGCTTTCTTTGCCTCTTCCTGAAACCCTACCTCCTGAGATCTTTGGATTGCTTTTATTTTTTTCCTGTCTCACATTTCCTCACTCTCAAGTTTTGCTGGGTTACAGTGTCCAAGTATAGACAGAGACCTCTGTTTTTGTGTTTAGGTGTACAAGCTGTCAGAGCAGCTGTAAACCCCCTGCCTTTGTTTTTCTTTTTTTTTTTAAAAAGAAAAAGCACAAAGCCTTGTGACTTTCAGTTGTAACGAGGGGCTGCTCTGCTCCGTTAGAAGCCCTGACCTGGAATGGGTTGCCAACCAGTGGCTTTGCTCCAGGTTTCCTCCCTGTGTTGTCCTGTCCTCTTCCGCCTGCCACCATTGGTCACAGTCCCATAGGTGGTAGCTTTGCCCTGTTAGCCTCAAGAACATTCTTTCTTCAGCATTGTTTTCAGGTGCTTTGTGGAGGAGAGAGCTGGTTTCCTGCGTTCTGGTTCTTTTTTGTCTTTGCTAGTATCCTATATGAAAAATAGTTTTTTTTTTTTTTTTTTTTTAATAGTTTTAAATGTCAGTTCTTTGTCTCCTTTTTTTCCCCATTGGAATGTTCATATTTTAACTTTTTAAAATAAACTTTCTATGTTGAGATAACTTTGATCATTGTGCACTTTTTTTTTTTTTTGACTTGAACAACAAATGCATATCTCCTCACAGTTCTGGAGGTGGTGAGTCTGGATCCAGGTGTGAGCAGGGTGGGCTCCCACGGCTTCTCTCCTTGGAGACGGCAACTTCTGTGACCCCACTGGGTCTCCCTTTGCTGGTCCTCGTGTATTTTCAGGCTTTTGGTAGTTTTTTAGGTGTTTATGATGGTTTTCTAGGGCTGCCAGAACAGATTACCAAAGTTTTCTAACTTGAAATAACAGAAATTTACTTTCTCATGGTTCTAAAATGTTGACAGGGCCAAGTGCCCCCCAGAGTCTCCTTCCTGCCTCTTGCAGCCTCTGTGGCCCTGGTGTCCTTAGTTCATGGCCACATCACTCCATTGTCTGTTCCATCTTCACTTGGCCTGTCCCTGTCTTTCTGATCCCTCTGAGGTCTCCCTTCTCCTTTCTCTTGTAAGGACATTGCTTGTGGGGTTTAAGGCCCACCCCAAATCCAGGATGTTCTCGTCTCAAGATCTTCAGCTTAGTTGCATTTGCAAAGACCCTGTTTCTGAATAAGGCCATAGTTTGCAGGTACCACCTGGGGATAAGACTTGGACACATCTTTTCCAAGAGATAGAGTTTAACCCACAAAAGTGTTCCACTAAGAAGTTATTATTCACTGAAGAATATAAAACTGTCCATTTGTATTTCCTCATAGTGCTTTTGCATCTAATCTTTAAGTCATTTGGAGTTTATTTTGAGATAAAGTGGAGATTGTTTATTTTTTGTATAAAAAATTGTTGGAAAATCACCAAGTTAATAAATGATGTCACTAGATTTTAAATGTATGGCCTTATTTCAAAGTTAGTGGCTTATCTTTTATATATAGCTATCTCTGTGTAGTATCCTGACTTTGAAAAGCCTTATCTGTGAAGCCTGTTAAAGGCTTTGCTGGCACTTGATAGTTAGCAGTGGCTGAATATCTGAGAAGTGTGTTGTGGGCACACAAGTCCCTTTCAGCAGCTGTTATTCTAGGAAAGAGTGAGGAGTGCCATTTGGGAAGGATTGTTGGAGAGTGTGTTTTCGAGGCCATGGTTAAATTGTCGTGTCTGATGCAGTTGTTCTTGGACTCCTGACAGTCATTTGTAGTATTTGCTGTTTTACTCCTATTAAATGTCATTCATTTATGTTTTCAGAGTCTGTTAATCATATTAATTCTTTGAGTCTAGCCACACTGATGGGCTTCCTATCCTTTTAGATAGGGTAGGAAGGTAGTTACAAGAGTTATACTTCTAAAATCCTGAACTATAGTGAGCACCTTGGCCATACTTTTGGTATCTGAGTCTGTTGGTGTATATTTGCCATTGGTTTTGGTAAATTCTTTACGATTGGTTCACATACAGTCTAGAAGAATACTGTGTTGTCCATTCCTTTCTAGAATAAATATTTTATGTCATCTGCATAACTTTTTTTTTTTGAAAGAAGTTATGAAAAACAAAACTTATTTCTGGTCTATTATTTACTTTTTAAAGGAAAGTGGAAGAGCAGAAGTTCTGGTGAAGACTCTTAGGACTCCTAGTGAGAAACTTAACCCCGTTTACTTTCATGACACAAATGCCAGTAAAGATGATTTTGATTTGATGGATTCTCTAAAGCTGGAGAAAGGGTCTCCTCATCAAAATAAGCATTTGGCGTCAGACTCAGAAACCGTTTTGCCTGTGGATAGATTTTTAGACACTGAGACGCCTCAAGTGTCCATTCAAACAAATGTGGATGTAGCATCTTTGAAGCCTGTTAGTGACAATGCATTTAATTCCACTGATGCTCTGTGGTCACCCACCAGTGAAAGGCAAACCTGTGAATGTTACGAGTTGGTTGGAAAGACCAAGGACCGTGAGTGGGCCTTTGTTTCTTTTTTCTTTTTAAATAAAAGTAAGAAATATATAAAATACACATTTTGAATATACTGTATTTCCAAGTGGAACTTGTGTAATCTTTTGTATTAAAATATATACATGTTCTGTGTTTTAAATCTGTGGATTTAAAAATGGTGTACTTATCTGGTGGAAAAGTGCCTTTGTCAGTGTTTGTTGTCTTCTCCTTCCTCCCTCATCCTCTGTGATGGACTTTACTGGGACTAAGGCTGGCGATTTCACCATCAGAGAGAGGCTTTTCTTTTGGGGAAATGGGTTTCCTAATTTTGGGCAGATTTCAGTACCATTGATAACCAAGATAAGTCAGCTAAATGAAATCATTTAAGAATATCATATCATTTTGTTTGTTGTGTGTCATTGGATGTGTCTGAAATTCTCTTTTCTAGAAGCAGACCCACCACAGAGTGTGGTCTATCAGGATGAGGAGGGCAGATGGGTCACTGATCTCGCCTATTACACACCTTTTGACAAAGAACAAGATATCAATGTGTCTCTCAATAATGAGCTGAACGAAGACTTCCGATCTGGCTGTAAGTGTTCTGATAGCCTCTGCTTTTAACCATTTTCATTGTTTCTGATGGTCTTCTGAGGTTAGTCTGTCATCCTGGTTGGCCACATCAAATCCCTTTTGGAGGATGTGCTTAGCTCCTCACTTGTTTCTTTAGGAACAGAGGCTCATGTCCATCATTGCTCATCACTGGGACTGAGCTGAGCCTTCCCTAATCTAGGATAGTGAGTCACTTTAGCACCTGAGAGCATTAGGAACCTCAGTCAGGTTTGTTAATTCTAATGCCTTAAACAGGGTCATTTGATGTCCTGTCTGTCTGTCCTGTCTGTCTGTCCCTTTCCCCGTGGTGTTACACATGGCCCTCTGCTCACTCACCTGGCCTTGTGGCCTTGGCCTAGAGATGGAGGGCTGTGTGCCCGTTGGTTTCCTAAGGTGAGCTGAGTTGCTTAGTTGAAACGTTGAGGAACAGACACTGGGTGATCACTTGTCCCTGTTTGCCCAGGCTGTGGGGTTTATTGGGATATGGGATTTTTCCTTTCAAAAACTGGGGCAGTCCTGGGTGTTGGGACGAATAGGTAGTTCACACCATGATGAATTTATAGAGGGGCTTGTCAGTCTGATGGTTCCAGATGAAATTCCATGCATATCATGGACAACTGCTGTAACTCTCGTGTGCCAGATTTGCACGGCTGAAATTAATGTGAATCTTATAAAAAGCTTACATTGTAAAGCCCTGTTAGTAAGTTAGGGCAAGTTAGTACCTCATGAAATCAGTTGCAGTAGGGGGTTCATTACGAAAAGTTCCAGAACCGTATACTCTTACGTGCTTAATGCAGATGTGTCATCGGTTCTGTGATGGAAGCTTTCACGTATTTCTTTCAATTTTGTTTCTTTATTATTTCATTTTTCTAACTAGCTAAGCTGTATTTATATGCTAGTATTTAATTGAGCATTAGTACAATATAATTATGTAAACTTTTTTTTTAAGCTGATGCATTGGATTTGATTGCACAAGATGAAGAAGAATTTAATAAAGAGCATCAGTTTATGCAGGTTTGTATTTTATTGACATTAACAACAGTTCAGAATTTTTCTTGTATTTAAATGTAGGTAAAATGTTCATTTCTTTCTGAGAATATGTAGTGAGAATACATAGATACATAGTATAGAATTATATCTTGATATTCCTTATGTTTAGATAGTTTCTGCCTTTTCCTTCACATAGTTAATTATTAATTGAAAAATAAATGGCCTACTGAAATAATGATTATTAATTCACTTAAAACTGCCTGAATAGGCTTCAAAGATATTTCCATAGTTTTTAATCATGTTTTAAACTGAGTAGTGCTATTTATATTTATTTGAAGAGACATTCCTCTCTAAAGATTTGTGTCAATGACAATCAGTATTTGATTAAGCAGTATATTAAAGCAATGTGTATTGTAACTTAAGTATTAAAAATTTCTTCTGGACTTCATTACATTTCTTAGCTGCTTAAGCTTGAATTTGTCCAAACTTTTTAAAAATTTAAGTACTTAAATTTCCTTAGTTATATTAGTATTTTATGTGTTAGAAAAACAGAAGGCTTGCTGTAGAAATGAAATGATAACTTTCTTCCTAGGAAGAAAATATAGATGCCCAGAACATGTCAGTTGCCCTTGGAGATACATCATGGGGAACTTCGGTCAACTATAGTCTGCTGAGGAGATCACTGAGTGCCTCAGATGTGGACAGAGATGATGCCAGTTACTTACGTCTGTCTTTAGGGGAGTTCTTTGCTCAAAGGTCTGAAGCTCTCGGTTGCCTTGGTGGTGGTTATAATGTGAAAAGAGTGAGTACCATGTATATTGGGAGTGGTTAAATGCACCAGCCCTTATGTACTGAATGCAATGACAGTGTAGCCAGATCATAGTGTCTTTAAAGCAGAGACAGAATAGGGGCGTGGTGGGATGATGGGAAAACATTTCGATTTTTAGTGGTTGTACCCTTGCTCCAGTCCTAGCTCTGTCTTTTAACTAGTTCTGTGTCATGGAACTCCTCTGTGCCTTAATTTTCCGATTTCTAGGATGCAATACTGTCTTACAGGGTTTGTGGGTTACTGTGCTGGTGCACTACGGTGTTCAGCACAGCTTCACATGCATGAAGTACTTAATGTTTGTTGCTGTTGTTATGTCCTTGGTTGTGGGAAGAATTCAGAGATTCATTAATTTTTAAACCTCTGGTCTAAAAACATGTTTCGAAATATAGTAGTGTTTTGGTTTAATAGGATGTACGTGTAAAAAGTTTTAAATGCCAGTGTTATTGGTAAGTTGTATGAGGCAGGAGGGGAAGCTATGTCATTTCTAGGGTCAGGGCGGTGTCTGAGGAGGGGTACTGTGCTGGTGCCTGACAGGTGGGGAGGAGGCGGCGTGTTCGCAGTGAAGGCCTGGAGATGCCAAGTGGAGCTTGAGTGGCACATTCAAGGAGCAGACGCAGAGAGCAGGCAGACAGCTCCTGTGAGTGGGGCAGCAGGCGGATGGCTGGTGGAAGTAGACAAGGGCCAGGTCGTGAGGGGCCCTCGCAGGGCTTGGGGGCATCTCACGGGGACAGGGAGGCAGGGAGTAGTTTTCAGGCCCAGATGTGAGAGGAGCTGGAGGATCAGTGGGCAGAGACTGAGCCACGTAGTAGGTGTCACGAAGGCCAGGGAATAGGATGGCAGTAGGAAACAAAAGAGTCTAGGGCGTGGGAGTGCCTCCGGAGAATTCTGTGTTGGGAATTGGTGCTGTCATAGTGAGTGTATGCTAAACCTGAACTTCATTGAGAGTGTAATTTGAAACAGCTGGTGAGTTAGAACACTGCCGATTTACAGAAAAATTTGAACTGTGGGTCCTATCTGTGCAGTGAATTAAAAAATGAGAGTAAATACCTAGGCAGATATTTCTTCCTGGACCGATTGGTTTTGACATTATGAGATAATTTGAAGAGTAACTGAATTCCTTTCTGAACAGCTGGACAAAACACCAGGTACTGGAAAGATGCATCTGTCACTTTGTGTTAGTTGTGAAATGTTGCTTGGTTCAGGTTGCTGGATCAAAGGAAGAAATCCCCAAGTGAAGATCAGTTGAAAATTGAGTGCCTTTAGTGAATTTGCATTTCAGATCTGTTCTGTGAGAGCTCTGGAAAGAAGCTGCATGGGGAATTCCCTGCCCCTGAGAAAGGTCCTTGAATGCAGACCTTCTGAATGCTCATCCAAGGCAGTAGGAACATGTCTAATCTTAATACAGGTTTTCGGGGACCTATTTATTGTGTAAAATAAAATACCCTTCTAAGTACTGTAAGTTCCAGTAAGGCAGAAAATTTAATCTTTCTTCTTACTGATGTTACTAACAGTACCTTACAGATAGTAGGTGCTCAGTAGTAATTGCTGAAGGAACAATGTGTCGTTTCTGGGTTGTTTTCATTTGGATTTCTTAGTAAGGGCAGATTATTTGGCAGTATTCATTCTGATGATTACAGATAGCTAGCAGTAAGGAAATAAAAGGTCCTGTCTGGACTTGTAATGTTCATTTCTAGCAACTTAACATTTAAATGAAAAATCAGAATTACTTTGTTGAAATCTGTTTAACTAGTTTACGAGTATTAGGATAAAATAGTCTAGAATTTCTCAAAGGAGTTGAATATAAAGAAAATAATTCACATGTTTATTTTGTAGCCATCGTTTGGTTATTTTATTAGATCACCAGAGAAAAGAGAACCTATTGCCCTAATAAGAAAATCAGACCTATCAAGAAGTAATTTGGGAAAAGAAGTGGCTGATCTTAACCCTGGTCTTTTTTCAGGTAATGGATTAAATGAAATTTTTAGTAAACATTTTATTTAACCTGTAAATTAGTGGTTGTGTGATCATGTTCTTATGAGGAAGAAAGTATTTGAATTTTTTGAGTATTAGTTACTGATTTGATTTTTATACAACTTCACATTGCCTTTTCAGTTTAAAGCTGAAACAAGTCAGCCAAAATTCACCTAAATCCTTCTGTTAAAAACCAAAGTGAATGGAATATAATTTGTTCAGGTGATCGATCGGCTTAACTTTGGCACGTTAAACTACTGAGTTAATGAATTATAACTTACTATATGTATCATTTAGGTAGACTTTAAAGAAGTTTTCAGATTGGGGCTGTGGTACTATAAATATGATAAATATCTCTGAATATTAAAAGCCATACTTCAATGATTAATATACAGTTATCAAACAGCTGCTTTTTGCTAATATAATGCTTAGTGTATTATATTATGATATGGTATAAAATGTGCTTTAGTCCTTAAAGAGCTTATATTCTAGAGGCTGGGGAGTGGGGTGGGGTAGTGGAATAAAGAGGCTGTACATAGTATTAATTGACTTTCTGTTATTATAAAGAATTATTCATTTTAAAATTCAACTTGCATATTCATGAAATGTTTGAAAGTGAAAAGTATTAAATGAAGTTGTCAGTATTTTGCAAGAAAGAGATTAAAATCCACAATCTTCTTCAAAATTTATACTTTGAAGAATCCAGCTAAATGAACAAAGATATGGTTCTTTGTCCTAGTGACTGTACATTTAAACAGCTTTTATGAGGCTGACTGATATTTGGTATATAAAGATTTCTTCCTTGTTAATTATATTTAGTGGTCATTATCCATGGATTGGGCTTCCCTTGTGGCTCAGCTGGTAAAGAATCTGCTTGCAATGTGGGAGACCTGGGTTTGATCTCTTGGTTGGGAAGATCCCCTGGAGAAGGGAAAGGCTACCCACTCCAGTATTCTGGTCTGGAGAATTCCACGGACTGTATAGTCCACGGGGTCGCAAAGAGTTGGACACGACTGAGTGACTTTCACCTCACACTTTGCACGGATTGTCCCTGTGACATAGTTTATGGATGTAAATTGAGTATTATATATTTTCTGCAGGAGATTTAAAGGCACAGCTAAGTGAAGAATCAGTTACACTTCAGGCTGAAGAACTGGAGAGTATTTCACAAGTGGATGAAAATGATGTGACATTAACTGCCAATAAAGGAAAAGCAGAGGTATTTTAAGCCTTTCATGAGGGAGAGCTAAAACCCATGTTATCATAATTTTTTACAAGATCAAGATAAGGTCACATGTAAAAATGTATAACTTTTTTTTTTACTCAGTTTTACTACAAGTATCATTTAAATATTACCAGTGTGTAATAAATGTACAAAAGAGTTTATAAAACATAAACTTAGTGAGTTATCAAAACTTATACACCCATGTACACCCAAGGTCAAGAAAGAATATTATCAGCAGCTATCAAAACTTATACACCCATGTACACCCAAGGTCAAGAAAGAACATTGTCAGCAGCCCAGGAGCCATGTTTTTGTCCCTTCTGAAGACTACTTCCTCCTGTCTAACCTCTAACACTGTCACCTGTTCATCTCATTTTGAACTTTATATGTAAGAAATCATGTAGTAGCATAAATTTTTTCTTTTTTTTTCCAGTTATGTTTGTAAGATTCAACTATGATAAGTAGGTAATTTTCATTGCTGTATAGTATTCTACTCTGAATATTCTGCTATTGATATATCCTGTCTACTGTTGATGGATATTTGAAATCTTTCTTATATCAGTATGACACTGTTAAATAGTGTAGTTTTATAGTAAAAGTATGTTGGCTATTTTGTTGTTGTTTTGTTCAAGTCACTAAGTCATGTCCAACTGTTTGTGACCCCATGGACTGCAGCACGTGAGGCTTCCCTGTCCACAACCTCCTAGAGTTTGCTCAAATTCATGTCCATGATGGGGTTTTTTGGTTTTCCCTGTCTCTTCCTTAACATTAAAAGTATCATAAAACATTCAGTTTACTTTATTCCAGTCTTATAAGTGCATATTGTTTATATTTATTTCTCTTTGTAAACCCCATAAGAGATTATGATGATGTTGATAGTGATTACTATTATTACATACAACCAATGTGTATCTCTGATCTTCCATTTAAGATTAATTTTCTTTTGCCTGAAGAATACCCTTACAATTTTGTTTTGTGAGGGACTGCTGGTAATGAATCCAGTTTTGTCAGTCTGAAAATATCTTTATTTTACCTTTATTCTTGAAACGTATTTTTGTTTGGTGTATGTTTGTTAACAAGTATATTAGACTTTTCAGTATCTTTTTCTTTGATATTCTTTCTGTTCTGTTGTGTTCTCTGTTACTTTCTCTTGCATTCTGGATTATTTTTTTTAGACTTCTCTTCCAAGTCTGATTCTTTTTTCAGTTGTGTCCAAGTTGTGAAACCTGTCCTTTGGGTTCTTAATTTGTTATTGTGTTTTTTAATTATAGAATTTACATTTAGTTCTTTCTTGATAATTTCTCGTCTTCTGTTGCGTTCTCAGTGTCATTGTTGTTTTTCTTAAATATGTATGTATGTATTTGGCTATGGCAGATGGGATCTTTTTAGTTGCAGCATTCAGGATCTAGTTCCCCAACCAGGGATCAAACCTGGGCCTCCTGCACTGGGAGTGTAGCCACTGGACCACAGGGAAGTCCCTTAATGTTACTTTTTATTCCCTTAAGTATGTTTTAGGTTTTGTTAGATTTGATGTTTTAGACTCTTGAGAGTCCATTGTATGCATGTTCTGCAGTTCTCTTTTTCTGGAATGTGGGACGCATTACTTTGGAGCATTGTGAGGAGTACATTTTTACAGGAAAAGTTGCTGAAATATTTGAGTCCATGGGAGATACTTTCCAGACAGGATTTTTATTTGCTTCTGAGTGAGGAACACCAGCAGTCTTACGTTGCTTTAATTCAGTTCCTGGGATCAAGGTGTTCGGAGCTAAGCCACCTTTACTCCTTGGGTGTAGCCCTCTGTGGTCTTGTCCTAAAGCATGGATATTCACTGTGATCACCACCTCTCCCTTATCATTGTCAGACTCTGAACCTGATTTTTGTACCCTTACTCCCTTAACAGCAGCTTTTCTTAGCTTCTTTTAAAAAAATTATTATTTTCTTAGCTTCTTAAGCTTCCTGACGTCTTAGCAGTAGCCCCCTCTTGCAGCAGAGACCCTGAGGAATAGCATCCCCAGGACTGGGCTCACCTCTCTGGGATTCTCTCTTCTCTTGGATTTTGGCCCCTTAGTTTTTAATTTCATTTTTTTAGCTGTCTAGTACCTTCTCAGAGTTGTTTTTGGACACGCTGTGTTGTTCTGATTACTCTCAGCCAGAGTTGGTTTGCATTACTTACTCTACTATTCTTGGAGGCTGAAGCCTTAATTTGTATTTAAAAAATATTAAATAGGTTTTTGTTGCTTTGTTGTTGGTTCCATTTCATTGTTTTACCCATGGCTTCTGTTTCTGTTTTGCTTATAAATAATTCTAACAGTTGACTGAAATTACCAAGAATATACTTGGAATCACTGTGACTCAGTGGCTTCTCAGTTTCAGTAGTTTAATTTTTTGGTTTACAGTTACTCTCTGATTCAGTTTAGTGTTTAACTCCTGAAGATGTTTTTTAAATAGCTGATGATCAGACCTTGTAAGTGAACTAGTACTCTGCAGTTAAAGTTGATAGCAGCTATTTTTTTTTTCTTTTCATTAGGAGATTCAACTGGTATACCATTAATTTCTTGCTGCTGTTAGATCTTATGTAGCACTTACAAATAAAGATTAATATGTGCATGTATATGGAACTGATGTGAACTTTTTGATCTCTAGGACACTTTCCTTGTCAGCAGCAAACCTCAGAGACATACAGATGAGCTGCCCAGTGAGAGTGACTCTGTGCTGAGGATAAGCACCATTGCTTCTGCCATCGCGGAAGCATCAGTGAGCGCTGACCCCCTCCAGCTTGCCACCATGATCAAGGCACTTTCAAATAAAACCCGAGAGAAGACTTGTCAGGAAGATGGTAAACAAAGGCACTATTCTGCCGTGTCTCATTTCTTACCTAATGATCTGGAAAAAAGTAATGGATCCAGCACATTTGATATGGAGAGATACCTTAAAAAAACAGAAATTAGTCAATATGAAGGTGGGCTGGACAACTTTTCAAGAGCTGGTGTGTCTGGTATTTGGGATTTATCTTTGTCCAAAGAACGGACTACACACGACATCCATGTGGTGGACCGGAGTGCTACTAGCATAAGCGTGAGGGAGCCAGAGGTGGACACTGCAGCCAGTTTTTATGGTGAAAGTGGAGACAGCGTGGATCAGGCATCGTTGAGAACAATTAGCTCTTCAAATTCAGTTCTTACAAATGTGGGCAAGAGAGAGGGTACAGCGGTTGATGTGAAGACACATTCCATTGACCACAAATCCCCAGATTCCGGTGATGGCGAAAAAGCTGCCTCCACACCCATTCCAGCCTCGGATAGTTGCTCTGTCGTTGGGAACCCCAGAGTAGCATCTCTGTGGCTGTCAGAAGAGTGTAAAGGCCTACAGGAGAGTAGGGACTACCAGAGGCAAAATGAGTGCATTAGTGAGACAAGTAACAGTGAAAAGCATGTGGCTTTTGAAAACCATTCCATAATCTCACCTAAAAGTGTTGGTAAGTGTCAGAGTAATTGGTCACACTCAAGAAATTGCATGGAGTGTTTTGTTTTGTCTTTTTCTGTCCTCATTGGAAAATACATCCTTCTGATAGATTTGAAAAGTCCCTCTCCTGAGCGCGGTGGACACGGCTCAGAGAACGGCGAGGACAGCTTCCGGCCTTCCACTTCTCCGCTGAGTCATTCTTCTCCTAGTGAAATTTCAGGAACTAGTTTATCAGGGTAGGTGCTTTTTTTTTTTTTCCCAAGGAATAAAAATACATGCTCAGTATAGGAAAATTGGAATAAAATGGAAGGGAAACTAGTCACTATAGGTTCATCTCTCAAAGCTAACAGTTATATTTTTGTGAGTTTCTTTCAAGCCATTTTTCTTTGCAAATTTCCATTCTCTGCTGTTTTCACTTACAGTAATTCCCCGTATTTAAAAAAAAATTAATGTTATAAACTGCATAATGGATCTGTCATGGTTTACTTGGTGCTTTTGGTAGGTATTGGGGATACTGGATTTTTTTTTTTTTCCATTTTAATGATACTGAGGTGAACAACTTTGCTCATAAAATTTTTCTCTGTGTTGTAACTGATTTCCTCAGAAGTAAAATTACCGAGTCAGGAATAAGAGTATTTTCAGGCTTTCCAGATTGGCAACCTGTTTTCCAGAAAGGGTGTTACTGACTTGCTCTTATATCTGTGTGTGATGAAGGTGTGCATTTCACTGTTTTCTTATCAGCATTTTAAATAACTTAATTTTGTATTTATTTTTTTATCTTGACAGTGTTAGTTTGTGCTCTTAATACTAATGAGATTGGTAGGTACTTTTTCAAAGGTTAGGATAAAAATTTTAATATTTTGCATGTTTGAACACAGTCTGTAGATTAACTTAATCTTCAAGTTATAGGAACTTTTTAATTTTTCAAAAATGATGTAAGAGTCAACATTGCTTCAAAAGTTTACACATATATAGGTATGTGTGTGTGTCCATGGAACTTTGAACAGTCTAAATATAGTGCTTTATCAGATGTGTCTATGTGTATTTATGTATAGATGTGTAGGTGGATGTGTTACAGGATAAATTCTTAGAAATGAGATTGTTGGGACAAAGAGTATATGTGTTCATGTTCCTATTTAAATTAGTGCAGCCCCTCCCTGGAGGTTGTGTTGGTCTAGTTTTCCACCAGCAGTTTAGGGTAGAGCCTGCTTTTCCACAGCCTCACCAACAGAGTGTTATTAAACTTTTTATTGTCAAAAATCTGATAGGTGAAAAAAATACTATTTCAGTGTAACTTTAAATCATGAGCAGTGATGAGCATCTTTTGTGTTTTCCTTTATGTCAAATACCTATTTGTGTTTGTTGCCCTCATGGACTATTAGTCTTTCTTGTCTCCGTTTCTTGGATCCCTGGATGTATTAAAGCGAGTGAATGGCCCTTTGTGACATGAATTGTACAGTTCCTAGTCTTTAGAAAGCTTTTCCTCTCGTACTTTTTGCTCTTGTAAATTCTTAGGTCCAGCTTACCCACACTGTTTCCCAAGATATGCAAAATCCAGGAACAGCTTGGGCAGCACTTAGTAGGTAACTTGGATATTAAATGTAATTTCAGTTTGTTTGAAAATATCGAATATTCATGATAATTTCGCTGCTTAGGTAAAATTTCCAGCTTACTAAAATCTTTCCTTAAACATATAAAAGATCTTTTGTAAAGCCATCAAAGAAAGAATCCATACATTTAGTAAAGTAAACTTTCTATATGACAGCAGTTTTTACCTCACAATTGACGCTTTATGCTAAAGATGCTTTCGAGTCTAATAAGATCTTTTGAGTCTAGTAACTTCGTTAGGCTCTGTCTCTGTGTTGACTTCATGGTCACCTTGCAGTGCCTTGTCATGCAGTGCCCTTTTAGTATTTGGAGTCAAGCTTCCTTTTATCAGAAAGGTTTATTATTATTATTATTTTAGTTGTTAAAATATTGGTTCTGACCAAATTTTGCTTGACTTCTGCATTTATTTTGTCTTTAATCCTTTCTTTTTTTTTCTTTTTCTCCCCCCCTTTCTTGAGGAACTTGTTAGAGCCACAGGGAGTTGCAAAGCTCGTATAGAGAGACCTTGTGTCCCTCCCCAGCTCCCCTGGCTCTTGCACGGAATCACCACCAGGAACTTGTCCTGGGCATGGTGTGCAGCTAGAATTGTGCCATTTTATCACAGGTGTGAATGTGTGTGACCACCTCCACAGTTCGAGACACAGAGCTTTTCCATCACAATAGTAATGCTTCTTTCTTAATTTCTTTTTCATTTTGTTTGCATTTTACATTTCTGCTTTCTAGATTCCTTTCAGTATTCCCTTTATTGTTTCTTAACTCCTGTGTACCTTCCAATATTATCTTGTTTTCTGTGGTTTTTATATTTTTAAATTGTATATGCAAAAATAAATTGTATATGCTGGCATTTACTAAAAACTAAGTGCCATATAAAGACATATTATTATGATTTTTTCCCTTCACCCTGCTTTTACTGCATGGTCAGAGACAAAGTGCTGGGCTGGATGCTCTTACACTTGGACCCACCTGTTTTTGTGTGCCTAAGTAAATAAACTCATTCTTTAAGTGTAGGAAACATACTTTAGGGAGATGCTAAACTTTCTCATGAACTTGGCACGTGGTCAGATACTTTGACGACTGCTTTGTTGACCCTTTCTAAAGTGACCATGGGATTGGTGAGCTTCCTCCTCTCCGAGGGTCAGCCACCTGCATCCCCACCGCTCAGCCAGGGCCAGATGGCAGGCTTGGTGGGAAAGAAGGTGGTCACAGCAGGTTCTGAGGTTTATTCTGCTGTCACTTGTCCTCCTTGCTGCTGCCTCACGCTCTGTGGGTGGGCATGCCACGTCCTCCTGTCCTTTCTGCTGCAGGACAGCCCTGCCTGCCAAGGCTGAACTTCTGGCTCTGGTTTATCTTCCTGCTGTTGGCCCTGTGCTTTTCCTGTCATCAGTGTAAGTGTACATGTCTGCGTCTTGTGGTTGCTTTTCCTGGGTTGTGCTGTCTGTGCACAGTGGTCTCTCCCTTTGTTCAGTTCAGTCGCTCAGTCATGTGTGACTCTTTGCAACCCCATGGACTGCACATGCCAGGCTTCCCTGTCCATCACCAACTCCTGGAGCTTGCTCAAACTCATGTCCATCGAGTCAGTGATGCCATCCAACCATCTCATCCTCTATCATCCCCTTCTCCTCCTGCCTTCAATCTTTCCCAGCATCAGGGTCTTTTCCAATGAGTCAGTTCTTCACATCAGGTGGCCAAAGTATTGGAGCTTCAGCTTCAGCATCAGTCCTTCCAATGAATATTCAGGATTGATTTCCTTTAGGATGGACTGGTTGGATCTCCTTGCAGTCCAAGGGACTCTCAAGAATCTTCTTCAACACCACAGTTCAAAAGCATCAATTCTTCGGCACTCAGTTTTCTTTATGGTCCAACTCTCACATTCATACATGACTGCTGGAAAAACCATAGTGATTAGGCAAAACTTTGTTGGCAAAGTAATGTCTGCATTTTAATAGGCTGTCTAGATTGGTCATAGCTTGCCTTCCAAGGAACAGACATCTTTTAATTTCATGGCTGCATTTACTCTTCTTCCCTGAGGAGAGTTGATGTCCAAGCTGGGACTGCCTCTTGGGGCATCCGTTCCTGTTTCTTTCTCCTCATCTTCATATCTCTGCATTCTCCCTGTATCATGGAGTAGCCTAGCTGTTCAAGTGTTTCTTCACCATTGCTGATTTTCTGCTGTACCAACTATGCTTTTCATGGCTGCCAGTATGATCATTCATTTTGTATTCATTTCTTTTTATTGAAATCCTACTTGTACTTTTTTATTGTAAAATGGCTTTCATGTTTTTAGTCTTTTTTTTTTCTTGTTTCTTCCAACTCATTTTCTTTAAGTTTCTTAACGTTCACGGTGAAATGTTGGTCAGAAGATTGATCTGTTGAGTGGCCACATCTTTCTGGTGAGAGCGTGTTGTCTCCTGACTGTGCCACTTGCCAGTACTCCTGCTGCTGATCTTTAATGTCCAGTCACCTTCTGGCAGGACCAGTGCTGCCTTGAGTCTTTGTGTGGCTGGCACCAGTCTGGCATCCTGAATTTCTCTCCTTTTGTTTCTGTGTGTTCTTACAGTTCAGTTCTCATTGCTTGAGGTAATAACAGCCTCAGTGCTTCTGTTCCTTTTGACCAGAGGCACTAGACTCAGCATGCTCCACAGTACCCAGAACTCTTCTTCATGCCGCCCCATGTTGTCTGTGTGAGTATGAGTGTGTGCGCATGTGTGTGCATGTGCATACAGAACCCACGCAGGTGCATGTCTTTCCGGGCTAAAGTGGGCCTGAAGCAAGTTGGTTAGTATTTTGTTTCCACAGATTAGAGATTCACTAGTGTTGGGTCAGTGCTGTCTTGATTTGGTCTTTGTAAAAATCCAGAATTCAAAATAGGATTTTCTCTCTGTAGCCATTGCCCACCTGAGTATTCCAAACTTTGCGGGGGTGGGGGGGGGGGTGGGGGGTGGGGGTGGGGGTGGAGGGGGAGAGGGAGAAAAAGGGGGGTGGGAGTAAAATTCAGTCCAATTAATTACGGACTTGAAACTAAGTGGCGGAGTTTGCAGGGGTACAGCAGCTGTTTGCAAAGGTGGCTTTGATGGTGTTTCCCACCCAGTGTGTCTCCTACCCCTCCTTGAGAGGAAACCTGGTCCCTCCTCTGTCAGGCTGGCCTGGCTCTGTGCTGGGGATTGATGGAATGTGGAACATGTATGTGGGATCTTACTATTTATTGCATACTAACTTTTTAAAACTTAATCTATCCTGAACATCTTTCTGAGCCAGTTGGTAGTATTCAGTTGCATGATTTAAAACAGTTGCCCATTGTTTTATTGTATGTCTGTACCCTAATTGCCATAACTTCCTTCTCCTATATGACATCTAAGATGCCCTGCTTTAGTACTGATAGTGGTGTGTGACATATCGTTTTAGTGAATCTCTATAGTTAGCCCTGATATTTTCTGCAGGACTCATCTCTTGATGTATAGCCCCTGAGTACAGGGGTTTGGCTGTGCCTGCTTGATGGTCACCCAGGAGCTGTGCCCTTGGTCTCCCCTCCATGGTGCAGCTCTGCCCATTTCTATGTACTCGTCCACGAGATTCTTGTTTTTGCTTTGCTCTTTGGGGCAGGAGTTGCCGAGTACTCTGTTCGTTGGTCTTTATCACGTCTTCATTAACTGTTGAATGAAAAGCTAACACTGTTAAGGTATTGTATATGAATTTATTAATAAAACTGCCACAACATTTTTTTTTCAGTAGCTTACCAGATACTTCATTCAATAGGACTATAATTCACAGATTTAGATAATGGTAAGAAGGTGTAATCAAGGGTAAGAAGAGTGAATCCAGGGTTGAGTTGCATATGGTAACTGGGACAGACAGTAGTGAAGGTTGATGGGGTTGTAGGCAAGCAGGAAGGGTTTTCTGCCATGTAGATGATGTTAAGTGAAGGGGTGGACAAGTCCAGACACAGGTGTTCTCTCTTCCAGGTGTGCCCTGGAGTCTTTTGGTTCAGCAGCTCATCCACAGAAGCACCCCTGTGAGAGGGAGTCATCCCAGGTGACGTGTCCGGAGGCCAGTGTCAGCAGGCTGACGTACGTGTCTGAGCAGGAGAGCATCAGTCCCTCCATGGCCTCACGTCATGGCCTTGACGACCACGAGGTAAGCAGCTTCTGTCACTTCTTTACTCACACTTACCTCTGAAGTCTTCCGGATGTAGGACTCAGACTTGAATTCAGACCTGACTAATTTTGGTTCCTCTTTTTCCTTTAAAGTAAGTGTGTGTGTGTGCATGCACACATGTTGTGCTCAAACAGCTACTTGTGCTAGGTTGGCACTGCAGGTATACATATTTAGTGTCTGCCCTCAAAAAGCTCTCAGTCTGGTGGAGCACGCAAAGACATGTTGTGCAGTGAAGTGCGCTGTGGGAGCTTCAGGAGGCAATGGACGGCCTCAGCTGATGGCATGTCCTGCAGAGCTCGATGGGGCCTACCTGAAGTCAGGTGTGGGGGAAGAGGGAATCACAGAACATACCCTGCATTTGATTCATGGCCACACTGAATTGTATATGTGGAGAGAAGAAGGGGAGGCCAGACCATGATGTCGTAGATGTAAAATTTGGGAGTTTGAAGACACTTAATTATTAAACAAAACTACTTGTTTCTGGTTCTGTAATTGGTAAAAACAGGGAATGTGGTGGTGTGGTTTAGTCGCTAAGTCGTGTTTGACTCTTCTGTCCCCATGGACTGTAGACTGCCAGGCTCCTCTGTCCATGGGATTCTCCAGGCAAGAATACTGGAGTGGGATGCCAAAAAACAATGAATGCAGATTTTCTAACTCTTAATCCTGCTTTTCACGGCTACAGAAGCTACTACTCTTATAGCCCTATTTTTTTTTCTTTTAGAGTTGTGATGTTATGTAGATCTCTGCTCTTTCAGAGTATATCTGCATGGTTTGCATTTGTAATACTCATTAAAAAATTTTTTTTTGTAATATTCATTTTATCTGTGGATAATTTCTAAACATTTTCTGTCACACAGAGTGATATCACCAGTGAGCTGAGCACCACAATTATCCAGGCCAGTCCAGTTCCAGCTCAGGAGCCGGCTGCGGATAAGTTGAGAGAAAAAAGTCCTTTTCAAAGTAGGGGAAAAGGAGCATTATCGTATCTTATCCAGAAGAACTTGGACACAGGAAAAGTGACTGAAACAACTTCTCTGAGCAGCAGACCTGAAGATGTAAAACTGGACTTTAGCTCCAGTAGACTGCCTTCCTCCAAGAGTGAAGATCGGTCACAGACCAGTGCGACGGGTTTGACCTCAGACCGTGGTGACCTGGAACAGGTCAGCCTGGCTCTGCCGAGTGAATCCAGCCTCCACCCGGCCACACTGGCCATACCGTGCCTCCCCATGTCCCGCCAGGCACCTGTGCTTGACGGTGGGCACATGACTCCTAGAGACACATCAGCGACTAACAGTGAATTCAGTGGCCAGGGTCCTTACCAGATGTCCGTCCCCAGCACTGAGGGCCGTGGCCCTGCACCCATGAGGCAGCACATGCCCCCCACAGACCCTGCAGCCTCAGTGCGCTATCCCCTCCCCGTGGCTCCATGTACCCAGCCGCATGCTGGGGCACTGCCTGCAGCCAGCAGTGCCACCCTGCCTCGCTGCCGGGCCTGTGGCGCCACCACCTGTGGGCTCTCCTGTGGGTTCCCGGGAAGCTGTCACCCTGCTGTTGTGGGAGAGCGTGTCCAGCGCTTGGTGACTGCGGGCCTCTGCCTGGGACAGGATATTGGCTCAGGGCTGATGGCCTCCTCTTCCCTTTGTAACCTGTACTCTGACGCCTTCAGTCAGAACCTTCTGAATGCGGCCAAAGTGCTTCCTGTGCAGTCTCTCCATCCAGACTGTGGAATTGAGCCATGGGATTCAGCAGTGGTGTCAGGACTTGGTAAGACCCTTTTACTCTGATGTTGCTTGTTGTTGGTTGCTGTTGTTTAAAGGTTGAATTATTGTCTCAATTGGGACCTTAAAACTAGTTTGTTTCAAGGAAGTAATGATTAGAGTGAATTTCATGTGAGCTTTTTTCTTTATCCTGAATTTGGAACATGACCATATTTCTGTGCAGGGGTCCCAGAGTAGCCCTAGAAAAATGTAAAAACGCAGGTCAAACTCCTGTCTTTGTCTCTCTGGTTCTGTCTCAGGCTCTGAACTTGGAGTTCTTTTGTTATTTTAATTAGGTTGGGTGTGGTTTTTGACTCTGCTTTTTCTCTTTCCAGGGAGAGTAAGTGTGCCCGAGGAATTGAAGTTTCCTCATGCTTGCTGTGTTGGCATTGCTTCACAAACCTACCTCAGTGTCCTGAACCCTGCTGACCGCTGGTTGCAGGTCAGCATCGGGGTTCTCAGTGTCAGTGTTGATGGTGAGAAGGTGAGTTCCCTGTGTCTTTCTCCTGATTGAGTGGTCACCTTGTTAATGCTGGACTTCTTCTTTCCCTACCTCTCCCTTGATGACGGGAGCTTGTCCCCACCCTGCGCTTGACACAGAGGTGTTGGAAAGTGTCTTTATCTTGGTTCTCCTTTTGTTGTAGTACTTCTAGTGAAAGTGAAACCTGAGTTTGTTTCTGATATTACCAGGTGTTCAGTTCAGTTCAGTCGCTCAGTCATGTCCGACTCTTTGCGACCCCATGAACCATAGCACGCCAGGCCTCCCTGTCCATCACCAACTCCTGGAGTCCATCCAAATCCATGTCCATCAAGTCGATGATGCCATCCAACCATCTCATCCTCTATCATCCCCTTCTCCTCCTGCCCTCAATCTTTCCCAGCATTAGGGTCTTTTCCAGTGAGTCAGCTCTTTGCATCAAGTGGCCAAAGTATTGGAGTTTCAGCTTCAACATCAGTCCTTCCAATGAACACCCAGGACTGATCTCCTTTAGGATGGACTGGTTGGATCTCCTTGCAGTCCAAGGGATTCTCAAGAGTCTTCTCCAACACCACAGTTCAAAAGCATCAATTCTTCGGCGCTCAGCTTTCTTTATAGTCCAACTCTCACATCCATACGTGACCACTGGAAAAACCATAGCCTTGACTAGACGGACCTTTGTTGGCAAAGTAATACTGTTTATTTATTAACCATAATACTTTATTGTCACTTGTTTATAAAATCATGTAAATATGCTTTTTTGTGCTATCGTTTAAAACTCTGACTGGAGCTCTGAGTTTCTGGTCTCTGCTGGTTTTGTTCAGTGTGATTGAATATAAATTGCTGCATTTATCCAAAAAACCAAAACAAAACCCCCAAAAGAAACAAGTTACTGTTGGAAACTATACCTGCTTTGGGTAAGTGAATTTATCTGATTGTGTTCTCACATGATCTTTTTTTAATATCTATCTATTTATTTACTTGACTGTGTCAGGTCTCCTAACTTGGAATCTTCATTGCATCATGTGGCCTCAGTTTCAGCACATGGGTTTAGTTACTTCGAGGTATATGGGAGCCTAGTTCCCTGACCAGGGATCAAACCCACATCCCCCATATTGCAAGGCAGGCACTCAACCAGTGGACCACCAGGGAAGTCCTTTACATGACCATTTGAAATATCTGGAAACGCCGTTTCAACATGAGAGTAGGAGTCTCTCACATGATCAGTCACAGCCACTGACTTCTAGACTCTAGATCCTGTGGGCTTCAGCAAGTGGGGAGGATGGGAAGCACTGTCAGCAGCTCCTCACATCCAGATGTTGGTGGGCGGGTTTACTCTTTCCTCTTAGCTCCTAGTGATGACCTTGATTTACCTGATTAATAAGACTTTACCCTCTCTCTCCTTTTTCCTGGCTCTTCCCCTCTGATCCTGAGGGCAGAGGAAAACAAGTGGCGGAGGAAAGGGTTGAGGGTGAGAGGTGGTGAGATTGGAGGGGTACATAGGAGGTAATGTTGTCTCTGAAAGTGGGAGTAAAGAAGATTCTCATTTAGGGTGAGGAGGGAGGGGTTTGCATGAGTCAGAATCGTAAACCTGGAGGCCTGACGAGGAACCTTGGAGATTAGTCTGCACACAGCTGCAGAGACCAGGTCCCAGGTGATGTCCAATGTGGGAGGCGGATCCTAGGGTGATGTCCAGGGCTGAAAGTGCTGCCATTTCCAGCACCCTTTCAAAAAAAGTGGAGGTAAAAATAACTTCTCTTCAGAAGTCCTTATGGGAGTTCCCTGGGAGTCCTGTGGTTAGTATTTGGCATTTTCATTGCCTCATCCCGGGTTTAGTCCTTGGTTGGAAAAGGTCCCACAAGCCATGCGATGTGGCCAAAAAAAGAAAAAAAAAAGTCCTGATAAATATGACTGATTTTATTTTTCCAGATATCGGATTATGAGAAATGGGTGCTTTTGAAGAGCTAACATGTCTAGATTTGGTAATTTGACTATGAAAACAGATCTTAAGCTCATTGTTTTTTCCTCCTGATTTTCAATGTGAAGTTATTTCTTAACAGACCACATGTCTCTTCTTTTTAAGGTGGATTTTTCAGCTTATCCTTGTTTAGTTTTCAAGAATAGAGTCATTATAAGACCTCATGCCACAGAAGAGATTAAAGTGCTCTTCATACCGTCTGACCCTGGGATCTTCCGATGTATATTCAGTGTTGCTTCCTGGCCATTCTCAGCCGACGCAGAGACCGTGGCACAGGCAGAAGCCCTGGCGAGCAGGGTTGTCCTCACGGCCATTGCTGAGACCCCTATGATCGAGGTGACTGTCTGTGAGTGGGTCTTTGTCACACCTGATATTTTAATGAGGCTATGTAAACTTTAGAAGTAATATCTGGGTAAAATGAATTTGTGGATGACTGTGCCAGAAAGTTATAATCAAGATAAACATTGGTTGTTAATATCTTCTTATTCCAAAATTTAAAATTATTTCCGGGAATTCCCTGGTGGTCCAGTGGTTAGGACTCTGTACCACCACTGTCAAGGGCATGGGTTTAGTCCCTGGTCAGGGAACTCAGGTCCAACAAGCTGCAGAGCACTGCCAAAAACAAGACACTTAAAACTATTTCTGTTGTTTTACAGAAGCACAGGTATACTTGCTAAGAAGCGTGTAAACAAAGTATAACATTAAACCCAGTTTTCCAGCTGGTTTCCACTCTGTAGTTTGATGTGTGGGGGTAAAGCACCACGTTCAGATTCTGTCCTCCGTTTTTTTCCATACCTGAAAACATTCCTATTCTACAATCTCCTCTTTTCTGGAAGTGAAAGAAATTAGGTCTAGCCCAGTTGGGACAATGAAGTGCCTTCTGGATAGGAGGCTCCTTAGGACAGTGGCTCTTTACCCTGGACATTGAAATAACTGGGGGTTTTAGGTGTACCCCAGTGCCTGGTCCCACCCATACCAGCTAAATCAGAATCATAGGAGGGGGAGGACGTGGCCAAGTAGCAGTGATTTCTAAACCTCACTGGATGATTACAGATTGTAGCATTAGTTAACGTGTGTGACTGCACATGCAGTGTCTTATTCTTATTGATTGTGAGTAGAATCAGAACTAGCACACTGAACACGATTCAGGAACCAGCGAGGGGGTGGGCTGGGTACAGAGCAGGACAAGCAGAACACTCTTCCCGGTGATTGGAGACTGAAGGGCCTGCGGTGGAACCTGATGTGAGTTTAGCCACCCTCACTGGGGCTCTGAACTGCTCCCATCGCATCCATTTTGTTCTTTGACTCAGAGAAGCTCTAACTGTGCTTCTGTTTCGAGGTGAGGTACGGGTGGAATTCCCCGAGGAGGCTGATGAGGACCTTGTGGGCCTCCTTTCCTGCGTGCACATGCTTTTCTTTGTCCTTCCTGGGGCTGTGCTTACTGCCTGGGCTTAGCAGTTTACTTGTGCATGGTATGGAGGAGGAAGTAGAGTTTGTGGAAGTTGTGTTATTATAACTCGTAGTGCTTTACATTATGCTTAAGTGGCATTTTATGAATTTTTCAATCAGCTGTGCCATGCTTGTTTCAGGGTAGGGACTCTCAGCTTTGGCACCATTGCCATGTCTGACTGGGTGGTTGTTACATGGTGGAGGCTGTCATGTACAGTGTGGGGAGCTTAGCAGAGCCCTGGTTTCTGCTCACTGGGTGTCAGTAGCACCTACTTTCCCCCAGTTGTGATGACTTTACCAAATTACCCCTATTTGAGACAGTGTCATTGACTTTTTGTGTTTCAATGCATTCCACTGACCAGGCTTTTGAACCTGTCCTTAAACAGACTACATTTTTAAAAATTAATTTATTTTTTATTGAAGGATAATTGCTTTACAGAATTTTGTTGTTTTCTGTCAAACCTCAACATGAATCAGCCATAGGTATACATATATCCCCTCCCTTTTGAACCTCCCTCCCATCTCCCTCCCCATCCCACCCCTCTAGGTTGATACAGAGCCCCTGTTTGAGTTTCCTGAGCCATACAGCAAATTCCTGTTGGCTATCTATTTTACATATGGTAATGTAAGTTTCCATGTTACTCTTTCCATACATCACCCTCTCCTCCCCTCTCCCCATGTCTGTAAGTCTATCTCTCTGTTTCTCCATTGCTGCCCTGTAAATAAATTCTTCAGTACCATTTTTCTAGATTCCATATATATGTGTTAGAATACAATATTTATCTTTCTCTTTCTGACTTACTTCACTCTGTATAATAGGTTCTAGGTTCATCCACCTCATCAGAACTGACTCAAATGCATTCCTTTTTATGGCTGAGTAATATTCCATTGTGTATATGTACCACAACTTCTTTATCCATTCATCTGTTGATGGACATCTAGGTTGCTTCCATGTTCTAGCTATTGTAAATAGTGCTGCAATGAACAATGGGATACATGTGTCTTTTTCAATTTTGGTTTCCTCAGGGTATATGCCTAGGAGTGGGATTGCTGGGTCATATGGTGGTTTTATTCCTAGTTTTTTAAGGAATCTCCATACTGTCTTCCATAGTGGCTGTATCAATTTACATTCCCATATCCAACAGTGCAAGAGCCCTTTTCTCCACACCCTCTCCAGCATTTATTGTTTGTAGACGTTTTGATGATAGCCATTCTGATCGGTATGAGGTGATACCTTATTGTAGTTTTGATTTGCATTTTTCTAATAATGAGTGATGTTGAGCATCTTTTCATGTGTTTGTTAGCCATCTGTGTCTTTGGAGAAATACTCACTTAGGTCTTTTTCCCACTTTTTGATTGGGTTGTTTGTTTTTCTGGTATTGAGTTGCATGAGTTGCTTGTGTATTTTGGAAATTAATCATTTGTCAGTTGTTTCATTTGCTATTATTTTCTCATTCTGAGGGTTGTCTTTTCACCTTACTTAAAGTTTCCTTGCTGTGCAAAAGCTTTTAAGTTTCATTAGGTCCCACTTGTTTCCTTTTGTTTTTATTTCCACTGCTCTAGGATGTGGGTCACAGAGGATCTTGCTTTGATTTATGTCACTGAGTGTTCTGCCTGTTTTTCTCCAAGAGTTTTAAATTCTGGTTTTACATTCAGACTACATTTTTGTAGCAGAAACAGATACTAAGTAGTATTTGAGGCTGTCATGTTTTGACAGGCTCATGTAAGTCACTCTTAGTGGATTGGTCTGCTCTTTGGAGTCACATGACTCACTTGGAAGAAACAGTGATGGCTGTGTCCCAGCCCTGGAGACTGTGATTTCACTGGTCCGCGGTGTCATTTGAGCTCTGAGTCCAGTGCACAGACGAGCCTGGGGACCTCAGTATAAGGGATGATTCAGCCTTAGCCCAATGGGGCAGAGCCTTCCAGGAGGAGTGGTTGGACTTGAAGGTGCAGCAGGGTATGATGGGGGAGCAGTATCCCCACGAGAGGTGGTTCAGGGACTTCACACAGAGGCTGCATCTGTGAGACCGCCCAGTAACCTACTGACTTGTTAGAGGCTGTCCCAGGTGGCTGTAATGAACATGACATTTTATGTATGTATGCTTTTATTTTGGCTCTCTGTGGCCTCTTGCTGATGTGTGTTCCCCGAGGAAACAGATGTGAGTGCCTGTTGTCGCTGATGTGTTGTTGTTAGATTGTGAACTGTTTGCTTTCTACGTGGATGTGAAGTTCCAGTTGTGACTCTCAATGCTTGTGTGACTGTGGCATTGAGCATCGTTTCTTGTGTCTGTTATCTGTCCTGGCTTCCTCTTCTCTGAACTGCCTGTTCATATTTCTTGCCCATTTTTGTTTTGAACGTCTTTATCAATTTTTGTAGATGTTCTTTGTATTCTGGAATATAAATCCCTGGCAGTAGTTATGCTTTGTGATTATTTTCTCCCATTTCTTGGTTCTTCAACACTACGGTTTTTTTTTCCCCTTTGGTTGTGCTGAAATTTTCAGTATAACCTAGTTAGCCAAGAACCTATCTCCCGCACATGAAACAAGGCTTGATTTTGCTCCCCCCAGAAAAGTAACCCTTGGAAAATTGCTTCAGATTTACTTCTTGAGGGTCAGGGTTAGCTTTCCTGTGACCATGTGAATGGGTGACTGTGTGGAATGCTCAATAAAGTCACTTGATAGAACTAGTTTTTTTAAAAAGTGGGGGAGACCGAGAAATTTAAGCAGATCCAGGGATTATTCCTGGTGCTTTGTAAATGTTGGATGTTATACATTTGCCTTTTAGATTGCACTCTAAGAAGCAGTGTGGTAAGTGGTTAGGTGAGAGGTCTGGAGTATCACAGAATCAACCAGGACAGCCTCCTGTGTTCTTTGAAGGAGGGCTTCTCTTGGAACCATGTCTAGTGACAGCATCACTTAGAGATTTGAGGAGTGCTGCGGGTTCAGTGTGGATGTACATGGAGACTTGGCTTTGTGGGCACATGAAGGCAGGACTGCATCCATGGTAGTGAAGAGCCTGAGGGCTTGACTAGCAGTCTTCTAAAAGCAGCCGCAGTTCAGTTGTAACTTTTTTCTGTAGTATTAAAAAAAAAAGAATTTTTTTGGTAGAAAGTAGCAATTGTAAAGTAGCCCTCGGAATTTCAGGTAAGCTTACCTTTAATACTGACTGTGGCTAGAAGGGCAGTGATATAAACTGTCATATTTAGTCATATATTTCTATAAATCTCTTTTTCCCCCATAATTAGGTAGAAACAGAAAAGAAAGGTGTTCTTGATTTTGGCGACTTGACTTATGGAAGCTGGAAAGCTCTGCCTCTAAAACTGGTGAACAAGACACATGCCAACATCCCCATCAGACTGATTATCAGTGCTGTAAGTACGCTGCTCATGAGCGACCTTTCACAGAGCTTCGTGGACGGGTGTAGGTATAGCTGGTAGCATCCTTGGCTGACTTCTGTCTAGAATGTCACTGTTTTTGTTAAGGCTCTGTGAACAGATGTAGCCTCCCACCAGCATGACACCATTGGCTCTGCTAAAGTAGCCCCTCCTGTTTCTGACAGAATGCTGTGGCCTGGCGCTGCTTCACCTTTTCCAAGGAGCCCATCCACGCAGCTCTAAGAGCATTGCCTTACGCCCATGCGATTGCGCAGCTGGCCGCCCCATCGGTGATCAACCACATGATGCCTGCTAGTGACGACGGACAGGTAACTGGGAGTTGGAGGGACTGGTTTAGAGTTAAGGAGGAAGTCAAGCTCCAAACTACTTTTCTTTCGCTATATATGCAAACATTTTTTTATTTTACAGGATCCAGAATTTCTGGTAATTTGGGTTCTTTTCCATAGTCCAAAGAAACAGATCACTTCTTCAGGTATCATGTTTACATTTTATGGTATTTGCTTTACTCTGTAGCTAAATAAACTAGCAAGTTGAGGCTTATTTCTTCTATCAATGAATGTGTCAGATGTTCCCTGTAATTTGTCAGATATTTTATGATGTTTTAAAATTGAGCAGACAGCTTGCTATTTTGGGTCAAACCCCTCCAAATGTGGGTAACCCAAGCAAGTAACACTGAAAAGCTTTTGGGATCTTTTCTCTTAACTGATAATATCTCATCTATCAGGTATTTTCTTCCTTTTTCTCCTCCACTCATTTCTGTTTCTTTCTGAGTTCTTTAAAAAGTCATTTCGCTTAAGATTTTTTTGTACCCCCAAGGGCATAGTGTTGGTCCATGTGTGGCATTTAGGATTAAATAACTGTTGTCTGAACTAAAAGAATGACCTTTTATAGAGCTTCTAGACTCAGCAGAAGAATTTTTGGCAAGAGTTGATATAGAAGTTGATAGTCCAAACCCCACACCAGTCATTAAAAGCATCAGTCTTCGAGCAAGGACAGGAATTGCCCGCATCCATGCCCCGAAAGACCTCCAGGTACCCTGGACTCCTCCCTTTGCTGTTACCATATGTCCACGTTGATTCCATGCTAAGTATAATATTTAAAAAATGCCTGCTTTATTCCGTCCCCTAGACTCTGCACTTGTTTGCCAGTGTGGCTTCCTCGGCAAGGCAGTACTTACCTCTGAAAAATGCTGGGAATATTGATGTACACCTGGATATCAAGGTAAGAATTTGTATCAGAGATGGTAGCTTATTCTCTTGGACTGAGATGATCAGTGACCCCTCAGGTTCTGAAGGTTGCTGTCCGCCCACCTTGTCTAGGGCTGGGGAGGCGGGGACATGGGGGTCAGGAGGAAGAATCAGAGCTAGTGTTGCCCGAGCATAAGGCAGATGACAAAGAGCTTCAGCTGGGATGCCTCACATTGTACATATAAGAACCAAGCCCCAGATTAGTTCCTGAGGACATGTTACCCTGTAGCTGGTGGGGTGGAGGACAGGACCCACGTGTATAGATGTCACTTATGATATGTTTGGGTGTGTGAGGGGATGTTCGCAGTCAGGAGGTAAGGATGGGCGGGGCTCTGGTGGACAAGGAGGAGGAACGTGTATGGTCGTCAGTGGGAGATAAGGGCATGAATGTGTGAAAGCTGTGACTTACTACGTCAACATTTAGATCCCAGATCAAGGAAGTCACTTTTCAGTGGATCCAGAGAAACTATTCCTTAAACCTGGAGAAGAGCATGAAGTTATAGTTTCATTTTCTCCAAAGGATCCCACGGGCTATGAGGAAAGGTAATGTAAAGCTGTTCACCATGGCGAGTTTGTTCTCTAGTCTATGGGTAGGAGAACAGGGAACATGCTTCACTTCGTGTGGCAGACAGCACAGCTCTTTCCTTTTGCCTCAGACCTTCTTTCTGTTCACTGAAAATCTCCTTGTAAACCAACTGACTAGAAAGTAAGAAATCACTATTTTCAAATTTATTTGAAAGTATTACTGTTTCTCACTAACCTCTCCTCTCCAAGGACACCATCCGTTGACCTTGTTAGTTGTTAAAGATATTTCCCTACTCCTTCCCCAAATCCTGAGTGAATATCACCATACAGTGGTCATAATATCCTTGTCACCGGCTTATGAACTTGCCTGGTACACGTAGCTTAGCCCAGCCCCCTCCCGCCGGGTAGAGTCTCCACCCAGAGGCTTTCCTCAGCCCTACCTGGATTCCTTGCCTGTGAACTCCTCTTATCTGCACTCAGGCACGTGCCTGTCTTCTTTCCCACTGGCTTCCTCCTCTGGGACATCAGGTCTGAGGAACGGCACGCATTGTGTCCTCAGCACTTGGCTCAGGCTCTTGGACAAAGGAAGCGGGTAGGACAGTAGTAGTTGCCAAAAGAATTGAGTTCTGAACACTGAACTTGGATGGTTTTCTTTGCTAGGATCTTGAAAATATTTGTGCAGCCATTTGGCCCTCAGTATGAAGTGATGTTAAAAGGTGAAATAGTTTCTTCGGGAAATAGGCCTCTGGCGCCTGAATCTCTCAGCTCAGATATTCCTTCGATTTTATCCAACAAGCAGTTTCTGGCCTGGGGAGGTGTCCCCCTCGGTAGAACACAGTGAGTATGCACAGCAGCTATCATCACCGACTGCTATTCTTCGCTGTCTCCATGACAACCATATTCACGTTCTTAGAACTGAAATAAAACAAGATATCTTATATTCAATATTCATCCTACCATGAATTCATATCTTTTAGTTAAATTTTTCATGTTTTTCAAATACAAGCCAAAAAAATTAGGTTTCAGTTTTATTAAGCTCTTTGGTGAATTCTTTGCTGATGACCAAACTTAGGCAGCTACAAGTATCTTGGTTCCTTCTCTGGAAAGCACTGGAGGCCAGTGGGAAGAAGGAACAGAGATGTCGCCTCTTAGAGGCCTTTACAATCCAACTGGTGAAGAGTGGTTTTCTGTGGGTAGCTCTAGTGAGAGCACTCTCAGCTAGACTCCTGCACTGTCCTGCATGGTCCTGGGATTTAGGACCGCCCTCCCCAGCGGCTCCTGTGCCCATGCAGCCAGTCCATCTCTGAACACTGCACTTGGTTTTAATTGGCTTTGTTTTTATGAGAAAATTTTTTTCTGCAAGTCTTCCCCAGGCAGAGTACCTGTGGAAGGCTTTTCTTGGGTGTGCTAATAACCAAAGGTCTTTGATTTTACTCTGAGGTTAATTAAACACAGCAGCATTTCCTTTTTAATACAAGGTACACAAGGCATAGACCACAGCTTAGATAATTTAACTGTTAATTTTCAAAATTTGTGTAAAATAGATATTTTTTCATGTATTTTCTCTTCTCCAGTGAAGAGAGAATGCATGTATTTGCAGAGGCTGGAGGATTTTCATATTGCCAGCCAGCTGCAGTGCTACTTGCATTGTAAGTTTTTTAAAAGTTAATTGCAGTATGCTGTTTAAAAGACTACTTTGTACAGATGAGCCTCTTAAAGTAAAAAATCTGCACAACGTGCTTAGGACCTTTGTTTCCATGAAAGGTAGGTTTTGGAGCTAAGCATGGTCTTGACTAAATGAAATAGTTCATCTGTATTTTCTGATGATTTTGTAAAACAGGTAATTACTACACATAGAGTATAGATAATAAGGGCAGCTAAGGAGCTGTAACAGGAGAGAGATTAAACTGAAAGTCCTCTCCAATGTGGTGAGTCTTGAGTGCATGTTCTCAGAAATGCGGAGTTCGAGGACTGTGGAGCGCCACGTGGCTCAGGCAGTCCATCTGCCTCAATGCATTTTAGGCTGTTTTAACTGGCTTTGCTTTTATGGTTGTAGCAGCATCCATGGAAGAAAACCACGTTTAATATGTGCCATTGTTTCTAGGCTTCAGAAACTAGCTTTAAGAAACAATTCTGCGTCTACAACCCAGCATTTACGCCTGCTTGTCAGAGGACAAGACCAGGACTGCTTTCAGGTTTGTGGAGTACATGGCTCTGTTCTGTGTCAGGTTCTTTTGCATTCAGGCTGTCTTGTGTTGTTCGTCCTTGAAGAGTCTGTGTTACTGGCATGTTTTGTTTGTGCTGCTGCTCTGTCTTACGCAGAGGTTGTTTTTGAATTGTAGCTGCAGCACACTTTTGGCTCAGAAGAGCGATTGACCAGTAACTGTGAGGTCAGGATTCGTCCAAAAGAAGACATTTATATCTCCGTGTTATTTGCACCTACTCGCCTGTCTTGTATGTTGGCCAAACTCGAAATTAAACAAGTTGGATTTCGATCACAACCAGGTGTTAAGTTCACGGTAAAATAATTCTGCTTTTTTTTCTACCATGGAGTTTATAACGTATTGTAACTATTGGTTAAATATTGGTAAATAACATGTACTCTTTTTTAAGTCAAAATATGTGGTTGGTTACCTAGATTTACAGACAGATTAGAGAGTAATTATATACCTTGTAGAATTGTCCATTTTAAAAGCAGCCACTGTAAAATATGTCTTGTCTATTTCATTTTAATTTGAACTTCTCAGGAACCCATTGTTTGGTTAAGTCCAGATTGAAGTTGTTGATTTTCCAAGTAAATTTTCTTCTGTCAGTTCAGCAGGGTGTCTCCTGACATTACTTGTTACACTCTGTTCTGTACCCGAAGGATACACAGATAGGACTTTTCTGTGTTGTTTCTTCCCAGCAAAATTTCAGAAGGTTTCAAGTTACTTCTTTAGCTAGATTCAGGGCGTTAAGAGAGAAAAGTGATAAACCCTGGAGGGGAGGAAAGAGGGACAAGGTAGTTGGATGAAACCCAAGCTCTGTGAAAGCAGCTCAGAACCGAGCAGCTACTTGGCAGTAGAGCTGGGACTGCAAAGCTGGTCTTTGCCCTGGTGTCACAGAGGAAATATAGAAAAGTCATAAGATTAACACCACCTAAAGGTTTTTTAAAAAAGAATAGATACTTTTGGCAAATCTAACTGTATTTAATGCTGGAGGTGGACACATGCTCTGTGGAGCTCTTCATGTGGCCCCACAAGCTGTGATGTGCCGAACAGCCTGCAGAGTGGTGGTTCTCAGCCACCAGGGCACACTTGGTGGTTTCTGGAGACATTTGTGGTTTTCGCAGTTAGACTTTTGGTACCTGATGGGTGGAGGCCAGGGTTGTGGCCAGACATCCCCCAGTGTACAGGGCGCCCCACATCAGATGGCCCCAGCCCAGGGTCCACTGTGCGTAGGCTGAGGAGCCTGCTCTAGTTGGGTTTTTATTTTATTTTAATTTTGGCTATGTAGGCTTGAGGGATCTTAGTTCCCTGACCAGTGATCAAACCCAGTCCCCCAGCAGTGGCAGCACAGAGTCCTAACCACGGGACCACCAGTGAAGTCCCTGAGAAGCCTGCTCTAGAGCAGATTTCTGGTTGAATCTTTGGGTCTGTGAGCATTACTCAGATTTCATTTTATTTAATCTTTCTTCATCTTTTAACCTTTTAGTCAGTAGTCATTTGTGACTTCTTAGACTTCGAAAATATAGGAAGAATACTGGTATTGAGTGTTTTCAAAAGCTGATTCTCCTTGTTGTTTTCTAGCTTCCTGTATAAGATTTACTGGTAAGTTTCTATGGGAAAAGAAAAATTAGAAATATTTTTGACTCTTGGAACCAACAGAGCTCACTGTGAATGAGGTGGACTTTGCAGGAGTTCAGATCTGAAGCCTTTTAAATGCTGTTAATTTTTACTACAAGGCAGGCAATACTGAGTTTTCATCAGCCTGAGTTTAATTTTTCAAAATTTTATTATTGTATGTAATACATAACAACTTGAAATAAGCTACTGATGTTTTCAAGTTTGCAAAGGATTCTTTGGAATTTATTTTAATAATTAGGAATGAAAGAGCATATTTAATGGAGTGCATTTAAAGAGTTTGAAAAGTTTGTATCCTTGCAGGGTACCTGTTTCCTGCACTCCTATTTATAGGAGTGACTCCTGTTCCCTGGTGGTGCTGTGCCCCTGGGCGCTCCATGGCTCAGGGTGCCCGCTCTACCCTGGAGCCTCCACTCTGCACTCCCATGGCCAGGCTGGCTGTCCCCTGAGGCCCATTTGAGTTCTGGCTTCTCTTTGGCACACTCCTGACTCTGCTGGACCAAAAGTTAACAAAATTATATGCTCATAGATTTTTCTCCCCCCAAAATTTTTCATGTTGGAAATTTAAAATTACTGGAAATTTGAAAGAATTACTTGGCAAACATTCACATACCCTGCCACTTAGATTCTACACCCTAACAATGTGCTGTATTTCTTCTATCACATATTTAACCATCTATTAATTTATCTTTTCTATGCATTTAAAGATAAATTTAAATATCAGTCTTTCATGCTGAACACTTCTTAAGCAAGCATATCAATACTAATCTTACTGTTCCTTTACCTAAGCTTGGTTTCTATAACAGTGAAAACTAATTATTCTTGGGACATGGGAAGGTAAATAATTTTGCAGCTCCTTGGTTTGTTTTTCTCTTAAAGCAGAGTCTTTACTATAGATAAGGTTTGATTGGCAGTGGGGTAACTATTAGGCAAAGTACACAAAGACGAATAATTTTAATTTCAGTAAATCTGTTTTCATTGTCTTCTCTGACTGTAATTTGCTCTTCTGTTTTCTTCTTACATAAAAATAATTCTAGATGTTTGTATTCTGTTTTTAGATACCTTTGTCTGGATATGGAGGCACAAGTAACCTCATTTTGGAAGATGCTAAGAAATTATCTGACAGTTACATGGTAACAGTGAATGACTTAGTACCTGGCCAGGAAAGTAGAGTTGTTATTTCTGTCCGTAACACTGGCTCTCGAGCAGCTTTTGTTAAAGCTGTAGGTTTTAAGGATTCTCAGAAAAAAGTTTTGCTGGATCCGAAAGTATTAAGGATTTTTCCAGACAAATTTGTGCTCAAGGAAAGAACAAAGGAAGTAAGTATGAAAGTATCTGCACTAAAAATATGAGCTCATTTTTAGGCTAAAGTAAAAATTATATATTTTATGGCTAAAGCTAACATCTTATTTGAAAGGAATATAGGATCTTATCTGATGTTGGAGGTGCTGTTTATGTGCATCAGTGTCTGCAGCCACTGTTTGTGTTCCTGTGACATTTGTTCAGAGTGAAATATTTAATATTCACTCCTGATTTTTTTCTTGGCATCAGGATGTTACTATAATATATAATCCATCAGACAGAGAAAGCAGTTGTAAAACCACCACAGAACTGTCAACTGTATACTTTTTTGGTGGAGATGAAATTTCACGTCAGCAGTATCGAAGGTGGGTTACTTACCTTAGACCATGATGGGAAGCATTCATGGAAGTAATGAAGGCTTAACACTGGTTGGCATTTGTAATTTATGGCAGATGTTTTACTACTTATTAGTGAACTGGCAGGTGAACAGTTTTGGTAAAATTTGTGTGACCAATAAGCTACCTGTAGGAGAGATACAGGTAGAAATAGCTCATCTCTAGGTTTCCTTGCAGTGTCCTTTTCTAGAGAGTGGCCTCTGCTCCTTCGTTCAGATAGGACTTCATCCTTGGACCATCTTGATAATGATGGCAGATCAGTTTCAGAAAAGATTTAAAAACTACTGGAAGAAAGTATATTGTGTAAACACACCTGACGTGGAACATTCCTGGAAGTGTTGAGAATTATTTGAATGGATCGAGCTGTGTTTTAGACACTGTAGGGTGTTTAATTACTTAAAACTTGTGCTTCTAAAAAAATTTAGTACACCAATTTAAATGTAGTTTTATATGCTGGCATGTTGTCAAATATTTATTTAGGTCTAAATATGATTTAGACTTATTTATGAATTGAAATCAGAGTTCTTATGTCACAAAATCTTCTTCCTCACCTAAAGCTGAGTATGAGGTGAGTGGAGGTCATGCCATTTCATGGTTCATGGGAAGTCACTGCCTCCCGGGAGGGTGGTGTGTGTGCAGGCCAGTCTCGCCTTCTTCCAGTGCTTTGTGTTGTGCTGTGTTTTCTCCTGATACACAGTTCAGGAAACTGTACTGTCAGTCTGTGGAGGACTGTTAGAATGTTTAAAAAGAGTTTAGTGATGAGTTCGTACATAATAACAGCACAGACCAGATGTGGAGGGTTCGACTTGGAATGTGGTTTTGTCTCCCAGTTGAGTATTTTAGAAATAGTAACTGACATTTGGAGAAATTAGATCACAGTTTTTTGGTTTTTTTCCCTCTCTCTATTGGAATATAGAAATCAGTGTACTGCTCTATAAATCCTTTTTGCCATTAATTTATAGTAATGAGATTTCTTTTGTTTGTGAACTTCTCAGTTTTTTAGAGAAATTCACTTTTCAGTTCTGTCACCTCAAAATTCTCTAGAACAGGTCAGACTGACAGAATTACATGGCAATTTAAATGTTTTCTTTTGATGCATTATTTGTATCATATTCTTGGTGTATTTTTTCCTGAGACAAATTGCTAACTGACCAAATTATCATAAATACTGTAAATGCATGACTTGAAAATAATCTAATTTTATCTTCTTTCTGCTCTTCTGTTAGAGAGTTGTTGTTTTAACATGTTTAACTGAAAATGATGTATATATACCACCATGTATAGCTTTTAAGGGAACTTCCAAAACAAGTTTTCTTAAATTACGTATATTGTGAATTAAGGCGTAATATCTATGTACTAATGTACCATGATGTCAGTGGGATTTGCCAGTCATTGCCAGATGCATGAATAAAATTAATGGAAGGTTTTTTGTCTGTAAAACGCCTTTGAATAAAATCTCTCCTGACAGAGCCGTGCTGCACATGCCGGAGGTGAGAGAGCGGGTCCTGCCCAGTCAGAGCGTGCTGCACAGCATCGACTTTGCAGAATCATTTCAGGACGAGCTGCTTGTAACTGAAGGTGGGAATTTCAGTGTATTTTATTTTATTTTAAATTTATTTTGTTATTTGGCTACATTGGGTCTTAGTTGCAGTGTGTATGATCTTTTCTTGCAGCATATGCGTTCTCTAGTTATGGCTCCAGAGCATGTGGGCTTAGTTGCTCTACAGCACGTGGAATCTTCGTTCCCTAACCAGAGATTGAACCTGCATCCCCTGCGTTGCAAGGTGGATTCTTAACCATCAGACTATCGGGGGAGTCCCTCAATATATTTTTAGATCTTCTGTGTCCAGTGATGTGATATAAGGAAGAAGAGTGTTGGTTTAGATATGGTGTCAGGCTGAATTAGTCACAGCTCTGCTGTATGACTTTTTACATCACTGAAAATACGGTTTCCTTAGCTGTAAAATGAGAGGAATAATATTTGTATTGTCTGCACAGTTCTTGTGAACTTTTGTGAGTTCAGATGAGAAGAGCTTTGTCTTGTAAATGTTAGATATTAATATGTTATTGCACTTAGTGTTTGGGTGGACTTGTGGGCAGAGAATGGTCATGATTAAACTCAAGTTATTACTGCTTAAGGTTTCATGATTTCACACTTATGCTCATTTTGAGATTTCTCTGCTCTTGTGCTGGGTGTGCAGTTTTTGGAGGACGTGACTGTGGTTGAGTGATTCTAATCTAGATATTTAAACCTGTTTGAGCTGAACAGTTCAAGTGTTTAGTGGTATTTATTACTCATACAAAATATATGAATGGAGACATGCAAATTGTGTAAAAATACGTGTACAGATTTTCATCACAGTGTTCATTATAGGAAGAAGTTAGAAGTAACCTAAATGTCCAAGAGTAGAGGATTGTTTAATCTTGCAAAAGAATGTTTTGAAGCCATTCAAACAGTATGATTCTGTATTAAATGACATGAAAAGCTCCTCATTTATTTTGGATGTAAGATCTACATATGGTAAAAATAATATTTATAGTTAAGTGGGTAAAATTGCAGGAGTATACACACCAAAATACTGAGAATGGTTATATTCTGCTGGTAGAATTTCAGGCAGTATTGTCTTTTCCCCAAACTTTTATTTTCTAGTTTTTTAATGATGAAGTGCATACTCCTTCTGAAGTGGGAAATGATAAAGGAAAGGGTATTTATTCCTGTGTAGAGGTGACAGAGAGTAGTTTATGACCTTTCAGGCAGATTGGGAGTTTAGATCATCTGCTTCAAGTGTGGGTTAGTTACAAAGAGTGGAAAGATTGAAAATGGCTGGAAAGAGTCTCAAATTTGGAGCTGAACCTCACTTCATAGCCCACCTCTCTCAACTCAGCTCCTCCAAGCTTCACCTTGCGTGTCCCTCCTCCGAGGATGGAAGAAGCCATGTGGCAGGGTTAACCTGACTGTGCCCTGGACGCCATGGTGCAGCAGCAGTGAGCCCCGATGAGAACGGGGCCATGTGTGTCTGCAGCTCTCAGCTCAGCCACATTGGATTGGATGGACTTGGTGGGTGGGGAGTACAGGGCACGGTCACAGGGGTGGAAAGTGTGGGCAATCTGGCCTCTGGGGGCTAAAAGACCAAGGACAGGTGGGGAAGTGCGGCCGGAAAGTTCTGACAGAGACCCTTTGTAGGGCTCAGGGGCCTCAAGAAGTGTGCCTTGCTGAGAGAGCGGGGAGCGTTTGTGAGGAAGAGATGTGCACCATGGTGCCTGGGGAGGTGTGTTATGGCAGAGGGAGCTGGTGTGCAAGCATTTGGAAGGGGATGTGTTAAGGGTCATGCTGACAAACCCAGCCGAGCGCTCAGGTAACCTGCTGAGCCCCCCTGCAGTGGGGATGAGTGGGGGCTTCAGGTGGGTCCTTGGTCACCAGGCTGTACCCCAGGATGTACTGGCCTCCTGGAGGTGCTGTGTGCGCTGCCCAGGTGGAGGGGGACCTCGGCCCATTGGTTTTGTGTTAATTGGTATAGTGGATCCCCATGAGAATGTTGCAGTTGAACTTTTTACATGATTATTTTGAAAAACATTTGTTTGAGCATATTACTGTGATAAGCATTCATAGTGATCTTTTGCAAAATGTGTAATGATTGTGGCAAATAATTTCACAATTAGGCTTTTATAGTCAAGATATCTTAATATAAATTTTAATTTGTACTTCCTGTGTTCTTTCTGAAGTTTCATTTTAAAAATATATAATTCTTAATATTTAATTTATATGTAGAATACAGGCATGTTCTCTGAAATTTCTTGTATGTATGCATTCATTCAGGTGGGTTTATCTCTAGATAAACTGTCTGATCAGTCTCAATACATGCAGTTACGCTGACACTGCCTGGTTTCTGGATTTGCTGAGGTTAAGTGTCTCTGAGGCTGTCTCTCAGATCCACGCTGCAGATGCCACTTCCTGGAGTGAGGCGGTGCTGCCTCTGAGCACTGCAGAAACTGAGCAGGGTAATTTATGTCAGGGGGCAGGACGCTTGTTGTTCATGTTACAGTAGGGGAAGGCTGCAGTTCAGGGCAGGGAAGGAGGTGGCCACAGCTCACCATGGAGCGCTGGTGCCATTGTCACCCAAGTCCAGGACAGAACCTGGGCTGCAAGTCATCGATGCTGATCTGTAGGGTCAAAATCTGAATGTCACCTGACCCCAACTAAGAAAGTACAAGAATATATGTAAATAGTGTGATTGTGTGAAGATTCATGTATTTCATACGTTATTTTCTGTTTCAGTGTATGACCTTCCCCAGCGGCCCAGTGACATCCAGCTCTTTTATGGAAACATGCGTAAAATCATACTTTCAGTAATTGGAGAATTTAGAGATTCCATTTCCAGCAGAGAATTTCTTCCACCTTCTGCCAAACCTAGCTTGGAATTCAAAAGGTGAAACTAACAAAACATCTTTCACCAGATTTCAAGATTATTTAATTCATAGTAGAGCTGATCCTTTCCCTTGTACTTTGTGGTTTTTGTCTCGAAATGTTTATTTCAGCTTTATTTTTAAATTGAAATAATTCCAAACTTACAGAAAAGTTTAAAAATAGTATAGAGAACTTCCATACACTGTCTGTACAGAAATTCCCTGGTTGATGACATTTTACTGTTTTCCTTTATGTATATGTGGCACTGGATTTAGGATTGAGTCACAGGCATGGTGACCAGTCAGCCCTGAATTTGCTGCAAATTAACCTCCTCATAGCCATGGCAGACCTGTCGAGGTTAGGACGCTGACGTGATCCAGGACCACCGTCTGGTCTGTGGATTCCCCATGTACCTGCCAGTTCCCCAGTGGTGCCCTGTGTAGCTAAGGCAAACAACAGAAAGGACACTGCCTCTTTCCACTTCCTCTTTGGTCCAAAATCTGAGATTATACGTGTTTGGTTATCTTGTCCCTTCGCTCCCTTTCAGTAAAGAGAGTTCCTTGGTCTTCTTTTCACGACTGAGAAAACACAAGGTTGTTTAGCAAGTAAGATCTACAGAGTCAAAGGCATTATCCAGAGTGAAGCTTTGGTGCTGACTTGGGGTGAAACAAGGAGAACCTAGGACTGCCCGTGGTCTCCTTTGCAGCATCAGCTCTCCCCTCTAGCTCAGGTTTAACACCACATCCATAAGTTCTGGATTGATATGTGACACAGAAGGAAACTAGTTTGATCATGAAAAGTATTTCATACCTTGATAATTATGTAACCTGTGTGAATCTTTTCAGACAACTGTGCCACATAAATTAGTAAGTTTCATATTTCTTTACCACGGACGATGGGAGACAGACCAGGTGCTGCCTGTGTCAGGCCTTTTGTAGGTAAGGCCCTGAGTGCGTTTGCTGTGGGATCTGGCATTTTCAAGATGACAGGTGATTTGACCAAGCCATCTTTCTTTATTTCTCCTGTGCTTTCCTGGTAAAAGGGGTAAAGTAGGCCATAGGCCAGGGACCTTGCTTTTCTTACAGGGTGCAGGCCAGTTACTTAATGAAATAGTCTTAATTTCAGTGTCAACTTAAGGACACACAGAGTGATGCTATTTGTTTCTCAGCACAGCGTCAATGGTGCTGAGCTGTGCTGGCTGTCCCACTACTGAGAAGATTCTTATCACTTTGTTGAAATGGTGTTTGACAAGTTTCTCTATTGTAAGGTTAGTTAATAAATATCTTGAAGGAGTGTTACAGCAAGTGACTTAGAGATGGTAGATGATCTTGTACCTTGCCAGACTTTGTTTGCCCAGTGAGGATGAATGTGGCTTCCTGACCCATGTTATTCCTGTCTTGGCTGCTGACTGGTGATTTTCTGATTTTACCTTTCTTTCTCCGTTCTGTAGTTATCTTTCCACTCTGAGGAAGGAGTGTCCTTTTCCCTCTTATTCACGTGTTTCAGGGTGGACTCGGATTCAGGACCAGTCCCCTTGTCACTATTTGGTTCCCTGAGCTGCTCCCCGGTCCTGTGCCTGTACCCATAGCACCTGTGGGCACCTACTTATCCACAGACTCATCCTTCACTTCCTCTACAACCTGGAAACCTGGACACAGGCAGCAATGTGCTTATAGTCGTTAGTATTACTAGCATTGTGAAGCTGGTTATTATTATTCACTTAAAGATAACACAAAGAGTTTTGTTGTTTTTCTTAAATTCTCAATATTGGGCATTTTTGTAGTAAATCTTTTAAGATACTTCAGATTGCATGCATAAGTTACAGCAGGGAAGAAATTGTTGTGTATTTTAATTGAAGATTAGTAATATTTAATCTGGCTTCCCTGGTGACTTATTGGTAAAGAATTTGCCTGCCAATTCAGGAGACACCAGAGATGGGGGTTTGATTCCCTAGGTCTGGAAGATTATCTGGAGAAGGAAAGAGCAGCCCACTCCAGGATTCTTGCCTGAAAAGTCCAGTTGACAGAGGAGCCTGGTGGGCTACAGTTCAGTCCATGGGGTTGCAAAAAGTTGGACATGACTGAGTGACTAAGCACTTACACACACACACACACACACACACACACACACTATTTAACCTATACTGTACTTTATTTTTTATACATTACTTTAAGAATACCCAATGTTAAGGATTTTTATTTGCTGAAAAATATACAGTTTATAATGCCACTTGTAGTTTTATCTGTTTTCAGATTTATGGGTAATTAATACAAAAATATGACACAATCTGCTTTTTATCATTTTTAATCTCTTTTCTCTCTCTCTAGTGAATCTGGCAGTTGTGAGACACATGGTGGTAACATTTCTTTGGATGTTTTGCCAGTGAAGGGTCCTCAGGGTTCTCCCCTTCTTTCACAAGCTGTTCACCCACCTCAGGATAACTCGGCCTCGGAGGAAGTGTGGTCTGTCCACCCTGAGCACCTGGTCTTGGTTGCTCCTTCATGTGAGTGTGTCCCCAGCGGCAGGACGAAACTCTGTCTGGGATCCTGGCTGTCCTGCTCTGTGCACACAGCTCTTGTAGGGAAGACCAGAGTGTTGTCCTGACATGAGGCCACGGACCCCAGGCCAAGCTCCCATGTACAGACCTTTCCTCCTGCCACCCCTCCCTCCTACCCTGAGAACTCAGTTGACACTTGGCCTCTTACCCTTAGCATTGGTACCGTTGGTCCACAGTAGGAAGAAGTCCTAGTACCTATGTCTGTGCCCAAGATAACACAAGGGTAACAATTTCCAGGTTTCCTTTTTTGTCTTTGCTCAGTATTGATCTTATTCAGTATCTTTGTAGTTCCCAAGACTGAATGAAGATCTTGCTTTACCAGGAATTTGAAATTTCTGTTAGGGGCAGTTGAGAAAGCAAAATAAGTTGATATTATAGTATATTTATGTAGGATTTGTTTTTGATATTTATTAATCTTGGTCTTCATTATTAATGCTAAATGTGAGTAATGTTTTATCTGCTGTCATAGGTGATACGGCAAAAACTGGACGTTTCCAGATTTTAAATAATTCTATTAGGTTGCTGAAATTTGAGCTGTACTGGCCAGCACACTGCCTTACAGTGACTCCACAACATGGGTTTATTGCACCAGAGTAAGTATGACCTCCTTGTCCACTGGGTGTTATTCACATGCTTCGTAGGCCATTTAAACTTACTCAGTAGGATTTTGCAGTGTGCTGACTCTACAGAGCACCGTGCGTGGTTCTGTGGGAACACACTGAGTTCAAGACTCATACTGCTTAGCGGTGGGGCCCATCCACAGCCAGTTACAGTATCAGCCTAAGAGGGTCAAAAGCTGAGAGAGGCGGGAGAGAATTCCTAGAGTGGAATCTGCTGACACAGCTATGCCTACAGAGTTACAGCATGGGATACATCTGTGCGCGAGGTGAGGGTGGTGGTCCCCAAAGCCCAGTGGTCCTGGCGTGTCACCTTGCGCCTGGCAGCTTACTCTGCTGGTTTTGTCTAAGGACATTTTACCGACATGGCTTCCTGACTACTGCTGTGTCTGAGCTAGAGTCTAGCTTACCGTTTTCCACAAAGGATTAAAAAGAAGTCTTTGGGGGCCGAGTGGTGATGAGCAGCTGCCCTCTCTGTGCAGCACGGTTATTGGTGGGGTAAGCCTCAGCTCTCCACTTAGTGGGAACAGTCCCGACTGGCACAGAACATGCACACCTGAAAGTTGCTTCACATTTTGCAATAGCAGCTTTGCATGAGAGCAACTTGGAATCTATTTTCTTTGCTTTTGCAAAATGATGGCGTATGCACTCCAAAAGAGTTTATTTGGCCAAGACTGGGTTGAGGTAAGGTTAGGGACACTCCAGAGAAAGGCTTCTGAGACCAAAGCAGTGAGTTAAGTATTTGCTTCTTAATGGGTGAAAAACTGGAGGTGACACGGCAGGTTGTCCACAGCAACTTGTGCATGGCCCTTCATGTCGAGCTATTAGCTTGGCTATATTGGATGTGGGTATAGATCTCTCCTGTAACTGGTAGTGTCTCTTAAGTGACAGATCCAGTCACACTCCACATTTCAGTCTTTGTCATCCCATAGCTCTTGAGCACAGTAAGCACAGAAACCTGACCCACTGTGGGAGCAGAGAAGCACTCTTCTCCCCACCCCCATTCCAGTTACTCTCTGTGACAGTGACAGCTCAGAGTATTCACGGTAGTGGTCTTTCTCCAGAAATATTTAGTCCAAATTACTGTATAGATGCATTTCTGTGGTGTGGTCCATTTTCACATGAGCTTTACCCTCAGGTTCTTGGCTTTACACCACTCAGCTTTTTGTCAATCACCAAGCTGGGATTGAGGTAAAATCAGATGCACATGGGAGCTCACATCTGTTCTCTGCTCTTTCTGAACAATGGGGAAACTCTTGGTGGTCATTGATGGTGCAGTGTTTTAACTCTTGTGGTTACTGCTGTTACGGTCTACACTATTCTTGGTTCTCAGTATTCAATTCTTCTTTTAAGGAGTAAGATGCAAATTCTTGTGAGTCCTAACTCCTCCTTATCCACAAAACATTCAATGTTCCCGTGGAGTGGCTTGATCTATATACACTGTGACAATGGACAGAAGGTACTTAAAAAATTTTTTTTTAATCAATATTTTTTTTGCAGTTTAAGTGTTGTAATCCTGTTGATGGCACTTACATTTCAGAAATCAAATTGAGGTCCTTTCAGCGCACACAGCTTATATAATTAGAGCACTTAGTACAGATTTTTCCAATGGTGAGCTGAGAAAGTTTCCTGGTGCAGCAGTGGGGAGTAGGGCCTGGAAGCCACCATTAACTTGAAAATTCTGCTTTGAAAAAGAGGGGAGTTGGGAAAAAAGATCAAGTCAAATACTTTGGGATCTGAATAGACTTTACTTTCTAAATTCATCAGTGTTTCAGTTGTTTGGATTACTTTTGTCTACCATGATTAAAAAATAGGAATTAAAAAAAAACAACAACAATAACTTCACTTTGTCTCATTTCAGAAAATTGTGAGGGTTCAAATTCGAGAAGACTTGACCCAAGAAGAACTTTTCACTCATTTGACCTCCAGCCCACTTGGAATCCTTTCCCAAGAAACCGAGCCTGCAGTTAATCTGGTAAAACCAGCAACAAAGCCATCTTCCACGAAAGTTGAACTAAGAAACAAGACAGTTACTTTTCCTCCAACAGAACCTGGTGAGACCTCAGGTATTGTATCACAAGGTTACGTCTTCAAATGTTGATACGTGGGATCTAACGGCTCCTAGTTAACTGTAGTTCGAGACAGTGTTAACTTCAAGAGAAAATCAGCAGTTCTCGGAAATTGTTTCAGTGACCAGCTCTATTCAGGGAATCTGAAACTAGGCCTTTAGTAACTCTCTTTATTCTAGGAGGCTTAGACTGTTTGTCAGAACCATCCTTTCCCAACTCTCACTAGATCTTTGAGCAGAGCTGCTGCTAAGTTAGTGGCCAGAGAGGAGAGGAAGGTGGTGGAGCCAGGCCTCATCCCTTAGGCTGTGACTGCAGGTTCTGGGCCTCCCTGCCTGCTCCGCCTCCCCCCCCCCCAACACCCCCCACCCCCAACCTGGCCCTCCATCTAGGGCCTGAGAATAGTGAAGTGCTGTATGAAGCTCCTCTGAGCTTCCTCAGTACGTGCGTGATGAAGAACATGATTCAGTCCCTTAGTAACTTTTCCCTTTGGTTAAATACAAGATAGGGCATCTGTCAAACAGGACTTAAAAAATAATGTCGAAATACAAGACAGACCTAGAAAGTTGGGTTCTGTTAGAACCTAATAGAACAGTTAGAAAATAGTGTCCTTTTTGTTGGACTCAAAAGGATCTGATTGTATTTCTTCTCTATCGTAAGGTAGTCACAGTATTTATCACATATTGTCATAGGGATTTGCTTGTTTACTTACTTACCCCTCAAAGAGTTTAAGTTGTGAAATGTGTTCCTTATAGGAAATTACCTGGAACTTGAGAATCATGGTGACACGGAAGTGAGGTGGCACCTGTCATCTTTAGCCCCACCTTACGTCAAGGTCAGTGATAATTGCCTTGAATATACTCATTTTAATGTTTATGTAGGATGTTTAAAAATCTGGATTAGGACCATAGGTTGAGATTACTGGGTTTTTGTTAATCTACTTCATTTACTTTATTATTTCTGTGGGTGGAACTAACCTGCCCAGTCTTGTTCACAGGGTGGTTTTGAGTCAGGCTAGAGAATGTATGTGAAAATATGTGCTTGCTCTGTTTAGTGCTGTCTCCTTCAGCCCAGTTTTTTATCTGATATAATTTTATCCTGAAAGTAAATACAGATTTTGTCCCAGACGTGTGTGCATTTCCTTCTCCTGGTTCTGAGTGCTGCTGTGTTTTGGAGGCAGGGCTGAACTTTGCTTGCCAGGGAGTCTTAGCCTGTGTGCCCACATGTGGAGTCTGTCAGTGGGCACCACATAAGCTGCATGCATGGTCACATGTTGTCACATGTAGTATGGCCTTTCTGCTCTCTTCTTGGTGTGACCATCATGGTTCTGAGCCATACTGTTAACAATATGTGTGCAAAAGATAGTGCTGGACCCTCTGACAGGAAATGAAGTGCTGATATTGCGTGGGGGTATTGGAACGCACACTCAGCAGGGTTCTTGAGGAAGCAGCAGTCCTCCGACAAGGGTGCAGCCTCTTATAGAGCACTGCGGCTTGGGTGGGAGGAGGGTTTGTGTCCAATGAGGCCTGGTGTGAGTGGAGCCTGGGTGCTCCTGGTCTCCAGGAAACAGGTTTGTCCTCGATGACCGTGAAAGCAGTGGTGTCACTGTGGAACTGATCTGTTGACTTTCTGTTTTTTTTTTTAATTTGATTGTTTAAATGGTGTCTTTGTAGGGAGTTGATGAGAGTGGAGATGTTTTTAGAGCTACTTATGCAGCATTCAGATGTTCTCCTATTTCTGGTGTACTGGAACGCCATGGTGTCCAAAAGGTGAGTTCTGACATCTTTTCACAGCCGTCTGGTGGGAACACAGTGTCAACTGGCCAGGAGTGCCTCATTTCCACCCAAAAGAGTTCACTCCACCTGGATGGTGCTGCTCATAGCCAGGCTCCTGCGAAAGTGGCAGCGGCACAAATCTGCACTGTGCTCCTGTGGCAGGACGCTTGCTAGGTAGCAACACCATGCTTGGTGTGTGATTGGTGTTCATTCTTTCTGGTGTGAGCTTGTCACCTGGCTACCGGTTGCCTGTGCTGGGAACATGCTTCCAGGGGACTGATCCAGACAGTGGTTTTGTCAACCAGCCAGTCAAAAAGCTCTATCAGCACTGATCTTGCACTCTAAAATAACTTTTTTAAAGGATTTGCACTATTTTAACATATGTATTTCTATTTCTTTTATTTGGATTATGATAGTGTTATGTAAGTTATAGGTATGTAATATGATTCACAATTTTTAAAGATAATAATCCATTTGTAGTTTTTATACAATATTGGCTATATTGCTCATGTTGTATAAATACATCCTTCTATCAATACTTTATGCCTGAATAGTTAGTACCTCTTAATCCTCTACTGCCCCTCACCTCTTCCCACCAGTGACTGCTAGTTTGTTCCATACATCTGTGAGTCTGCTTATTTTTTACTTGCATTTCTTAGAGTCCATATATGTAAGTGATATCATACAGTATTTGTCTTTCTCTCTCTGACTTTTTTCACTTAGCACAATGCCCCCCAAATCCAGCCATGTTGCTGCAAATGGCATGATTTTGTTCTTTTTCCTCACTAATATTCCATTGTGTGTGTGTGTGTGTGTGTGTGTGTGTGTGTATGTGTACACACATACCATACCTTCTTTATCCATTCATTTGTTGATGGCCACTTAGGTTACTTCCATATCTAGGCAATTGTAAATAGTGCTTCTGTGAACATTAGGGTGCATCTGTCTTTTCAAAGTAGTGTTTTATTTATGTATTTATTTTTGAATAAATACTCAAGACTAGAATTGCTGGGTTATTATTGTTGTTTAGTCACTAAGTTGTCTGACTCTTTTGCAACTCCATGGACTGTAGCCTGCCAGACTCCTCTGTCCATGGGATTTCCCAGGCAAGAATACTGAGTGGGTTGCCATTTCCTTCTCCAGGGGATCTTCCCAACCCAGACATTGAACCCATGTCTCTTGCATTGGTAGGCAGATTCTTTGCCACTGAACCACCTGGGAAGCCCTGCTGGGTCATATGGTAGTTCAGTTTTGTTTTTTGAGAAATTTCTATATTGTTTTCCACAGTGGCTGCACCAACTTACATTCCCACCAACAGTGTACAAGGGTTCTCTCTTCTCCACATTCTCACCAACATTTGTTATTTGTATTCTTCTTGGTGATGGCCATCCTGACAGTTGTGAGGTGATAGCTCTTTGTGGTTTTGATTTTCATTTCCCTGCTGGTTTGCAATGTTGTGCATGTTTTCACATACCTGTTGGCCATTTGCATTTCCTCTTTGGATGAATGTATATTTAGTTCTTCTCCTCATTTTTTAATTGGCCTGATTTTTTGAGTTCTGTGAGCTATTTATATATGTTGGATATTAACTCCTTATTGGTCATATCATTTGCAAATATTTTCTCCCATTCAGTAGGTTGTCTTTTCATTTTGTTGATGGTTTCCTTTGCTGTGCAAAAGCTTTTAAGTTTAATTAGGTCCCATTTGTTTATTTTTGCTTTTATTTCCTTTACTTTAGGAGACAGATTTTAAAAAAAAAACTGCTATAATCAATGTCAGAGTCTTCTGCCTGTGTCTAGGAGTTTTATGGTTTCTGGTCTTTAATCCATTTTGAGTTTATTTTTTATATGGTGTTAGAGAATGTTCCAATTTTATTCTTTTGCGTGTACTAATAGCTGTCCAGTTTTCCCAGAACCACTTATTGAAGAGACTTTTTCACTCCATTTTATGTTCTTATCTCTCTTGTTGCAGATTAATTGTCCATAAATGGGGGTTTATTTTTGGTCTCTTTGTCCTGTTCCATTACATATGTTTCTGTTTTGGAACCAGTACCATGCTATTTTGATTACTGTAGACTTGTAGTGTAGTGAATTCTACCAAACATTTAGAGAAGAGTTAGCACTTATCCTTATAAAACTGTTCCAAAATATACAGAGGAAGAAACACTTTCTAACTCATGCTATGAGGCCACCATCACTCTGTTACCAAAACCAGGCAAAGATAATCACACCCAAAAAGCGAAAATTACAGACCAATATCTCTGAATGTAGGTGTAAAAATTGTCAAAAAAAAACACCAAACACTGGCAAACTGAATCCAACAATACATTGGAAGGATCAAACACCACCATCAAGTGGGATTTATCTCAGGGATGCAAGGATTTTTCACTGACTGCAAATCATAATTTGTTGATGTGATATACCACATCAGCAAATTGAAGAATAAAAACTGTATGATTATCTCAATAGATGCAGAAAAAGGTTTTAACAAAATTCAACATCTATTTATGATAAAAACTCTTCAGAAAGTGGGCATAGAGGAAACATACCTCAACATAATAAAGGTCACTATGACAAACTCACAGGTAACATCATACTCAACACTGAAAAGCTGAAAGCATTCTTTCTTAGGTTGGGAACAAGACAAAGATGACCACTCTCTACTTTTATTCAGCATAGTTTTAGAAGTCCTAATGATGGGAATCAGAGAAGAAAAAGAAAGAAAAGAAATCCAAATTGGAAAAGAAGTAAAACTCACTGTTTCTGTTTGACAGGATATTGGGTTGGCCAAAAAGTTCGTTTGGGTTTTACCGGAACATCTTGCTATACACTTGCTAAAACACCACCAGAAAACCAGAGCTTATTAATGAATTTGGTAAAGTTGTAGGATACCAAATTAACATACAGAAATCTGTTGCATTTCTGTACACTGAGAACAAACTATCAGAAAGGAAAACTGAGGAAATAATCCCATTCACCAGTGAGTCAAAAACAATAAAATACTTAGGAATAAACCTGCTTAAGAGGCAAAAGACCTGTCCTCTGAAAAGAATGAGATGCTGATGAAAGAAATTGAAGCTGATGCAAGCAGAAAGACATACTGTGTTCTTGGATTGAAAGAATCAGTATTGTTAAAATGACTGTACTACCCAAGGCAATCTGTATATTAGGTGCAATCCCTATGAAAATTCAATGGCATTTTTCACAAAACTAGAAAAAAAATTTTTAATTTGTTTGGAGACACTAAACACTCCAGATAGCCAAAGCAGTCTTGAGAAAGAAAGATAGAGCTGGAGGAATCGGGCTCCCTGACTTGAAAAATATACTTGGATCTGGTACAGGTACAGTAACAAGCCCACTAAAAATGTTCAAATTCCTTTTCCATTAGTGCAAAATTAATCAATACAAAGACAGTTTTTCCCTTCAATTTTTTCATATCACACTTCGAATTGGTTAACCTGAGTGCGTGTGTGTAAGGTTCAGAGTCTAAATTTCTCTCCTGGATGCGTTGTTTGTAGGTCTCCATCATGTTTTTGCCCAGAGATACAGGGGACTATGCCCAATTTTGGGATGTTGAATGTCACCCTCTTAAAGAGCCTCACCTGAAGCACACCTTAAGATTCCAGCTCTCTGGACATGTGAGTGTTACACTGAATTTAAGTAAATTACTGGGTGTGTTTTGAAGACACCAGGTGAAACTGGCCTGAAAAACTGGCCTGAGAAAGCTAAGTATGTTCCTGGTTTTATTATAATCCCATTAATTCTACTGTAGCTGCTTATCATCTTAGTTTTCTTGTGTGTCTATTTATTGGCTATGTGAAATCTTTGTTTGCCTTAATTAGGTAAGGTTTTGTGTGTGTGTGAGACAGAGAAACAGTACAAGATAAAGCATTTGTAATTAAAGGAATTAAAAAATCTGAAGTGTCCTTTTTAAGAATTAGGAAGTAGTAAAATTCAGTTGGGTTAATGTCCATGTATTTATTTCTCCTCCTCCATCCTATGATTTTTTTTTTTTATACAGAGTGTAAGAGCAGAAAGTGAGCCTGGAATTTCACGCATTTCCACAAATAGCCTCATTAAAATAGATAATTTACTTAAACTCCGAAGACAGGCTGTATCCGAAGCTTCTGCCCTCATACCTGGGTATGTTATTTCTCTTATTCTCATGAGTTTTTCCCAGTACTTTATTGAGGTATAATCACATTCGACAAAATGCCCAGTGGCTTACCTGTGATTGACATGCGTCACCGCACTGCAGTCAAGGTAGAGACTTGACTCCCAATTCCTCTCATCTAGGAGTTCTCACGTGGCTTCTACACCCACCCCCACCCTCACCTGGGGTTTGTTCTGTTCTGTATGTTGCCTTAGTTTTGTGGATTTCATGCACACCTGCACTCAGGTTTTGCCTGGCTTCTTTCACTTAGGTGGTGATGTCGGGATCATTGGTGTTGGTGAGTCCACTTGTGGTGGGTACCTTTGTGTGTAGATTCACACGCCCCATCACAGGGGCATGTCACCATTGTTTCTTTATCCTTTGGTATTTGGTGTCTTTCAACTTGGAACCCTTGTGAATGAAGATGCAATGAACATTGTTATATGTGTGTTTTTGTGGACATATTCTTTCATTTCTTTTGGGTAAAAATGTCTTAGAATTACCGAGTCATGTGGTAGGAATTTTTTTAACCTTAACCTTAAATGGAAAAATGTTCCCAAAGTAGCCTTTCCATTTTACATTCCCAAAAAGAGTGTATGAAAGTAGATTCTTAAAAACTTTATAAAATGTATGTTACATCAGTGGCTTGCAGAGCTTTAATGATAATATGTAAATGTTTTACCTAATGAAAATTTTTTTTTTCAGGGATGTGTTTTTTTAAAAATTTTTATTGAAGTATAGTTGATGTATAGCATTGTGTTTATTTCTGCTGTACAGCAAAGCAATGTTACATACATTTTTTTTCCATATGGTTTACACAGAATATTGAATATAATTCTATGTGCTATACAGTAGGACCCTGTTGTCTATCCATTCTATATATAAACGCTGGCATGTGCTAATCCCAACTTCCCAGTCCATCCCTTCCACAAACCTCGGCCCCTTGGCAACCACAAGTTTGTTCTTTATGTCTGTGGGTCTGTTCCTGTTTCATAGGTATGTTCATTTGTGTCATATTTTAGTTTTCACATATAAGTGATATCATATAGTATTCATCTTTCTCTTTCTAACTTACATGAAAATGTTTCTTATAGTCCTTAGTTAACCCATACTTAGGTTTGACTTAATTCTGGAGGAAGATGCTTTTAAGAAAAGCATGTTAAGTACCTCTCCAAGAGAGGAGGTTCTTCTGCCCGTATCAGCTCTGCCAGGCATGCCTGGATGCTTCCTTCCTGGCACAAGCAGTGTTAATACTGATCAGCCAGTCACCTTCACAAAACTAACTGAAATGTGGGAGAAAACACAAATTAAAGCCACACTTTGTATAATGTATTATATACAAATAGTTTGGAAGTTTCTGTAGATTGCAAATAGTTAACTTTCAAACCTGTCTCCATAGCAGGCAACTTGACCTGACCCACCGTGGAGTTTATGCCCCAGAAGACGTGTATCAATTTCTGCCAACGAGAGTTGGGGAGTCAAGGACGTTGAAAGTCAATTTGCGAAATAATTCTTTCATTACACACTCAGTAAGTTGGAAATACTACTGTGGGTTGTGGAAAAATAAATGTATTCTATTTGATAAACATTTTCCTAAGAATTAGAACATTGTTTTATAGATGGTATTTAAGGTATAATAGTTAATTTTTAAAATACTTTAATACTTTGTTTGAAGAAAAACTCATGGGAAGTTTATGATCCTTTGTCTGAAAATTATCTAGTTATTTGTTTTCATATTTTCATTTTTTAGTTTCTGCTCTTGTTTTCTTCTGTATGATCCTATAAGCATATTTCTGGATAACATTTACTCCAGTCAGAACTATAGTAAACTCACTAAAATTCCCTTAAGTGTTTTCAGGAGCATTTATTGTTTTAACTTCCCATCTCGTGGGTATACATAAGCAAATGCATGGTGTGTTGATTTAAATATGCACAGATATCTAACTTGTATAACTTCATAAAGTGTTTCATATTAAATTCCAGCTCAAGTTTTTAAGTCCCAGAGAGCCTTTCTACGTCAAACATTCAAAATATTCTTTGAGGTGAGTTTACCATAAAGTGTTCTCATCCTGATGCAGCTCTTTGTGTTCAGGACCCCGAGATTGCTCTTGGGCTCTAGGACTGTGAGGTCTCCCTCAGTTACAGCCCCTCATCTTCATCACCATCACCCAGAGCACTAAGCACATGGTGAAGGGGATGAGGAGCCTGCAGGGGAAAGTCTGACTGTGGGTGTATGTGGCGAGTAACAACTCAGATTTTCACAGTGTTTGGACTTAGGGTGTGATTCCTGTTACCCAGTATTTTGACAGCCGTATACTTAAAAAGAACCTTCGTTGTCTTATGATTAACTTTATAGTAATTTCTGCATCAGGTGTTGCTTTCATCACACTGAGAATCAAGGATTTAAGTTTTTACTAATTTGGACAAAAATCTTCCCAGATTAATTGGAAAAACTTTTATTGTTCTTAAATCAGGGCCTCATTTTCTTGCCATCCTTGCTTATTTTATTTTTTTAGCATTTGTTTTTATTCATTTTTAAGGTATTTATATATATTCTTCCAGTTTTATTGATGTAATTGACACAAGCACTGTATAAATTTAAGGTGTATAGCATAATGATTTGACTTACATACATCATGAAATGATTATCACAGTAAGTTTAGTGAACACTCTCATCTCATATAATTAAACAGAATAAAATGCTTTTTTTTCTGCAACATGAACTATTAGGGTATATTCTCTCAACAACTTTCATAAATAGCACAACATGATCAGTGTATTTTTCATGTTGTATATTACATCCCTGTATATCACATCCCTGATGCATATTTATCCTACAAGTGGAAGTTTGTACTTTCTGACTTTTGATGTACTTTTTATCAGTCCCACCACCACTTTTCCAACCACAAATCTGTTCTTTTCTATGCATTTTTTAATGTCTGAAAATATTTTTATCTTACCATCATTTTAAAAAAATCTATATTGAATTTGTTACAATATTCCTTGTATTTTATGTTTTGGCTGTTTTGGCTTTTTGGCCACAAGGCATGTGGGATCTTAACTTCCCAACCAGGGATCAAACCTGCACCACCTGTGTGAAAAGGGGAAGTCTTAATCACTGGACGGCCAGGGAAGTCCCTTGCCTTCATTTCCAAGAGGCAGTCTTGTTTAGTACATAATTTTGACAGTATTATCCCCCATTCCCATTTTATAAACCTGTTGCACTACTGTCTGGCTTACTTTGTTTCTAACAAGAAGTCTGCTGTCATCCTCCTGTTCATTCCTCTGCCTGATGTGTCTTTTTCTCTGGCTGCTTTTAATACTTTTTTTACCATTGGTTTTTTTTTTTTTTTTTTTGAGGGGGAAGTGTAATTGACCTACAACACTCTTAGTTACTATATTTCTGTTTTTGTTTCTGTACATTTCAAACTGATTTCACTACACTAAGTCTAGGATGGTACATTACCACGCAAAGACATTATTACATAGTTACTGACTGTGTTCCCTAGCTGTACATCTCATACCTGGTGGTCATTTATTTTGGAACTGGATGTTGGTGCCTTGTCGTCTCCCTCACCTGTTTCTTTCCTCCTGTACCCCATCCTCTCTGGCAGCCACCTGTTTGTTCTTTTTATCCATGGCTCTATTTCTGTTTTGTTATGTTTATTCATTTGTTTCATTTTCTAGATTCCACATGTAAGTGAGGTCATTCAATGTTTTGTCTCTCTGACTTATTTCAGTTTAGCATAATACTCTCTCAGTCCATTCATGTTGTTGCAGATGGTAAGATTTCATTCTCGGTAATGGCTGGGTGTATCCCACTGTGTCTGCACCCTATCTTCATCTGTTCACCTGTTGATGGCACTTGGATTACTTCTGTGTAACATTGTTTCCAGTCCTCTCACTTTCAGTCTGTGTATGTCTTTAGATCTAAAGTGAGTCTCCTGTAGCCAGCATATATGCTGGTCTTGTGTTTGTATCCATTCAGCCACTCTTTTGATTGGAGCATTTAATCCACTTACATGTAAAGTAATTATTGATAGGTATGTGCTATCAATTTTGCTAATTGTTTTGGGGTCTTGCTAATTTTATTTTTCCATATGACACCTGTAAAGGCTGAAATTTCAAACTGGGTTGTCACTGATATTTACAATTTTAACATTAGGGTTGCATTGCACTTAAAAACTAAAAAATAATTTTATCTTCATGTTTGAATCTTTAATTAAACTTCATTTATTATAAACTCTTTCACTTTAGCATCAGGAGGTGGTCCTAGAAGCATGTTCTATTCTGTGAAAACTAGGCCCCTTGCAGGCAATCGAGGACTGACTGAGTTACTAGCCCAGCAGCGCTGACTCAGAAGCTTATGCTTCCTCTTATTGTTGGAAGATGAGTCATTCCTTCTACCCCTCATCCTTTCTTCCCCTACTCAACCCTGTTCCCCCATCCTCTGTGCTAGGAAACCTGCCTCTTAGGAGCCTAGCCCAAAGGCACAAGTTGTGGGGAGTCAGCAGTGAATACACCTGGACCTCTCTCAGCCTCAGTGTCCTAATTTGTAAAGGTGCCGGCAGCCTGGACTTGTTACAGGATACGTGAGAGGCAGTCCTGGGGGTCCCGAGAAGTCCCAGCAGGACCCACAGGTGTTGACAGAGCATCACAGTTCTGTTAGCGCTTTCCCAGCCAGTCTCTTCAACGAGAATGTGGACAATGGCGGCCTTAAACACTCCCAGTCCAAACTTTCCCGCTTCTCTGCACTGAGCTCTTCTCTCCTATTGGTCTGTGGGTCCCTCCCCGGGGGCCTGAGACTGGTGACATTCCAGGGTGCTTAGAGCAGGCTGGCTCTGCAGAACTGAGGCTGAGCTGCAGGAGCAGTTTGCTGTTAACAGATAGTCATTTGAATTCCCAGTTGGGGCCCTTTTTAGTAACTGAGGACAAATTGATCCTGAGTGAGTGATTAGTCCTGAACACTGCTGTTATCTGAATTTGAACCTTATCATAATGGCCTTAGTGAATAACTCTGCTTCCTGTTTGCTGTCTGCTTGGTTCACATCCCTGAGCTTGATCAGTGTTTCACAGGCATTGTGTCTTTAAGTGTGAAGCATAGGGGTCATGGAACACTTTTGTGTAAACCAGCATACACCTGTGAGAACTTACTGGAGGGGCTTCAGATCTTTGTTTCAAGGAGCACTTATCTTTAAAAAAAAAATACTTGTTTTTTTAAAAAGTTAAGACACCTTCAGATTTAAAAAAAATTTATTTGAAGAGCTAACAGCTTTTTAAGAAACAAAATTTGCATTCACTTCACCTACAGTTTTGATAAAGACTCAGGACTTACAGTAACTTGTTAAATTGTTTGGCCTTATGTCAGTGTGTTAGTTGCTCAGTTGTATGTGACTCTTTGCAACCCTGTGGACTGTAGCTCGCCAGGCTACTCTGTCCATGGGATTCTCCAGGCAGGAATACCGCAGTGGGTTGCTGTTTCCTTCTCCAGGGTATCTTCCCGACCCAGGGATTGAACCTGGGTCTCCTGCATTGCAGGAAGATTCTTTACCAGCTGAGCTACCAGGGAAGAGGCCTTATGTTACTGTTGCCCGTTTTATGACTGAAGGATGGTGCAGTCAACCTACCTGGAGATGAACATTCCTTTTCCAGCTTTCATTCCTGAATATACTATAGTTTCACATTTTTCACTTAATTTGCTTTCACAGACTTTTAAAAAATTTAAACTATTATAGCTGAAATTTGTAAATCAGCTGCTTCTTGATCCTTTGCAGAGAAAAGACCTGTTTCTGTTCAATACTAGTAGCATCACACGCTGCAGTCTCTGTTCCCGGTCAGGCTGTGAGAAGGCTAGCTGAGGGAGGTCCACGGGCAGTTTATGGTTGCCTGGGAGCCGGGAGAGCTTACAGGAGACCACATGACCTAAATGCAAATGTAGTTTTGGCAGGGAACAGGTCAAAGTATTTTCACATTGCCACCGTCAGCTTCCTCATCTGACCCTGTGGCCAGCTGGTAGCATCCTTCCTGGTTGCCTGGCTGCCTGTCCTCCTGTCCCTGAGCTCTTGCTCCTCCTCCTCCTCCTCACGCACAGCTGCCTGCAGTGCTGTAGATGTGATGGGGGTGGTACTTAAAGCATTCTTAACATGTAACTTTTTATCAGTGAGATGGCATTTTGCTTAGTTTCAATTTGTCTAAAAAAACAGTTTTAAAATCTAAAATGTATTCATTCTTGCCATCTCAAAGTAGACATTTTTATACAGTTGAACATGATGACTTGCCATTCCAGTGCTAGAACGTTTTTAGCTTTCCTAAATGAAATACTCGCTGCTTTTCTGTGCAGCCTAGGTCATGTCACAGCATCTAAGAGAACTTAGAAACATGAGAAAATATTTTTTAATGAAGCAAAACTTGGACAGTGTACATAAGGTAGCGTTTCAAATTGCCTCATAAGATACGTTATGTTTGCTTTATACTCTTGAACATGTTATTACTTTAAAATGTCTTTAACTTTTTATACTTTGAAAAAAGATTTAAATAAGGTAATTTTATACTTTATTGGTGGCAGGTACTGAAGTTATTCTGATACATTTCATTATGGAACTTAGGATAAATATGTAATGTTACAGATTCCAGCATCAGCTTTAATAATTAGCAACTCGGTATAAACTTGGTGAAATATGAATAAGAAAACCATGAGTGCAAAGCAGTAACTCTTATCTGTTCAACCAGTAAACTCTTTATGTTGTAGAAAAGTCTTCCCTCGTGACATGTTCAAAGGCTTAGATTTTACATAGAGGAAGGCGGGAAGCTGGCCTCTTCATACGTAAGAATGGCTTCTTTCAACTTTGGAGAAGTAGAGCCTTGTTCCCGTAGCTCCCTGAGAATTCTCTCAAAAATGGGTGGGGCTACTGCCGGTGTAAGGGTAGACTCCTCCCAGGGGTGAGGCCACTGGAGGGGCTTATGAGCTGTAGGGGCTGGTGCAGAGACAGTGCTGGACTCAGCAGGTGGACTGTCTGTGCATGGCTCCAGGGGAAACCCTCCCAATCCCTGGTGGTCACTTTGTTTTTCCCAGGGGGCTGCCTGCCCTGGGACTAACAAGCCCCTCTCCTCGAGTGGGAGCTCTGCCAGCCCTGCCTCTGCATGTTGGGCTCTGGCTCTCACGCCTCTGCTGCAAAAGTTGTCCTCAGCTGAGGATCTCCACGTTGTGTCAGCATGCTTTCCTGTTACATGTTCCTGTGTGTGTTTGTGTGTATGTGTGGGTGTAAAGCCCCCTTGGTCACCACACTGCTGGCGCTGGAGCTGTGTGGACCCTGGTTCTTCCTAGGTTGCGTCCCAGTTTATTCAGTGTGTGAATCTAAAGCAGGTGATACATATTTGTCATAGTATGTTTTTCAAAATTCCTTCTCAGTTAAATATAGAGTTCTACATTCCATGTTGAACTTTGTTAATAATGGAATCATCTAAAGATTTATTTTTGGATATTTTAATGCTTTTTAGTAAGTCATAAGGTACGAAACCTCTTAGATTGTCATATTGTACTACATTATTCTGAGGATTAAGATGCTAACATGAAAGAGAAAGTTGTCATTTGTCAGTGCCATCAATAGGTACCAGTTCTTCAAAAGCAGCTTTGTTTGATGTGGAAGAATGAGGTAATGCATTGGTGAAAAATGACCCAGACTTTCAATATGTATATTTTGTTACATCCAGGAAAAGGGCTTTGAAATACTTGGCCTGTTTTCTGAATTTCTAGCCCACTGTGCCGGGTCAGGAAACATGCTGGAAACAGAAGTGCAGTCTGGTCCCTCTACTGAGCCCGCACACATGTGGCTTAGATCAGAGGGACCTGCCCTCTGGGGAGAGTCTGAAAGCTGTGAGGTTTCACTTAAAAACCATTAAGACCAAAGATCGGTGGCATGAAACAGGCTGTGGGAAGGGCCTGCATCTCATTCCCCTCAGGAATAAAGATGTATTTTTGAAGCTTTTGGAACCTCATTTTCTGAGCAGAAACAAACCCGCCAACATAATACTTGTACGTGCCTCAAGTAGAATCCAATCATAAATTTTCAAGGAAACTCTTAGTAAGTTTCCTAAGAATTTTGGAGCAAACCTGCCAGCCCCAGTAGACGTTGGTTGCAGCCATGGGGAGGCCGCTGGCACATGCAACCTGGGCTTGCTGCCTCCTGCTCCCGCAGACATGGCACCAGGCTCCAAGCTTTGCAGCTCCCGTTTCCTTGACCAGACTTGCTTTCTACCAGGCATCGTGTGACTAGGGGCCTCTGTGTGCCCTGATGTCATGTTGACACCCCTTTTTCTCTGCAGAGCCCAGCACTACATCAACATGCCCGTGCAGTTCAAGCCCAGGTCCGTGGGCAAGTTTGAAGCTTTGCTTGTTGTCCAAACAGACGAAGGCAAGAGTGTCGCCGTCCGACTCATTGGGGAAGCTCTTGGAAACATCAGCTAGAATCCAATGTGTATAAAGTAAATTGACCTAAGTTACATTTTGGTAATTTCATTTTTTCTACACTACAGTTACGCATTTGTATATATTTTGTATGATAAATTGGATGTGTATAACTATAGATTTGTTGCTTTAAGAAGCTAATACTGAAGACCTGACTAAAATAATCATGTATCTAGCCTACAGTCTTGTATTTAACTTTTACAGGGGAAAAGAGAGTTCTATTTTTGCATTGATGATGATAATCTGAATAAATTTGGCATATGTTTTAGTTGGTATATCCAGAAATAAACTTAATTTCCAGTGAACTTGTCTTTTTTATATGATGTCATATAGAAATTAGAATATCACTTTATTCTGCTAATTATTTCCAAGCTCCTGGGTTTCTTTTCTGTGAATCTTCTCCTCCATCACAAAGTTTTGTTTGCCTTAAGCAGTTCCTTCTTGGTTCCTTTGTCTTTTAGCTAGTTGCCCAGAATAGAAAGGAAAGCTTCCTTCCAAAGAAACTGCCTTTCTCCAGAGTGGGGCAGTGTCCTTATCTGTGCAGACACATGGGAGAGGTTGATGTTGTATTCTAGGAGAGCATTTATTGAAGTTAAAGGTGAACAGGATGACTCCAGAACCTGGTGTAGAAGGGCACAGCCACCAGGTACCATTGGGACCCAGGGGAAGGGATCCGCCCCCGTACTGTGACTTCCCTGGTGCCAGTAGTTGTGGCCATTGCTGGTATGTGTTGTGCAGCAGTGTGGGTGTCATGGCTGATGTTTCTGACAGAGCAGGAGGATCATGGAGCGTGTGCAGAGCTGCCACCAGGAGGGCTCTGACCCCATCGTTTCCACCTGCGACAGTGCACGCATTCCTGTGCGCAAGCTCAGGACATCTTATCTGCCAGCCACGTGGGTTGTTGTCCACAGGTGAGAGCAGAGGCGGGCCAGCAACTGCCCATCCTCTTGGTTAAAACTTCCCCTTCAGTCTTAACACAGATACTTCCTGGTTTTGTTTCTTCTTTAGGTTTTTAATTTCATCCCCAGGAAGCGGTCTGGGACCAAGGGAGCCTATGAGTTTTCATCTGCGCTCTGAGCCCTGAGAGCAGTGGTGGACTCAGAGCAGCAGAGCTCTGACAGCAGGTGGAGGAGGAGCCGGTTGTGTCTTATAGACATCCTGTATTGTGTGTCCGTTGCTGCCCCCAGAAGATGTCCATGGGCACGTGGAGGTGCTTGTGTGCCCACTTTGAGCAGGGCTGGCCCAGGCCTCCTCTGGGTCTCCCCACAGGTCAGCACTCAGGAAGTTCTCCCTGCCCTTGGGTTGACCAACGAAATTATTTTGAGTTGACCTGGGGACATGGCATGTTGTGGACTTGGCCGCATGTGAGACTTACTCCCTGAGGCCTTGAATCCGGGCAGGGACTCCCATCATCTAAGCTGACTCACAGGGAGCACCACAGACCTGCCATGCCAAACCCTGGGGCTGCCATCGCTGTCAAGGGTCACCCTGATCCTTTGGGTGAGGAGGCTGATTCTGCAGCAGCTTCCTAAACTCTCAGAGGCCCGCATGCATTGAGGCCAGGCCTGATCCCTCTCACTTGTTCTTCCACAGGCCTGTCCTTGGGGGTCAGGGGTAGTGCTTCTCCATCCCCTCCCCTCCCACAGGGAACCTTCTCTTCCTGCCATCCAGGTGCTCAGGTGAGGTGGCCCGTCTGACTGACAGGCACCTGTACTGAAGGCTGGTTCTTTGAAGTCTCAGTGTGTGAAGTGCAGGCAGGGAGGGGGGAAGAGGAGGGTTCATGGTCTGAAGAAATGGATGAGTGTATCTTATCTTTCCATAGAAGTATCAAGAGTCCATGGTAAATGTATACAATAATTACTCGCATCTCAAGTCAGAAGCAGGTCGTGCAAATGGCGAAGTGCTGGAAGGGCTGAGCCGGGAGCAGGCAGGGACCCTCAGCCCCCGACTGCGTGAGGCATGACCCTGGCAAGTGGAGGGGGAGGAGGTGACAGGACAGTGACGTAGTTGTCCACCTGGGGTTCCAAGAGTTTCCTTTAAAAATTATAAAGCGAATTTGGTAATGTAACTGGATACACAACTGATCCATAAAATCAGTAGTCTTTCTATATAAGAAAATAGTAGTGGAAGAAAAGATCCATGAGGAATCCTCCAGGAATAAACATATGAAGAAATGTGTGTAATATTTACATGTAGCCTGCTAGGCTTCTCTGGCCATGGCATTTCCCAGGCAAGAATCCTGGAGTGGGTTGCCATTCCAGGGGATCTTCCTGACCCAGGGATCAAACCTACATCTCCCACATTGGAGAAAGCATAACCAAAGTCAAAAGACAGAGGACAAACTGGAAGTTTCTTATTGACAGACACATTGGCCATTGCAGTCTTTTCCTACTACAGACAGTGACCCCAAGACCCCTGTGTAGCTGTTGTTTTGGGTGGAGTGTGGCAGCATGGTCAATGGGACGGCAGGGCAGTCAGTGTGACCTGGTGGACGTTCCCAACTGCTGTCCTGCCAGACTTCTGTGAACAGCTCCTGTTTCTTTACATTTTTGCCAAAACAGTATCTGTGCACACACTTTTCCCACTCCACTAGGTGGGAATGACAGGCACCCTGGCTCTGACTCGGAGCAGAGCACACCCAGGCAGGCACATCCTGGAGCCACTCCTTCCCTTCCTTCCTTCCTCCAGGTGCCTCCAGTGAGGAGGATGGACCTGCCTCAGGCACTTTCCACAGGGCTGGTGAGGGAGGAGAGTGGGGGGGTGATGCCTGGGCCACCTGGGCGCTACTATTGGGCAGTGGCACCTGTGAGGCCCCTTCTCTCCTTACGACCCTGTCCTGAGGTGGGGAGGGGGAGCTGCCTTTCATGGGACTGTCTGAACTTTTTACCATGTTCAACTAGTAACTATTTTTGTAATAAAAAAATGTTTTAAAGAGTTTTGTTAACATAACTTCCCTGTTGGTCCAGGGGTTGAGAATCTGCCTGTTAATGCAGGTGACATGGGTTCGATCATTGGTCAGGGAGGATCCCACATGTCGTGGGAGCAATTAAGCCCAAGTGCCACATCCACTGAGCCCCCACGTCTAGAGCCCATGCTCTGCAAGAGAAGTCGCCACAATGAGAAGCCCACGCTTACTGCAACTGGAGAAAGCCCACTCGTGTGCAGCAACAAAGACCCAGTGCAGCCAAAAATAAGTAAATAAAAATTTTTTAAAAAGAAATTGTTTTAATAAGATACTTAGAGATCTAAACATCACTTTTTCTGCCAATGCCAGTTAACTTAAGGGAATGTATCACTTATTAATGTTAGGTACTGGGTAGCCAAATGCTGCCTGTTGATCGTCTTTCTCAGAAGGTTCTGAAATGATATGTCTCAGTAAAGTTCTAGATGGACTTCCCTTCTGGAGAAGCTTGTGGGTGGGAATGCTTGAGGTCCTCCCAGCAGATGCTCCTCCTTGACTTTGCTGTGAGGTGTGTTACAGTCTGGTATCCAGGAGGAGAAAGCAGGGCAGCCCCTGGAGAGTCTTTTTGGGGAGGATCCCTTGTAGGTGGGATCCCAGTGGAGCTGAGGTTAGAAGGTTTCCCATCAGCCTTGCCTGTAGGGCTGTGTCACACCTTCCTGCCTTGGAGGAGAAGGGTCAGCAAGCCCACTGCCTTCTGGGCAGTCGGTCACTTGTTTCCACTGTGAGTTTGCTTTTCCCTTTGTTATTTAATGTTGACATTAAAGCCACTAAAAAGGTTGCCTGTTTCTACACTGAAGTCTCTGGACATGAAGACAGCCTATTTTTATATTTTACATTTATATAGAACATAAATGTATCTTTCTGTATTGCATAGGTTTATTAAATATAATTTAAAATTTTTATATATACACATACATGTCAGGATAAAGCAAATAGATTGAGACTGTTAGCAACCAATGGTTTTAGTAGAAGACAAAAGTGATGGTATGATTCAAAGATTAGATATTAAGTCTACAACACTTGATATTCTAGCACCCAAAATGCTGGAAATCCTATAAATTGGAAGGGGAAGATAATCCAATAGGAATATGGATAAGAGAACATAAACTTCTATATTTCACAGAATGATAATTTTAGATGTCTAGTAGGCAAAATGGCTGGCTGTGGAGGCCTTAAAATAGCTGAGAAAAGAAGAGACGCAAAAGGCAAAGGAGGAAAGAAAGATACCTGTCGAATGCACAGTTGCAAAGAATAGCAAGGAGAAGTAAGAAACCTTCCTAAGTGAGCAATGCAAAGAAACAGGAAAACAATAGAATGGGAAAGACTAGAGACCTCTGAGAAAATTAGAGATACCAAGGAAACATTTCATGCAAAGATGGGCACAATAAAGGACAGAAACAGTATGGACCTAACAGAAGCAAAAGATATTAAGAAAAGGTGGCAAGAATACAAAGAAGAACTATACAAAAAGGATCTTTATGACCCAGATAACCACGATGACGTGACCACTCACCTATAGCCAGACATCGTGGAGTCCAAAGTCAAGGGGGCCTTAGGAAGCATCACTACGAACAAAGCTAGTGGAGGTGATGGAATTCCAGTTGAGCTATTTCAGATCCTAAAAGATGCTGTGAAAGTGTTGCACTCAGTATGCCAGCAAAGATGGGAAACTCACCAGTGGCCTCAGGACTGGGAAAGGTCTGTTTTCATTCCAATGCCAAAGAATGTTCAAACTACTGCACAATTGCACTCATTTCACATGCTAGCAAAGTAATGCTCAAAATTCTCCAAGCTAGGCTTCAACAGTACATGAACCGAGAACTTCCAGATGTTCAAGCTGGATTTAGAAAAGGCAGAGGAACCAGAGATCAAATTGCCAACATCTGTTGGATCATAGAAAAAGCAAGAGAATTCCAGAAAAACATCTACTTTCTGCTTCATTGACTATGCTAAAGCCTTTGACTGTGTGGATCACAACAAACTGGAAAATTCTTAAAGACGGAAATACCAGACCACCTTACCTGTTTCCTCAGAAACCTGTATGCAGGTCAAGAAGCAACAGAACTGGACATGGAACAATGGGGTTCCAAACTGAGAAAGGAATACATTGTCACCCTGCTTATTTAACTTATATGCAGAGTACATCATACAAAATGCTGGGCTGGATGACTCACAAACTGGAATCAAGATTGCCGGGAGAAATATCAATAACCTCAGATATGCAGAAGACACCACCCTTATGGCAGAAAGCGAAGAGGAACTAAAGAGCCTCTTGATGAAGGTGAAAGAGGAGACTGAAAAAGCTGGCTTAAAACTCAACATTCAAAAAACAAAGATCATGGCATCTGGTCCCATCACTTCATGGCAAATAAATGAGAAACAATGGAAACAGTGACAGACTTTATTTTCTTAGGCTCCAAATCACCACAGATGGTGACTGCAGCCATGAAATTAAAAGATGCTTGCTCCTTGGAAGAAAAGCTATGACAAACTTAACATATTAAAAAGCAGAGACATTACTTTGCTGACAAAGGTCCGTCTAGTCAAAGCTATGGTTTTTCCAGTAGTCATGTACAGATGTGAGAGTTGGACCATAAAGAAGGCTGAATGCTGAAGAATTGATGCTTTCAACTGTGGTGTTGGAGAAGACTCTTGAGAGTCCCCGGGACTGCAAGGAGATCCAACCAGTCAATCCTAAACGAAATCAATCCTGAATATTCATTGGAAGGACTGAAGCTGAAGCTCCAATACTTTGGCCACCTGATGGGAAGAGCCGACTCATTGGAAAAGACCCTGATGCTGGAAAAGATTGAAGGCAGGAAGAGAAGGGGATGACAGAGAACTAGATGGTTGGATGGCATCACTGACTCAATGGACATGAGTTTGAGCAAGGTCCTGGAGATAGTGAAGGACAGGGAAGCTTGGTGTGCTGCAGTCCATGGGGTTGCAAAGAGCTGGACACAACTGAGTGACTGAACAACAACAAAGTAGACATCTGAAAATGAGAAAATGCAAATGAAAACAAGAAAAATACTATTTTTTTAACCCATGAGATTGAAAATTAAAATGCATCCCTACATCACTGGTGAGTGTAAACTGCTGGAAATTGGTGTGAGAAATGCAAATTGTAGCAATAGAAAGATACTTTTTTAAAAAAAAAATTAAAACTCATCAAATTGACAAAAAGGAAATGAGAAACATCCTTACATTGCTGGTAGGAGTGCAACTGCTTAAATGTTGTGGGGATGTAAAATAATGGCTAAAAATTAAAGTCTTTTGACCCAGAAATCAACCTCTGTGAGTCTATTTTTAGTCTTATTTGGGAGTCTAAAAAAGAAAATACAATTTTGTATAGCTATATGTATGTATACATATACATAACATACATGTACGTATGTATGTTAATACCATGTAAGAGATGCAAATACAGTATCCTGAAAACATCATACTGTGAGATGCTCTGGAGGTTAAGAGCCATGTTGGGAGAGGCTGCAGAAGGTGTGGTGTCAGCTGGCGAGCAGGAAACGTCCATACACCTGGGTCATCCTGGCTGAGTGCTCCCCAGAGTCCTGGCCCATGCTAAGGTGCACAAAACAGTGTTTTAGTTCCTTTGTTATACAGTAATGTTGGTTTCTATAGGGAAAAAAGCCTCATTCCACTATTCCCTCACATCATGGAGTTCCTTTTTATAGACCACATTAAGGTACTTTACTTTTAGGGTGTTTTTTAACCAAAAATCTATCTACTAGTGGAGTCAAAGAAGCAATTTATATTAGGATACAAAGGAAAAAGTTATTACGTTTTACGTAAAAAGTACTGTAGTATTGATATTTGGGAAAAAAAACTCATAATCAGAAGCAACAATCTTCTTTTTGCAAATAAGCTACATTGTGTAGAATTTGGTAGGCAGTGCATTGTAATTGCTTTGTTTTTATTCCTTTTACATGTTTTAAAACTTTGACAGCAAAGCTTTACTAATAGTGCTGAAGAGATGTTTTTCCTGCTTACTTGGCAAAGTTTGTCTCTGAATTAAAAAAAAAAAAATGGCAAAAGTTGCAGTTACATTTGTTCTCTCTCCTCTGATCCTTACTCTGTTTTTTTTTTCCTCCTTCCCTCTCTTCATGCCCAAGAATGAGGATGTCTCGGGCGCCTTTGTCACCCTGTGGATGTTCAGGTACTGCGCATCTTCAGGTTCTCCAGGCACTCACAAGGCTTGTAGATTCTGGACTATGCACTCAAGAACTGTGCCTCTGAGTTGGGCTTTCTCCTGTTTTCCCTTACCATGGCCATCATCATCTTTGCCACTGTTAATGTTTTATGCCAAGGACACAAATAAGACTAACTTTACTAGCATCCCTGCAGCCTTCTGGTATACCATTGTCACCATGACCACACTTGAGTGAGTGCAGATCCTGTGTGGGCAGCTGCCCAGTCAGTCAATTACACTCATCTTTTCTGTAAAATTAAAAAAGGTTAGTCAATGATCTTTCTCTACTTGAGCTCCCGTCTGTCATCTGTGGGCTTCCCTGATGGCTCAGATGGTAAAGAATCTGCCTGCAATGCAGGAGACCTGGGTTCAATCCCTGGGTCAGGAAGATTCCCTGGAGAAGGGAATGGCAACCCACTCCAGTATTCTTGCCTAGAGAATCCCATGGACAGAGGAGCCTGGTGGACTACAGCCCATGGTGTCGCAAAGAGTCAGACACAACTGTGTGATTAACACTTTCACACTTTCTCTGTCATCTGTAAAAAGTGAGGGAGGTGGATTAATCTCCAAATCCCTTCCACCTCTGATAATGCCTTGATTTTCCCTGTCAGGATACTTGGGTTCCAGGATGGTCTTAGCTGCACTGTTTCTGTTGAAATTTTTTCCCTCTGGGCCAGTTCTCCCCTCTGCAAAATGAGAAATGACGATCCCTTCAGCATGCAGATGGGCTTCCTTGGTGGCTCAGTTGGTAAAGTGTCTGCCTGCAACACGGGAGACCTGGGTTCGATCCCTGGGTCAGGAAGATCCCCTGAAGAAGGAAATGGAAACCCACTCCAGTATTCTTGCCTGGAAAATCCCAAGGACAGAGGAGCCTAGTAGCCTAGTGGGCTACAGTCCGTGGGGTTCTTGTTCGAAGAGTCGGACAAGACTGAGTGACTTCACTTTCTTTCTTTTCTCCACTTCCCTATAATCCATCAACCAGCATTCTCATCTGCCAGCAGCAGGACTTGAAGCCCCACTCTCAGTGCGAGGGGATTTTGCCGCATGTTCTCAGTGGCAGAGAAAGAAATAGGCTTGGACACAGATGGGGGGCCTGGGCACAGGGACACAGCTGGGGTCCAGCAGACGTGCCCCTTCTGTGGACTGGACATCCAGTTGTGTCCACATCCTTCAACTCACACGTAAACCCTGTGGGAGTAAGTGTCACCGCTATGGTGAGTGGGGTGGGAGGGGAAGGTCTCCAGCAAGCAGGTGTGATGAAAGATTGTCTAAAGAGGAGGTGAGGTTGCCAGTAGCAGGGCACACAGACAGCCACTAAAAATCCAATTCCATCAAATTTCTGCTTCGAAAAGAAGCAGCCAAAAATTGAAGATGAACAAACCTTAAGACCCAGCAATCCCATTCTAAATGTGTGTACTGAGTGTCTAAACACTGAGAAAAAGTCTTACACCTCTGTATGGAGACGTAAGCAAGGATGGTCATGTTGCAGTGGAGTAAGAGTGGGTAAGATGGGAACTCTAAATGTACTCAAGAAGAGAAGATCTAGTCACATAGTGCAACACTAGTACCAGTTAAATGAACTAAAACTACGTGTCAACTTGAATAAATTTTGACTGTGTAATGCGTGAAAAGGTCAAATGTACCATATAATAACATTTATATAAAGTTTAGAAACACACAAAGTGATATAAGTATGTATATGGTCTCAGAATATGTTCATATGCAGCATAGATATAAAAACCTGGATGCAAAGGAATGTTCTCGTGTCCAGAGACAGTTTTCTGTTTATACATCAGTCATCTTACAGGAGAGGCCCTGCCTGCCTTGTGTTCTGCTCTGTCTTTAGAAGAATGTTCCTGCAGGCCAGGCTTGGGAGATGACCAAGACTAAAGCGTACATAGGTGGTTTCAGCAGCAATTCAGTTATTTTATTAGTTTTAACTGCTTTTTCAACTAGTAACATGATGCTACGTGTATGTGAGGAGAAAGTGATGCCCCTGCGTTAGAGAAGCCAGCATGGGCGGCCACTGTGAGCAACTGACTTTTAGCCATGGCATGGCAGGAGGACCCGGTTCAGGCCCATGAACACAGTGGTTGTGTGGTTTGACACACTACATATATGTGAGACAGGTTTGCTTTTAAGGACGAAATTAGTATTAATATGTAACTTCTGGTAGAGGTATCTCTGTGCTCAGTAGCTGGCAGCCCACACAGAATTATTTTAACATAATTGACCTATTTCTTCGTCTTGTACATCAGAGACTTTCACCAGAATTCCCAACTTCTACTTTGATTTCCCACAGACACTTGGATATCCTATAAATAATACGCCATCAGCCACTCAGCCTCAGCCTACCAGTCACTCTGTCCTGGATGCTCACAGGACTGAGGCCTCATAAGGGCAGCTGCTCACACCCAGTGATGGCTGGAACATGGGGAAGTTAGCTCAAAAATCTTTCCAAGCAGTTTACTGATGCCTGAGAGGGCAGAAGGAGGGCTTAGTTAACCTTGTTTCCCATTAATTTCTCTCCTTGGATTAAACTCTGCAGTCATTTAAAACCATTCGTTATGGCTTTAATATACATTTCCCTAAGGAGTAGAGACATCACTTTGCCAACAAAGGTCTGTATAGTCAAAGCTATGGTTTTTCCAGTAGTCATGTACAGATGTGAGAGTTGGACCATAAAGAAGGCTGAGCACCAAAGAATTGATGCTTTTGAATTGTGGTCGCTGGAGAAGACTCTTGAGAGTCCCTTGGACAGCAAGGAGATCAAACCAGTCAATCCTAAAGGAAATCAACCCTGAATATTCATTGGAAGGACTGACCCTAAAGCTGAAGCTCCGATACTTTGGCCACCTGACGGGAAGAGCTGACTCACTGGAAAAAATCCTGATGCTGGGAAAGATTGAAGGCAGAAGAAGGTGGTGACAGAGGATGAGATGGTTGGATGGCATCACTAGCTCAATGGACATGAATCTGAGCAAACTCTGGAAGATAGTGAAGAACAGGGAATCCTGATGTGCTACAGTCCATGGAGTCACACAGAGTCAGACACTACTGAGCGATTGAACAACAATAATGAGCGAGTACCTTTTCATGTGTTTGCTGGCTATTTCGTATCTACTTTTGTAAAGGACCTTTTCAAGCAGTTTGATTGTTTTGGGGGAACACCTTTCCTAAAGAAGCTAGATTGGGAGGGTATTGTTCTCCACAAACAGTTGATCTCTGGCTGGGGGGCAGAGATACCCTGGCCCATGGCTCTGTATCATCAGGGTTGGATCACAAAAGCAGAACCTTAGAAAGGGATATGGAGCAGAGATTTACTACAGGCAGTAGTGAGCAGCGTACTAAATGGCACTGATTTGGGTCCGGCCAGTATGACTGAATGTGAAGGGGTGGGTGGGGGGCAGACTGGTACTCACAGGCCCCCTGGGCCCACAGAGCAAACAAACCCCATCCATCTTTTGTCCCTTCAGCCTAAATGACCCAGGTGACCAGCAGAAGATGCTGGCATCCTTCTGCAGAGGGCTGTGCATGCACCCCCGACCCAAGACAAGGGGACAGGATGAGGGGAGAGCAAGTCAGGGGTATGAAGCTACTCTGTACCTGGACGCCACATCCACAGGAGGTTCCGCCACTGCTTAACGCCTCCTTCCACGTCACCCACAACTCTCTCTCTGGCATTTCTAACATGCGTCTGAGAAAGACTAAAGAAAACAATTCAGGTGATAAATATGTTAACGTGTCATGAAGCAGACCTTTCAACCTGCAAAGCAGGGCAGACGGCAAGAAGCTTTCTCAGGAGTAGAGAACGAAGTAGAGAGGAAGCCTGCGAGGGCCTAGGCCCATGTAGCCTGCTTGTAGGGCGAGAAGGCCCAGAGCTGGCTGTGGTCCGAGGACTGCTGGCTGGATGCCCTGCCTTTCTTGTCAAACGAGCACTGACATGAAAGTCATCTACGTTTAGGTGTGCTGATGGGAATCCCACGAATAGCTCCATCTTGGGGCCAGAAAGTTATTTCAACACCTGGAACCCGAGGAAGGGAATTCCAGGGAGCACAGACCCCACCGCCTGTGGCTAAGCTGACCCAGTCCAAAGTCACCAGAAAGCCTGTCCCTGCTGGCGAGGATGAGAAAGGGTGAAGGAAGCTGATATTTACTGAGGGTATTTTGGGCCAGGTTCTGTGTTGAAAGCAACTCACTAACCGTTTGTACACAGCTGACTGACCATGTGTCGGAAAGCAGTGGGCAAGGGTGGGGCTGCAGTGGCCACTTTTCACCCAGCTGCTGGTCACTGCAGCAGACAGCAGGCACTAAACCGGAGGGAGTCAGCCCACCCTGAGGGGCTCTGCTGGATGTGGGGAAGTGGGTGGGGGCCACCTGGGCACCAAAGGAGGTAGAGATGTGAAGAGCTGTGTGGTCTCAACAAACAGAGGAGACTGGACTTTACCACTGGCAGGAGTTGCATCCTTTTGATAACTGATGTACAGAAACCATACACCTAAGTGTGTCTGGATGGACAGTCTTTGACGTGACCCGTTTACATCTTTTTCTGCCATATTTTTCCTTTTCTTCTCCCTGCTTCCCTTCAAGGAGAGAGAGCAGATGTTTTTCATTTGGCCCAAGGAAATTATTGCACAAGGCTAGAAGCAGAGGTTGCCTGCAGAATATTTTCCTTCTTGTCTTTGGTGATTTTGAATCTGTACCCCTAGAGCAAGGAGTGAAGTTTGAAGGTCCTGGAACAGTGGGGGGCAGCCAAATCCCAGAGGAGGTGTTTGCATGGAGGTGGTGTTGTGTCGCCAACCCACCACAGATCACATGAGGTGGGAATTGTCTTCATTTTACAGACCAGACACTGAGACGGTTTGATGGTGCAGATGGCATGAGGAAGCATGCCTATGACGCTGCCAAGACACACGGGACAGAGGCCTCCCTCCTGGCACTGAGTTCATCCTGTCCTTTCCCTGTATACCTGTCCGAATGGGGGTGCTTACTTCCGAGCAGAGTTGCCCTCTATCAAACTTCTCTCGATCCTTTTCCATTTGGGGTGGATCTTTTTGGATGGTTTAAGTTTCATTCAAATGTTTTATGTGACAGTTAAATAACTGAATTGTTTCACACTCATCTTGTGGTTCATTCGGGCCCTCAGAATCTTTTTTTTTTTTAATCATTTTTAAAATCATGTTTACACTTCTGTCTTTGTCTCCTCAGATGACTGACTTTCTTCTGTGGACTAAGTATGATCGAGATTTAATGGACACCAGGTAAACTGCAGTGGATTTATACTGAAAAAGATTGTTTCCTACATCTCATTCCTCGAAATCATTTTCAGTTGATTTCCACCCAGTTTAGTGAGGTTTTACCTCTGTATTATTTACTCATCCATCACAATACGAGACTCCATTCATTCCTTCGATCTCCCTGGAGCCCTTTGTGAGTGTCAAGTAGACTCACATGCTCCGCTGTTTGGAACAGAATGAAGTCCTGCTCTCTTGGCCTCTGCCTGGGCCCTCAAAGTGAAGGTGAGAGATCACTGACCGCCAGGTGAGCTGACAGATGGTCAGGTCATGCTAGATTTACAGAGGACAAACATGTCTGATGCCTCTGGTTCTGCCCTTGCTGTGACGAGTGTGTGTGTGCAGGGCTGTGGGAGGAAGCAGTTAAAATGCAGAACAAGTACAAGCACAGAGTTCCACCCCTAGCTACTCTTTAGAAATAGAGATAGAGATCTGCAGTTTCTAGTGATAACTGAGGGAAGACTGCAAGAAAAGGGAAAGCAAGATGAACTAAGATTCTCATAAAAGGTAAAGCTGAGGGCAAGATTTAAAATTCAGGTCTCAAGAGGATGAAATCATATACACGGAAATGATCCACAAGTGAAATATTGCACAATAGGAGAACAAACTGTTTCCTGTTCTTGGAAAAAACATTTTCCTTACTGCCCATGGACAGTGTCAGGTTTAGAAGGAAAATGCCATTCCTCTGTTGACCTCAGAGGGGCAAGACCAGTATCTCCAACCCCACAGCTGTTGTTAACATGGAACATTTAACAAGCTAGCAAGTAGATGCTTGTCAGATTCAGATTACCTCTATTAAACCCGTCTCAGCTCAATGGCATTTAAAGAGATTTCCCCCGGCAACCAGAGTCTAAACTGTCCCACAGGTGTAGACGGAGGTCCTCCTTCCCGACTTGCTAGGAGCTGGGCTGAGCTGAGCCGAGGGATGTCAGTCCGCCAGCAGGTGGCAGTGTGGTTCAGCTCCTGAACCAAGATTTTCACTCGCCTCTTTGCGGTCTCATCCTCTGCTGGCGGAGGATGTGATGGTTGGATAGCATCACTGATTCAATGGACATGAACTTGGGTGAACTCCAGGAGATGGTGAGGGACAGGGAAGCCTGGTATGCTGCAGTCCATGGGGTCGCAAACTGTTGGACACGACTTAGCAACAACTTTGAACAACAACTTTGTGGTCTAGAGACAAGTTAATCTTTCATAGCCTCAACTTTCTTAACTGTAAAATGGGGATGTTCCAGCTGCCACAGTTACCCTGAAGATTAAATCAGATAATCTATGTGAAGTTCCTAGTACAGGGCTTGGCACATGGCTTCCAATAACTGGCAGTTAATGTTAAACGGCTGAACTGAACTGAACTGAACTGAATGTTAAACGGTATCGCCTATGAGCACTGATCAACTTCTACCCGGAAGTTACCATCTTGGTTGAGGACTGCTGAGGACTTTTTAAAGGAAGTTGAATTAAGCTAACATTTCACTAACTATAAAGTCACTGGTCAATTATTGTAGATTTCAAAAGATTCCTTTCTCTGATATTATGAAGTATGAGCTGGTCAACTTTTGGCAGGGGGTGGAGACATTGAAAATGAGCTGTTCTAATTAGCTACCCCTCTGTTAGACCCTGCCTGAAATCCCAGGTTGGTGTATTTTGATATGTCCATAGGGTTTAACTTTGGCAGTTGTTGTTCAGTCACTAAGTCATGTCTAACTCTTTGTGATACCATGGACTGCAGCATGTCAGGATTCCTTATCCTTCACTGTCTTCACTTCATGGAGTTTGCTCAAACTCATGTCCCTTGAGTTGGTGATGCCATCCAACCATCTCATCCTCTGTTGGTCCCCTTCTCCTTCTGCCCTTAGTCTTTTCCAGCATCAGGTCTTTTCCAGTGAGTCAGTTCTTTGTATCAGGTGGCCAAAAGACTGGCGCTTCAGCTTCAGCATCAGTCCTTCCAATGAATATTCAGGGTTGATTTCCTTTAGGATTGACTAGTTTGATCTTGCTGTCCAAGGGATTCTCAAGAGATTTCTGCAGCACTACAGTTCAAAAGCATCAATTCTTCAGGGCTCAGCCTTCTTTATGGTCCAACTTTCACATCTGTACATGACTACTGGAAAAACCATAGCTTTGACTATATGGACCTTTGTTGGCAAAGTGATGTCTCTGCTTTTTAATATGCTGTCTAGGTTTGTCATAGCTTTTCTTCCAAGGAGCAAGCATCTTTTAATTTTATGGCTGCAGTCACCATCCACAGTGATTTTGGAATCCAAGAAAATAAGTTCTGCCACAGTTTCCATTGTTTCTCCATCTATTTGCCATGAAGTGATGGAACCAGATGCCATGATCTTAGTTTTTTGAATGTTGAGTTTTAAGCCAGCTTTTTCACTCTCCTCTTTCACCTTCATCAAGAGGCTCTTTAGTTCCTCTTTGCTTTCTGCCCATAAGGGTGGTATCATCTGTGTATCTGAGGTTATTGATATTTCTCCTGGCAATCTTGATTCCAGCTTGTGCTTCATCCAGTCTGGCATTTTGCATGATGTACTTACTCTGCATAGAAGTTAAATAAGCAGAGTGACAATATACAGCCTTGACGTACTCCTTTCCCAATTTGGAACCAGTCTGTTGTTCCATGTCTAGTTCTGTTGCTTCTTGACCTGCACACAGGTTTCTGAGGAGGCAGGTAAGGGGGTCTGGTATTCCTACCCCTTTAAGAATTCTCCACAGTTTGTTGTGATCTACAAAGTCAAAGGCTTTAGTGTAGTCAATGAAGCAGTAGATGTTTTTCTGGAATTCCCTTGCTTTTTCTATGATCCAGCAGATGTTGGCAATTTGATCTCTGGTTCCTCTGCCTTTTCTAAATCCAGCTTGAACATCTGGAAGTTCTCAGTTCATGTACTGTTGAAGCCTAGCTTGGAGAATTTTGAGCATTACTTTGCTAGCATGTGAAATGAGTGCAATTGTGCAGTAGTTTGAACATTCTTTGGCATTGCCCTTCTTTGGGATTGGAATAAAAACTGGACCTTTTCCAGTCCTGTGGCCACTGCTGAGTTTTCTAAATTTGCCAGTATATTGATTGCAGCTCTTTCACAGCATCATCTTTTAGGATTTGAAACAGCTCAGCTGGAATTCCATTACCTCCACTAGCTTTGTTCATAATAATGTTTCCTAAGGCCCACTTGACTTCACAGTCCAGGATGTCTGGCTCTAGGTGAGTGGCTAATTTTGGTGGCTGTAATAAAGCTGGGTTAAAATGCCCGGGTGCTGTGGCAATAACCAAATCTCGGTCAAACACGGGTCAGGTTAGTGGGTGTGAAAGCTGGTACTTCTGAAAGACAGCACCTATGCTGTCCGCACTCAGGTGGAGTTCAAGTCCAAAGGCCTTCAGAGGAGGAGAAATGTAGGCCCTCCAAGGAGAAAGGGTTGCCGTGGGAAGAATCCATCTGATCTTCCTGTCTGCGAACGGGTTGACCGGGGGAACAGGAGGATTTATCAGCCCTAGAAGGGTCCTGCAGCCCTACTGTGCGTCTGGGCCTGTGTGGGATAACAGGTTACCAGGGGCGTGCGCGGCCCTCGCCGCCGTCTCCGGCTCCAGGATGGAGTTCCCCGTTCGGCCGGCGGTGGGCGCGCGCCCCGCCAGGCCGAGGCGAGCCTCGTGCGCAGCCGGGGGTCCCGCGGCCTGGCCGCCCGCTCTCCCTGCTCTGTGGCCGCGGTCAGCGGAGGTCGGCTCTGCCCGCCCGGGGTCCGGACAGCCCACCCCGCCCCCGCCCCGCCCGCCCGGCCGCCGCCGGTCCCGCTTGGAGGGGGATGGGGAGGGTGGAGAGGCCGGCGGACCGCGAGGCAGACGCTGCCGCGGCGAGCGGGCCGGCGGGAGACAGACGGCGCGGAGGCGGAGACGGCACTGTCTCCCGCTTCCCCGCCCGGCGTTGCGGACCGGCCAGCGAGGCCGGGGATCCCCTGCGGATCGGGGAGGAGCCGCCGCCGCCAGGCCGACTGCGCGTCCCGGGAGCGTGGAAGGGGGCGGGGAGCGCGGGGAGCCCGGGCCGATCCGGGCCCTTAAAGCATCCTGCTGTCCCCCGTCGACCCCGGGCGCTCGCCGACTCACTGCAAAGCCGCGGCCGCAGGTAAAGGCTGACCGGGTGCTGCGGCGTCCGGCGAAGTTCGGGGCGGGGGCGCGGGCGGGAGGACGGGACGCTGGAACGGGATGTCCTCGATCCCCGCCGTCGGCGCCCTCTCCAGGGTCGCGCTGGGCACTGCGGCGCCCGGCGCTCCCGGGGGCGGGCGCAGGACGGCGGCCCCCACCGAGCTGTCGGCTTCCTGGTGCCCCGCGCGGTTGTGCGCCGCCGCGGCGCGGTGGGGGAGGCGGGGTCCGCGGGCAGGTTGTGCGGGACCTGACCGAGTTTGCGGGGCGGGAGGACCCTGGACCCCGCGCTTCCGGGTGTTGCGCGCGCTGCGCCGGGCGGGGGCTGCAGGGGCTCCCGCTGGTCCGGGCGCCGCTGGCCCTTAGACTGCGCCCCGAGCCCGAAAAAAAGGCAGGCGTGGGCAGGATTTCTGTGACCCTCGCGGCGGAATAAACAGGAAGCGACGAGCACCCAGCCCGGCCGCCCCGCTTTGTCGTGCGGTCTGCGGGGCGCCGCGGGCGGGATGCCTCCCGGGACCTCGCCGGCTGCCTGGGGGCTGGGCGCGCCGGGTAAGGTGGGTGCTGGGCCGCTCGCCGTGCCGGCCCCCAGGGCATCAGCTTGGTTTTAAACTTTTTTCCTAATTGGAAAAGGAGGAGGCTTCCGATGAGGCGGGGGCGAGGGGGTTTAGGAAGACAACGAGGACCGCGACAGGTGGGGAGCACCTGGAGAAGGTAGGGGTTTAGGGCCGCTTGCCGAGTGAACCCGGGCGGGTTGGCACAGCCGGAAACTCACCAGGCTCAGGAGTGTCCGTGAGTGCGGTGGATTCAATAGCTTAAGTTTTGTTTTCCCCGTAGACTCTTTTAATTAGCTGAAATTGGATATTTTTGATTTGATTATTTCTCTTCCTCTGCGTCCCATCTATTTTCTTCTCTTTCTCTTATTTGGCAGCTTCACATCTCTGGACCCCTGGCTTGTATTTCGGTGCTGTGTTCTAAATGTGGGTTATGACTGTGATGAGTATTTTTGGATGCCCTACTGTGTGTGGGCATTGTGGGACGAGGGAAGTGAGCTGCACGGAGCTGGTCCCTGGAGCTGCTGTTAGTAGGCTTCTTACAGTGGAGGTGGGTGGCCTGAAGATTGGTGCATCTCTTCCTTTAAAAGGAAGATTCCTTTGAAAATGGCCCTTCTGCCTGTTGGGCTGACCATAAGGGTGATCTCCAGTCCGTGTCCCCTGGAGTGGCACATGGTCCTGGTGACCCTGCACGGAGAAACTGCCGGGGGTGTCCTGTCAGGTCTGCGTTTTCATAGGAGAGTTTAGTCTTTCCAGGGCTTATACTGTGTGTGCTGTCTCCTCTACACAGCTGCCCTTGGACTCTGCACAATAATCTTGGAGCATGTTCTTTATGTTCAGTGAAGGGCTATAATGTTAAATTTGAGTCATTCCATGGGCGAAGGAGTGGATCTTATCCATGTACATGTATTGAATTATAATATTCGGTTTCCTGTCAACCCTTGGATGGGTGCCCTTTAATGGTCCTTGCAAAGAAGTGCTTTTTGGAACATGGGGTATATTCCTCATGATCTTTTAGAGCTTAATTCTTTTAAGAGCTTCCCTTTGCTATTGACATTGAACACACTGTTAGGAAATAGGGCTGAGACTGTAAATGCCAGTGAGGGATTTGCTGCTGCAGACTTGGAGCTGCCTTCCTCCCTTGTTTTAAAAGCCTCCCACCCCCGCCCCCGCCCCCACCCCCAATTTCTTCATTGTTGCTGTTACCCTGGAAGAGTCTTGGCTGTTGGTGGAGTCTTCTAGTTGGTGGAGGCTTGTATTTATGATGGAGAAAACTGTCCCCAGCAGGCTTTTAGGGCTGTCTCTCGAATCCTCTCTGGGGCTGTTTGCATGACCACAGTCTTGCAGAGGAACCTGGCCTGTGGCACCTGTTTACTAAAGGATTTCGTGCCAATTTGGTGTTCTATCATTTGAGAGTCAGAGTCTCCCGCCCCCACTTACCAGAGTATAAACATACACAGACAAATTTCATTGCGCCCCCACTCCCCCCGCCCCCCACCCCCCAGACTGCTGACAGTACTCTAAGAATAGTTTTCTTGCCTGGCACTGAGAGCAGTATCCACCTGCCTGCAAAGGTGTTTATAGTCCTGGGCTGCAGTCATGGTTGACTTAGCAGCCTGACAGAGCGGCCAGTGGCTCGTGGGATGCAGTCTGCTGTTCCTTGGGACTGTTGGAGGGGCACCTCCCAGCCGGACAGGGGAGCCTAGGGAAGTGACAGTGACTTAGCATCCTGGGCGCTGTGGTTCCTGGCCTGTGGTCCAGCAGAGACCCCTGAGCTTGTCTGAATTCCTGTGCAGTCACCCTCATGGTCTGGGCAGGAGGTACTCAGGGCGTGGGGCATGGTCAGTGGCACCCATGACTGCTGGGTCTTCCTGGTGGCCCTTGCAAGTTTCTTTTCATCTTTCTTCTGTGTCTGGGCTTATGGTTTCTGTGAGGTGTCTGCTCTTTGAGGTGAGAGTTAATACAGAAGAAAGAAATGAAATGATCTTTCCATGTTAAGATGGAAAATTTTTAGAAACATTTAATGCACTTCACATGGATTATGGCTGTTAAATGTGAGCAGTGCAGAATGGTGTGGAGTGCCCCCCAGTGGCCCTCTGTCCCTGCTTCCACCCCCTACTTTAGGGGTCTTAGGACATTCTCCAGGTCTCAGGACATTCTCCAGTCTTCTGATGTCAGAGTGACTTTCTGCCTTCATGTTATATGTTAGTCTGGAGTTATACTGTGACCTTGTACCCTGCGTGTGAAGGAAAGTGAAGCTTCAGTTTTTAATAGCAATAATGTATAGCTTCTGCCTCCATCTGAAACTTTAGGCCATGAGATTTGCCACATCTTAGGGAAATTTTGGTGACATTATTAGTTTCATTTTTAGGCAAGTCAAGTAGGGGACACAAGTGAGCACCTGTATTAATTGCTGTAGAAATAATTGGGTTTGTAATTCAAAGTAATACTGTTTTTCTCGCTACCATAGGAGGATGTGAAAATAATGCTTGTGTTGTGTCCTATCCATGTGATTTGAGTATGGATTGCTTTTCTTTGAATTTCCACTAAAAATGGTACTTTGGCCTTTTAAGCTGTTTTTGTAAGAACTTTTCTTTCCCCCAAGCTTGTTTTCCAGATAAGTCTTGGAAATTACGAAGAACATAGCTATAATTTCTCCCTTGATTGGCAGTGGAGAGCTTTCCCGGACAAAAATAAGGCTGCTCTGTGCCAAATGGTTGACTTTTCTAGAATAAAAACTCTAAAGGGTTTGCAAAGAGTCCTCTGGTTAATATATTGGCATTCCCAGAACCCACTAAAACCCGGCAGCCTGCCAGACACCACTTAATGAGGACGCGGAGTGTCTGGCTCAAATCCCCAAGAGCAGAAGCGGGTGGGGGCTGCTGTCCACACCCTTTATTCATTTTTAATGACCGTACTTTTGTTTTGCAGATTTTGTTCTGCACCCCTCAAGACCCACAGCCGTGGTGCCGCCCCTCCCCCATTCATTTATCTGCGCGTTCACTTGGCATTGGAAAAGTGTGGAGACTTTCAAGGTTAAGGATCCTGGTGAGGGATCCTTTCTGTTTGCGGGAGTTCTTTTGTGGTTGGCTTTCTGTTTTTTCATTCTTCCTCCCACCCCCCAAACCCGGTCTTTATTTTGGAAGAGGAAGAGAGAAAAGGAACAGAAAGGAGATGACAACTTTTTTTTTTTTAAATGATGCTTTATTGTCTCCTGGAAAAGCGAAGCATTTATAAAACTTTAAGTTTGTCAGACAGTTTATATGACAGTGCAAGTTGGTGCTTGCCAAGCTCCAGACAGATTGCTAATGTTACATGACAGGGGAAAAGAAATTACCGCTGTCTGCGAGCGGTGGGCGGGGCCGGGCACCCGGGAGCCTGCAGGCTCTGCAGTGCGTGGGGTGCGTGGGGGTGCGTGAACAGCCTCCGCCCGCTGCCTGGAATTCTTCGACTTGCTTTGGAAGGAAGAAGGGTGTGTCTCTTGCTTTTATTTTCGTCAGGGCTGCAGGGCGGCAGGAGCCAGGGAGCAGCTCTGTATTTTTTCTGACCCGGTGACGCTTTGCCTCGCGGGCGCCTCCGGGCCGCACGACTCTCCTTCGCATCAGGGGACATGATTCCTCATCTTCCTCCCGGGGTCCAGCTTCCGATGACACTGAACTGCGTTCTTAGCCGCTCAGGTCCTCAGGTGTCTCGAAGCCAGGTTTATGGCTGCATTGTTTCTGCAGCTGCAGAAGTTGAGAATCGGTTGCCCGAGATAAGGTTGGGAGCTGCCTCGGGGAGGGGGCCGGTGGCACTCCTTAGGCACAGTGTACTTTCATCCCTGGCATGTGGAGAGTCAGCTGGCAGCGTGACAGGTGTAATGAACTTAATGGACTTGCTCTAGTTGTTGGTGGGGACACTGCTCGTATTACAAAGCCAGCTCCTAAGTCGGGACTCTGCCAAAGGACTCGCAGGACCTTCTCTGTGCAGACGGGATCCAAGGCCTGGCCTGGCTGAGAACTGGGTGCTTGTGAGCCACACGGTCCCTAAATGGACCCAGACTTTCTCTTCAAAGGAAGGCTGCTCTGTCTAATCTCCCCACCCCTATCCTTCTATGCATATGTTGGGGTGTGGCCCTGCTCCTGGGATTGCAGAGTGCAGGCTCCCAGTGCTGCCTCCTTGGTTCCCCAGGAATGGCTGGACCCTTGGTGGCTGGTCAGTGGTCCTGGGGCCAGCAGCCTCCGCACAGAGTTGAGAGGGAATTTCCAGAGTGAAATCCCCTGTTCTGAAGGCGGGAGGCCAGGCTGTGCTTGGAAGGGCTCCCGCGGCCAGGGGTCAAAGTGGTGGGGCAGGCAGCAGCGCCTCGGTGCCAGGCCGTCCTCAGCGTCCTGAGAGCTCCTGTTAGCTGATTTCATCCCCTAGCAGCCCTAGGATATGGGCACTGCCATCCCTCAGCCCCCCACAGGCACACAGGCAGCAAGAAGGCTTGAGATGCTGGCGTGAAGAAACGCTGTGCCTTCTTTGGGGACCAGTCTTGGCAGTCGGAGTGGAGCAGGACCAAGTCTTTCCATGACCTGAGCAGGGCCCAGTGCTCCTCCTTCCTTCCTGCCTTCCTCCATGGATCCAACTCATGCCTCTCCTCCTAGCCTCACTCTTCTTTCTTTTTTAAAAAAATATTTTTATTTATTTATTTGGCTGCACCAGGTCTTAGTTGCAGCAGGTGGGATCTGGTTCCCTGATTGATCGCATTGGAGCACGGAGTCCTAGCCGCTGGACCAACCGGCATGTCCCTCCCCACCCCTCATTTGTAATCCCAGCTCCTATGCCTGTCCTCCTGTGGTCACAGCTTCAGCTTTGAGTGTTGGGGTTGGGTGGGGCTCCCATGGGACTGCCTCTCTGATGTTCTCTGGCTGGGTTTGTTGGGGGCCGGTCCTATTTTCCTGGCCCCCAAAGCCTTCGGGCTGGGCTGAGGTGGCCCAGGCCCTCCCCGTGCAGCAGAACTCAGCCAGTCCCCAAACGTGGGGTGAAGCAAAAAGATAATCACAGCTCTCAGATTCTCTGTCGTGCCTTGTGAGGGGTTGGGTTAATCAACCACATGTGTCTGCATGCAGTTCTTGTGTCCATCCTGGATAGACCCAAGTGTTTGAGCTTATGGGGCCTGAAGTGAGACCTCAGGAGGTGCGGGTGTCCGGAGCCTGCAGGATGACCCCCAGCCCTTGGTAGACTTTTCCAAGGCCAAAGGCGGGACTAGACCTTTCATACCCCTGAGTGGCTGGGTGGTACTGTTCCCCACGAAGGTACTGTGGTGCCCACAGGCTGTGGGCACTGTTGGGCCTCAGTCTAGTGTGGTCCCTGGGGTGGGGGTGGATGGGTATCCATTTGTGGTGGAGGCCACGCCTGTCTGGAGGAGTTCCTGTCTGTTCCTCCCGTCAGGTGGTGGGGGGCCCAAGGGCCCTAGACCAGACTCCACACTTTGTTTGAACCTTTTTATTCCATAGATTCTTTCAGGCCTGACTGAAATCAGCGTCACAGACCTAGTCTCTGAAATCCTTTTTTTTCCCTGATTAAAAAACAAGAAGAAAATAAAAATGACTAAAATTACCTATAATTCCACTACCTTTAAAGATGACCTCTATTAACAGTTTTGTAGATTCTTTCCAGGCTTATTTATTGATTATAAAATCATGCTTCGAACTTACATACTTTTTATCAACTTTAACATTCTGTCCTGAACATATTTTCATGTAATTTAAATATTCTCCCAAAATACCACTGCTGATGAGTATTAAATTCCACTCTGTGGTTATATTGTTATTTTCTTAAGCCTGTTTTGGGACACTGAGTCTGCTGGCAGTTTTCCGTATTATAAATAATTCTGCACCAGACATTCCAGTTACATTCTGGTTACATCCTCTGGACAGATTCCTGAAGGAGGAGCCGGTGGGTGTGAGAACTTTCAGAGGGGCCCCCAGAAAGGATGGGATGCTGCACATGGACATGGGGGTGACTGCAGCCTTGCCAGTGCTGAATATAGTTTTAAAAAAAGATCTTTGCAAGTTTGGCAATGAAATGGTATGTTTAAATTCTCCATCCCATCCTTCTGTTGTGAAAATCAGTGTAGCATCCGGTGACCCACAGGTGAAGAGAGTTTGCTGTCATCAGGGTTTTGCTGTGAGCAGATGCGTTGATGTTAGTGGGTGCTCCACACAGGGGGATAAGACCTTTGTACTATTTTAATTTGAATTAAACTTAGGCAGACAGGTTAAGGGCAGTAAACAGTCTAATAATACATTTTAAAGAGAAAATTAGGGATTTTATGGCCAAAGACCGTGTCTGATCTTTCCCTGCCCCCCTCACCTTAACCAGGGCGGTGGGGGGGGGGGGCAGTGTGGACTTGGGGGTGGAGGGAGGAGGCCAGGGCCGGGGTGGCTCCGTTAGCAGGTGCCTGAGGACCTGAGTGACATCCCCCTCAGTCATCCTATTCGCTCTCAGCCCTTGCTTTCTGAGGTCAGACTCTTCCTTGGTCGTTCCCCCAAGGATGCCAGCATGAAACTCATCTTCTTACTGTTTCACTTGATGGCTAATGCTAGACCTCTGGCCTGGGTGTCCTCTGTGGGGTTGGGGGCCTTGCCGTGGCCCCTCTCGCTACACTTCTGCAGATTTCTGCTTCCAGCCAAGGCCGGAGCCCGTCCTGAGTGCAGATTCCAGAGGGTGTCAGTGCCAGCCACTCTGGAAGCCCCAGACAAGGGAAACCATCTCAGTACGTCGCAGTTAACTGAAGTCCGTTTTGTTTTCCTCAAAAGGCAGCCTGTTTGGTTGAAAGGTTGGGACCAGCTGGAGGGAGCAAGTCATGACACCTGCGTCTCGGGGTAATGGGGCCCCAGCGAGCTTATTCTGGTCTCAGGCAGCTTTGTGCAGTGGTGTGGGGGCAGGTGTGGGTGCTTGGGAGCGCTGGCAGGTGAGCCCAGTGAGCGGAGAGCAAAGGCCACGGGCCCACTGGACGCTGATGCTCTGGTGGGTGACTGTGGCCCTCTGGGTGCAGCCTGTGGGAGCCCCCTTGGCTGTTGTCTTGCCTGCTTGGCACCCCCACCCCGCTGGCCACATGGGCAGCCACACCCCACTTTCCAGGTGGAAACGCACCCTGAACAAGGCCTGGGGAGGGGGGCAGATGAGGTCTTGGAGATGTAGTGAGCCAGAGGACCCCAGGAAGTGAGATGGCTAGCTGGTGGCCACCCAGCTCTCTGACTGTGGGGGGCGGGGGTGGCTGGGGGAGCGGCCCTGTGGGGTCTTGAGGAGTTAGTACCAGCAATTTGCTGACCAGGCTGATGGTCCCTGTGTGTGGGGCTGGCCGCTCCTCAGTTGGAAAGGAGGGCCTTCTGGACAGAATTCAGCGTGATTTCAAGGGTGGCTAAGTTGGGGCGGCTTGGCTGGGCGATTGTATTTTTGTGACTTGGGATCTTAAGATAAACATTGAAGCCTTCAGAACTGAGTTTCCATCCTACTGGCATTTAAATATGAGCACCAGTCTTCTACTTCCAAACCAGAGGTCCTGGGATTTATTTATTTATTTATTTTCATCTGAAGAGTAATGTAAAAATAGTAAGTATATACACACAGTCTTAACTGTGTCAGTTAGGTAGTAAATTTAGTCCAGAGAAATGATAGCCTTTGTTTCCGATAAGTGAAGCTGGCCCCTCTGTGGCTTGGAGCATGTTATTTGATGGACTCCCTTATGCCGAGCATAGAGCGTGAATGTTCACCCTTTTCCTGTTCTGACGTGGCTCACTTTCTGGAGTTTAGGAATCGGGACTCACTTATGTGCCTGAGGGAGCGGCTTCCGCGGAGGGCCCCGGGCTCCAGTGTGGGCCACAGTCGCTCGAGGGACACATCACCGCATAGTATGGAGGGAAGTTTGGTGGTGAGGAGGTCGCTTTCCTCTGCTGCAGGCCGTGCCCTTCCTTGCCCTTCCCTAAAACAGCCGTCTGCCTGCTTCTTAGGTTTGAAGGGGATCAAACGAGGTATAAACTCACGCAGACCAGCTGGGAGAGTCCAGCCTCGGTGAGCCTCGATGAAGCGCGACTGCTTCCAGTGAACCGAGTGTCTGGGGCACGCGCCGCAGCCTGTGCAGTGGGGATCCCGCTCCTGCCCCCGGACCGGAGACCCAGGAGCCTGAGTCTGGGCACCGGAAGTGGCCGCTGTGACCACGCTCCGGGTCTGAGCCGTTAGTCTGGGAGGAGCGTGTACCGGGGGCAGGGGCGAGGCTGCTGGCTTGCAGCTCTGACCGCTGGCAGCCGCACGCGCCCTCCCTCTCCTCTGCTCCGTGGGGGCCCGCGATGTCTGAGCGCTTGGTCTGCACCGGCAGGGGGAGACTTCAGGGAGAGGCTGGCTTTGGGCTGGGAGGTGGCCGGACAGTGGTTTGCAGGGCGAATGGAAGGGGGGAGGGTCTCTGTCCCGGGCCCCCGGAACCCTGTGCTCTGAGTCCGGACGGCGCAGACCTGAGCGTGACCTCCGTGCGCTGTGAGCACGGGCTCCGCTCTCACGGTCACGTGTGTGGGTTATAGGTCAGTTCGCTTGTGCAGTGTATCCTGCCCACTCTCGCTTACAGCGGGATGTGTGTGAACAGTCGGGGCCACTGCTGGCCGTGGGACGGCGTGTCCAGGCAACTGTGGCAGGAGGGCGGGTCCACAGTGACTGCATGGCTCCTGCGTTTCCGGCTCTACCGCACCTGGTGGAGGGGGAGAGAGCAGGGAAACACTAGCGGAGCAAGCCTGGGTCGGGTCCTGCCAGCGCAGAATGTGTGTGGTGGTCGAGCTTCAAGGGTCAGATCCAGTCTGTGTGCGTGGCTGGTGGTGGACGGCGTTGCTGGGGAGGTGCTGGGAGGAAGTGGCAGTTGATCCGTGACCGTGACCTGCATGGTAGAGGGAGGAGGGGGACTCAGGGGAGGAGCGTGAGTGGAGGTGGAACTCAGAGGCAGGAGGCACGGTCCTTGTTGGAGGTGGAGAGTTCGGTGGGTCTAACTTCATGGCGCTGGGTGGAGGTCTGCAGACTCTCTTGCGGAGCTTCTGCCCATCTTTGCTGAACACCGAATCAACCAGCAGTGATGGTAAAATGGGGCTGTGGGGACACCTGCCTTCCACTTGTTTTCACACCTGGTTGTTTGCCTTGGAGGCTCTGTCCCCAACTCAGGGCTCCAAGACTTGGAACTTGTTCACATTTCACAAAATGCCTAAATGCTCCAAACAGCTCAAACCAGGGAGTTAGGCTTGTCACTTTCACATGGTAACAGTAGTGGCTTCTGTTTGCAAAACACTTGTAACTTTTTCAAGCTCTTCAAAGACAGTATTTAATCTCATGATCCTTGGCTTTAAGGAACAAATAATGAGATGTAAGTGGAAATGTAATTAATTTCTAATGCAGCTGTTAGTTGAATATGGGATTCAGATCACAGTTTATTTTCATGTACAAAACCTGATGGGAAGAGGGGCCCTGCAGTCATCTGGGCCTCACGGTGGGTGGTTTTCTGAAGGAACCCAGGCTTTGCAGCTTGCTGTCTGGATAGGCATAATTTTGGGAGGTTAGGGCAAATGCTAGTCAAATTCAGAAGCACAAGGCAACTTGAGGGCTGATCTGAACGGTCATTTCCCCGCAGTTGTGCAGGAAGAGATGTGGGGTGCGGCAGGGTCTGTGGGACAGTGCTCTCACCTCCCTTGTTAGAGGATGCTGTGCCGGCAGCCCTCTGTGGCACTTAAATCACAGCAGGTCCTGGCACACCTGGAGTGTCACCTGGTGATCACTATGGAGCTGACGTCCCCGTTTGTCCTGTGTCCTTCAGACCGGCTGGTTTTCCCCTTGTGGCTTGGATGCTGTCTTGGTGTCTGTCTGTTCAGCTGTGGGTGTGGGTTACTGCCGGTCTGCCTCCCCTTTTAACAAAGGAGTGTTTGAGCCGCTGGGGGTGGGGGGGCCCTGTCTGGTGACATCAGGCTGCCCCAGCTCTCACGGTGCCTGGCCCCCCCTGCGCCTCGACCTTGGCAGCTCCTCCTCCTCGGGTTCTCCTCTTCTGTGGCCATCATGTGTCCCTTCGCCTTCTTGGACCATGAGCAGAGTCAGGCTTGCTCTGCGGCATTCTGCTGTCTCCTTTGCAGGCCCCAGAGGTGCTGTTTCTCCCCAAGTCCAGGTGTGTCCTGAGCTGGTGATGGAGGCAGAGGCCAAAGGGTTCCTTGCATCCCCTGCTTGGGCATCCAGTAAACCGCCAGTGTGGGCTGGATGTCCCTTGGAGGTTTTGGTGCAAAGGAAGTGCTTTCGGCCCTCTTGGGATGTGGATCAGTACCTATCTTGGAGGGTCAGTGGCACTTGGGGGTGACCCGACCCTGAATGGCAGTGTGGGGAAATGGTCCCTCCTTGCTGAGCAGAGTGCTTGTCTTCTGTGTTGCTGGGATGTTCTCTGCTGTTGTTGGAGTGGTGACTGTGGCGAGGAGGGGCAGGTGGTAGGTGAGCTGGTGGGGGGACCGAGCGCCCCTTACCTGAGCTTCCTTCCTGTGGTTCTTTGTCACTGATTCTGGCGAGGTTTTATTGACAACCTCCTCATGATGAGACATGGTTGGGTGCTTGGTGACATGGCCTGGGGGTCTGGCCATGTCTGAGGGACCTGGCCCTCTGTCAGTGGGGAAGGTTTCTGACTACTGAGCCTCCCACCCATGCCTGGAAAGCATAGAATTCTGTCGTGTGGATTGAAATGGGCTCTGTATTTACGTGGAGGCCTTCGCCCCTGACTCCACACTCAGGCCTGACTGGCCCCTGGTCCTCCCCAAGCCTGTGACTAGAGCCGTGTTCTGATCCCCTCTCTACACCCAGTGATTCAGACACACAGCCAGGAGCCCCCTGGGACTCCCCCTCCCCCCTGAGGGGCTTGTTCTGCCTTCAGAATCTGCCCTACATCTGGTCACTTGTCTCTGTCACCAGTAGCTCAGTGTGTGTCCCTCCCCTGGGCTCATGCAGGGGTCTCTGACCAGCCACTCACCTCCCTTCCCCATAGTCTGGTTTCAGCCCAGTGGCTGAGTGAACCAGGCCTGGTGATTGGGCTGCTGTGCCCAGCCTGGGGGCATGACTGCTGTCCCCTGGGGCTCCCCACTGTCCAGCTCCACCCCCAGGGCTTTGTGGTTGCTACTGAGACCTCTCCCCAGGGCTGTGCGTCCGTCACTCACTTCACTCAGGTCTCGGCTGGGTGTCCTGCCCAGAGCCTGTCCCCGTTTCCTCCGCTGCCCGGGACAGCGAGCATAGGACCCGGGGAGCACAGGGCCCAGGGGGCACAGGCCGGAGCCAGGATGCAGCAGGACAGCCACTCCTGGGGTGGGGGAGGGGTGGGGCGCTGGGGCTCCCAGCGCAGTCCCCAGGGGTCAGGCCAGGCCTCTGCATGAACAGGCGGTGCTACCTATCAGAAAGTCTGAAGCACACAGCCCAGGCTAGGGCCCGAGGGGGGCCTGGCACAGCTCAACTCTACACCACCCCGCCTCGCCCCCAGGTGTTTCCTCATCTACATTAACTTTCATTTGACTGTTTTCCCTCCAATGACCTGCTCTCGCCCTTTCTCCCCCTCTCCCAGTTTAACCCACTTGCCAAATAAACTGCTGGTGAATGAAAAATTATCTGTTTCAGGCAAATTAATCCAACTGTGGAAGATCATCAGATTTGTTAGTGTTCTTGAAATCATCATAGGTAGATTTTTCCCTTTAGACCAGGTGTCTGTTATAACCTTGGTTCTCAGCTGTTTTCTTCTGTCCTTGGGATCAGGAAAAGTTCAAAGTAGAGAAAGTTACGACCTGTGAGTCATTTTCCCATCTTGTCAAAGAAGACTCAGCCCTGAACAGGTCCCCGGGAGCTTGACTCATCCTCCAGACACCTGGCTGTGCTTTTGTTCTGGTGTTAGATTCATCTTCTTGAGTTGTGTGGCCTCCCAGGTGGCACTAGCAGTAAAGAACCCACTTGTCAACACAGGAGACACAAGAGACCCCGGTTTGATCCCTGAGTTGGGAAGATCCCCTGGAGGAGGGCATGGCAACCCACTCCAGTGTTCTTGCCTGGAGAATCCCATGGACAGAGGAACCTGGTGGGCTATAGTCCATAGGGTCATAAAGAGTCAGACACAACTAAAGTGACTTAGCACACACAGCAAACCTTAGTTTCAAATGCATGAGGATATGAAAATTATTGAGTGGGACAAGGAAAAAACTTGAATAAGACAAATTCCAGTTAGTGGCAAGTAACACAGCGATTCACTTCCAGTGATGGATTTCAGCCCGTGTGTTGTGTCACAGACACTAGGGGTGTTTGCGGGTGAGGTGGGAGTCTCCCTATGTCTGGGGGACACATCTGTGGTCCTGCCCCCTCCAGCGGTGGTGGGCTGTCTCAGGGCCGAGTTCCACTCTGCCTCCATCAGGAGTCTGTTGGAACGAGGCAGGCACTGCACTTCCCTGGAGAATACCTGCAGAGGATGGGCCAGGACCTTAAGTATGGACGTCTCCAGCATTGCCCGAGGATGATTTTTGAAATCCTCTCTTTTTACCCTTTCCTTGTGTGCTACAGTGATCACTTTTATAACAAGAAAATCACCAGTGAACTTGGTTTCTTCAGGCCATGGAACAAAAAGTCAGTTTCTGAAAAACTGCGGAAAACAACGTGATATGTGTCTGTTTTTAAGCATCATGGAAGCAGGAAGGAGTTGCTATGGTGAGGTTTACCTTGCATGGAGAGTGGCGTCCCGAGCGTCCCATGTACACAGACTTTCTCCTCAGATGTGGAACCAGTCACACGCAGGATCACGATTCTGTCTTTTTCCCTCAAATCGCCATTTGACTTGGATCTAAAAGCATGAACAATCCTGCATGCTGTTTGCAGCCTCTGCCTCTCAGCCTGAGGTCACCTGGGGTTGCCTGTGAGCCCACCTTGCATGTTGTCTGAGGCTCTATCCTTGCCCACTGAGAGCAGACTGTTCAGAAAGCTGGCCCAGGGACCTTTAATTTCCACATTCATGTGTTTCTGCAGCCTTGTGTTGGAACGTGTGCGGGTTCTCGGATGCCCTTGTCTGAACCACTTGCAGAAATCCATGGTCACGTGTCCGTAAGGTGTTCCCTTCAGTCTGTCCGTGGTGCAGAACACAGATGCTGCAGCCTCTCTGTGTGACTGGCCGCTGTTGACCTGCTGGCGTAGGTATAGGAGTGGGCGCAGTTCTGTGAAGAAACGTGTCCCATGGAGATGGAATCCCCATTTCTGTTGACGTCTCGAGCTGGGCTGGAGGGCCGCTGTGCTAGGGGCTGTCTTCTCCCAGTGTGGCGTTAGGCCAGCTTGTTCGGAGGCTCCGGTACTCTGCACCTCTGACATCCTGTTGGTCACACTTGTAAATGAGAACATTTGAACTTAACCTTGGGGCTTCCCAGGTGGCACTAGTGATAAAGAACCCGCCTGCCAATGCAGGAGATATAAGAGATGTGGGTTTGTCCCTGGGTTGGGAAGATCCCCTGGAGGGGAAAGTGGCAACCCACTCCATATTCTTGCCTGGAGAATCCTATGGACAGAGGAACCTGGCGGGCTACAGTCCATGGGGTTGAAAAGAGTCGGACATGACTGAAGCAACTTAGCACACATGCGCTTAGCTTTGGGGTTGAACATTCCTGCAGGTAGGTCACAAACGATGTCAAGATTTTAAAAGTTAGGTTACCTTTGTTCCTGAAAGTCTATTATGTCTTTTTATCTACAGGTTCTTAATGATTTTTCCTAACAGCAACTGCTTATTCATTGATGGTAAACCAAGGAGGAGAAAGACCCAGCCAAACCCCAGGTCTCCAAACGTCATAACTAGAAACACATCCATTCTCACCACACAGACTTTCAGGTTCCAACCTGGGCAGCTTTTTAGTTGCCAGGAGGTAGTGAGAATTATGGGTTGTGTTTTCAGAGTGGCTGCAGGGTTTTAAAATCCACATCCCTGCTCCTTTCTACCATTATGCCTCGGCTTTTTTAAACAAACTTTCTATTAGTGCCATTGCAGTGACTGTTTTTACACAGAGTCCTCCTGCCCTTCACCCAGCTTCCCTGACTTTGGTGCCGCATCAAAAGAAACACCACATCAGCTCACAGTGACTGCATCCCAGGTGCAATGCACAGACTTGCTGGGTCTCACCACTGCTCCTACTAAACCCTCTCTGTTTCCAGTGGTTAGTCATTCAGTCATGTCCCACTCTTTGTGACGCCATGGACTCTAGCCCGCTAGGCTCCTCTGTCCATGGGATTTCTCCAGGCAAGAATACTGGAGTGGGTTGCCATTTCCTCCTCCAGAGGATCTTCCCAACCCAGGGATCAACCCTGGGTCTCCTGCATTGCAGGCAGATTCTTTACCATCTGAGTCACCAGGGAAGCCTAGACCCAGTCCTGTATTTGTGTTGCATTCAGCCACTGCTATGTTTATTCTCCTGCTTATCTTCATCCTCTTATTACGGTAAAATTTCAAACGATGAACGTAGAGAAGAGCAGAGCATCTGAGGTGGTTCCCTCTCTCGACTGTGACCAGCCTGTGGCTCGCTCACTTCTGTCCCCACCGGAGCTCACGTCCTGCTTGATGAGCTGACCTTGAGCAGTGCCCGAGGCCTCAGCGGTGCCCTTCCCACATGTGCCTGGGGGCCCTGCGAGGGCCCTGAGGACCTGATGCTCTGCAGTTGCTCCTGTAACACCCTGAAGTGAGAACCGGGTTGGGTCTTTTCTTGCCTTCTTCCAGTTTCCAGGAAAAGTGCCCCGAGTGGGAAGTCGAGCAGAAGGGTTTGCGGGCAGGTGCCCTCACTCCAGGGCCCTTGCTACACTAAGTTCCTGTTTCTTATTCAGCCTGAGCCCCTCCAGCTCTGCCTGACCTCTGCACAGAGCCTGACTTCTATGCCCACCTTCCCTGATCCGACATGCCCCTCTCCCTCCAAGAGCTGTCTGTGGGTGCTTTTCCCCAGTTATGGCTGGTACCTAACACAGACATCCCCCCAGGTTGTTATCTGGCACTTGTTAGTTGAGTGAGTGAATGAACCACCAGCATATGCTTCGCCCCAAGGTGGGGATAGCTAGATAGTTCTCAGTGTTGGTCCCTTGGGGTTATTACATTTTAAGATGTTATGGTTGCTTCACTGAGTTGTGGAGCTTCAGGCTGTGGAGGAGGTGGGGTGCTTTTCTTACTGGTCTTCAAGTTAAGTTAGTGTTTGTATGAAAACTTAACCCTGGTGACTAAATAAGGGAAATAGAAAAGAATGCTTCCTCTGGGCTTCCCTGGAAATGGGACCGTCTGAGGGGACAAGGGTCTTCCAGCGGGAACTGTGTGTGTGGATGGAGTAAGTCTGCTCCCTGTGAATGAAGCTTGATGAAACCTGATGTGATTGCTGAAGCTCAGCTGCAGATGTGCGTTCGTCCCCCTGTGGCTGTTTACTGTGCTGGGGACCCCGGCAGCACCCCAGCCCTGTGCCGGCCGGAGGACTGGCCTCAGGAGGCCTGTGGTGCCCACCTTGCGCTTCTGCAGACCCTGGCGGTGTTGCAGCTGTGGGCGGAAACTCGGCCTGGTGGGTCCTGGCAATGAGGCCCGGCCTTTTCCCTCAATCATCTGAAGCATCAGGAGTGGATGCCGCATCATGGGTGGATGCTGACGCGTGTGTGTGCTCCTGTCACACTGTCCTCAGGGGACTCAGTCCACACCCCACAGGGCAGAGCCTGGGGTGATGGTGAGGCGTGTGGCAACCACTGAGTCATGTGGAGACAGAAGCTGCGATGCTTCTGTCTGTGTGTGAGGGCTGGTGTGTGAGTCAGCCTGGGGGCGCTCTGGAGGGAAGGGTCTGTGGGGGGCCGTCCTTGCTCCTAGCACCCTCTCTGTGCAGTTGTATCAGGCTCTTCTGTTGATTTTGTATCTTGGCATTTTGCTCACTCTCTAAACTGCTGCCTGGGCTGTCAGCACTTGCCTCTTAATGGGGTCCTGGGGACGGAGGGACCAGCCGGCATCTCCCCGGGGGCCCTGGGCTTGAACCCTTGGACAGCAGGAAGTCTGTGGGGCGGCTGTGAGCAGGGTCCCACCCGCCTCAAGCATCTCCGCTGGCCTGGCACCTGCAGGTACTTCTCTAGGGAGCTGGGTGAGCTGGGGTGTGCCCTGGCACACAGCAGGGAGCCTCTCTTCTCTATGGAAAGGGTCAAGAGAGGGGCTGTCTGGGTGGGGAGCCCGGGTATCACACCTGTGCTGCAGTGCACCTGCCGGGGTGAGAAAGTTGCTGAGACACACAGCTGTTTGCCATGTGTACTTACTTGGAAACATCGCCCATAGATCTCAGGGCTGTTTGTTGTGTTTTCCTTAAACATTCCTCTTGTCAGAATGATGAGAAAATTGCCTGTGTGGGAACTCAGAAGTGCAAATTTGTTAATACCTCCTTTGACGACAGTTTGTGTTCAGAGCAGTTTATGAGCTGTCACAAGTCACTTCCCGTTAAAAGTGCTGCCGCCAAGTGGAGAGGGTGGGGGTGGTGGGGGGACCTGCCGAGCAGGCCCGGAGGCCCAGTGGGCACACGCTGCTAAGGGTCTTCAGCTGGTGAATTAAATGGTAAAGGGTGAGGTGGCCGGGATCCTGTGGAAAAGCTGTTTTGGAAGTCTTCTCCCTTTTAGCAATCCCCAGAAGCCTGGTGTGAAGGTGCTAGCTGACGAAGCCCTTCTTTCGACGGCCAGAGAGGGTCCCTCGGCGGCCTTTGCTCCTTTATGGCCCCGTTGGTCAGCTTGGCCTCCTGGTGGTGGACTTGCTCCGACCCTCACCACCCGTCTGTTCATGGCAGGCAACTGCAGGATGGTGTTCTGGGGTCCAGAGTGCAGCCTGGGCCCTCGATTTGTGAGAAACCAGTCACTGCGTGGGGTGTTTTCTAGCACAGGTTCTCCATGGAGGTGATTTTCCCTATAGGCCACACCTGGCAGTGTGGGGAAGACATCTTTGGTTGTCATAAATGGGAGGCAGGGGTGGGGCTGGTGTTGGGTGGGTAGAGACCAGGGAGCCTACAGCTGTCCTCCAGGGCAGGGACAGTCACCCAGCCCTAGGTGTCAGCACTGCTGAGGCCAGGAGCCTTGCCGCAGATGACAAGTGACAACAGTGGGTCACAGTTAGCACACATGCCGGGTGGGCAGCTGCTGGCAAGACGTGAAAGCTCCGGTGTCCGCTGCTACTCCTTGTTGTTCACTTAATATCCAGAAAAGAAACTCCATTGTCCCAAACCATCTTTTGCTTTTATTTTAAAATTTCTTATATAATTTTTAAAGGGTACACTCCATTTATAGTTATTATAAAATACTGGCTGTGTTCCTTGTGCTATAAATACATCCTTGTAGCCAGCAGTTTTTACCTCCCACCCCCACCCCTATGTTGCCCCTGATAACAGACCACTAGTTTGTTTTCTGTATCGGTGATCCTGCTTCTATTTTTTTTGTTATATTCACTCACTTGTTGTATTGTTTAGATTTCACATGTAAGTGAGGTCATATAGTGTTTGTCTTCCTCTGTCTGACTTCAAACAGATGTTTAAACATGAAGAGGGACGTTCAGGATATGGACTTGTCTGTTGTGCCCTGAAGGTTAAATTCTTTCTCACAGTTGCCTTTCCTTTCTTTTACTAGATCTCTAAAAAGCATTTGGGATCTAATTACACCTTATAGAAGTCTGCAGTTGATACATTTGTTGTTCATTAATTCGGTGTTTAGGCCAATCATCTTTCCTTCTGGCCTTTTTCTGAGGCTGAGGTTTGGTCTCTCGAGAGAAGTGTTCCTCTTTCCTTAGCTGGCTGGGCACAGTGGTGTTCCAAGGCAGGCAGAGAAAGGACTGGGCCAGAACAAGTGGCCTTTTGACCTTTACACTGTAACACACGGTCCCAGAAAATGCCCTCTGAAGGAGACTCATAATTTGTGCAGAAAGGGCAGGTCTGTGGTGTTCACCTCCAGACAGACCCACGACCCTGGAGGGGCAGCAGTCCCTCATTTTATCCTCAGATCAGGATGACCGCGTGTTCCTGATTGCTGTTGTTTTCCTGGAGTGCTTGTGTTACACAATCCCGTAACATCTCCTTCAACGAAAGAGTTTGCATAGTCTATGGCAACTTCCTACTTTCTGACTATTGGGTAAAGTGAAGTTTAGTTGTGAATGTCCCACAGTTGTAGCTCTGGGTAAGGGCCTTGGTAAAAGGAGCTGCAAGCCTTAGTACGTTCTGTGTGTCCTACATTGTTACATGCTTTTCATTCATTTTTTCCCCAGTGTTTCTTTATTGTTTTCTGACTTTATATCTACATTATCTTTATTATCTATTTATATCAACCTTCTTTCTATCTATCAATCATCTCTGTCATCTTTATCTGTCATTTATTTCTGTCCACATATCCTGTCTGTGTGCTGCTCACACAACTCAAGCGGTGTTCATTCTGTCTTCCCTTCTAAGAGAAAAGGCTATACTTTATTTTCAGATACCTCCTAAGAGCACACGCTGATGTTGATCAAAGGTCACTGGTTGGCTATTGAGTGGCCCCTGCTGCCTCAGCTTCTTTCAAGCCCAACAGCAGACAGGTCCTCCTAGCTGGCGGCCCTTGATACCTGTGTATGGGCATGTCCTTAGTTCTTCTTTGCCCAGGACCCTGGCTGGGTGATAAAGTTTTACATCAACTTGACCACATTTGTTCACAGCTGGGGTGTAGGGGTGCATGATGCGAGGCAGATGCGAGGTTCTCTGTGTAGCATCTTGGACTTCAGCTGAGTATTTGCTGCTGCTGTTCTTTCTCCCACGATTTCTTTCCCTCTGCAAGGATGTCTTTCTCTCCAGGACTTGCTCTGGTCTTTTTTTGACCTTCTTTCTCAGTGGACAGGATTGGTCACCTGCCCATTGGCGTGAAGTCCTTCTGTCTTGTCACTTGACTAAGGAGATCCCTTCATCTGTGGATGGAATCGCCCTGGGGACCAGGAGCTCATCGCCTTGAACACAGCCCCTTCGAGGCCCGTGTGGACAGGGTGAATGTACCCGTGCTTCCGAGTAGGCTGGCCTTCCTTCCACGTGGGCCATTTGCAGGCACCACTGAGGCCACAATGGGCCTCCTCTTCTAGGCCAGACAGCTGGTCCTCCCCTGAACTGTGAGGGAAGGACCCAGGTTGAAGACTGGACAGCTTCCTCCCTCCCTGGAGCCACATCCTCACAGGGCCTTGCTGCTCTTTAAAGAGAGAATATTCAGAACATGAGACACACCCTGAGTTTAATGACGAGTATAAAAACATTCTATAAAGATAGAAATGAATATGTATTTATCATTGTTCAATTACACAGTGTCCTTCATGAGTGTAGCTAATTAAGAATGGAGATCCAACCAGTCCATCCTAAAGGATATCAGTCCTGGGTGTTCATTGGAAGGACTGATGTTGAAGCTGAAACTCCAATACTTTGGCCACCTGATGCGAAGAGCTGACTCATTTGAAAAGACCTTGATGCTGGGAAAGATTGAGGGCAGGAGGAGAAGGGGACGACAGAGGATGAGATGGCTGGATGGCATCATCGACTCAATGGACATGAGTTTGGGTAAACTCCGGGAGTTGGTGATGGACAGGGAGGCCTGGCGTGCTGTGGTTCATGGGGTCGCAAAGAGTCGGACACGACTGAGTGACTGAACTGAACTGAATTAAGAATGGACCTTTCTGTGCATATCCTGAGTCCAATAACTTGGGTAAATGAGGCTCTTAGGCAGAGAAGCCTTTAACACGTGTTTTGTATTAGAACTTGTGCTGTTTCCTTTCTATTAAAAATTGGGGTGAGCATTAAGCATTGTTTCATACTTTTCTCTGCAGATGGCTGCATTTGGATTGTGTGAAGTAATTTCTCTTAAGCCTTTCTCTTTGTCCAAGACTGAATCTGGATTGATTGCTGTTTATAAATCTTCCCAAGATCCTTGCTGGAGACTGTAGCTGGAGAAGGCACAGGAGTGCCTTTCATACCTGTGCTGTTGTAGAAAAGCATTTAAAGTAAAATCTTCCTGAATCGGGAGCATCCCAAGGTAGCTTGTAACAGAATTTGAGGCAGACGTTGGCAGGGTTGTCTGTACAGTGATGTAAAAGCCCTCTTTTCCTGACCTAAAACTGGGTCCCGAATCCAGAAACCCAGACTTCTCCTGGCTCTGCCTCCTCCTCCCTGATCCTCTTATCCATCTCGGGGCCATTGAGTCCTGTGGTCGTACTTCAGAGTATTCTCTCACTGGCCATTTCCATTCTTACTCGTAGTTCCTGCGTTTGATTCCTGGTGTTTCTTGCTTGGATTCTGCAGCAGCGTGGGGACAGACTGCTGTGCCTTTGACCTTTGGTTTTTCCTCCCCTCCCCTTGTCTTTTATGTGCTTTAGAGAGAGGCTCTCAGACTTCAGTGTGTGTAAGACTCATTGGGAGGGCTCCTTAAAATGCAGTTTATGAGCTGTCAGGTGTTCTCATATGTTCCCTGGTCTGGGACCCCAGAGCGACTCGCAGTTGGCCACATGATCCCAGTGACCTGACCTGAGACTCTGTCTCCTGGCCCCCTCCCACTGCTCCCCATGGTACCCTGTTTCTCTGGCATCACCCAACAGACCTCGCCCTTCCTGGCCCCTCTGCCTGGAGGCTGCCCTTGTCGTCTGCTACATGGCTGGGTATCTCCCGGAGAGGAGAGTACTCCTCTAGGCACATCTTCAGCTGCTGGAAGGTGTAGCAGGAATGAGCTTCTTGGGAAATGACACACTTGGGGCAGGACGGGGCTTTGCTCTGCTTCTCCAGAGCAGTTGCATCATTGGGAAAGGTAAGAGGGCCTCCGTCAGTCGTTTGGGGGACGGCGTGTGTACCTGCTCAGTTGTGGGTTCTGCGGCGGCCCCCCTGGGCAGGGTGGCCTGGTGTCAGCCTCGCTCAGCTGCTCAGGGCTCCCATCTCCTCCAGCTTCTGACTGCCAAGCTGCCTGCCTCCCTCCCTCCCTCACATAGGTCTGTTTCATTTGGGTTTAAATCTTGATTTTCAAATATCAGTAATGTTCAAGAATTACTTAGGGGGCTTGTTCAAATGCAGATTCCTAGGTCCCACTCCCCAGATAGTCTGACCTGGGGAGCTGAGACCTGCCTGGTGCCCAGGAGGCCTGATCTAGGCCCCAGCAAGTGGCCCTTGCGCAGATCCTCCCCTTTCTCCCTTAGAACCCAGAAGCACAAAAGCCTGCTTTGCTACAAAGAGACTGGAGAGGCTCTCTGAAGGCAGGACATTTGCTCTGTTCTTCTGCTCAGATAGTCTTGGGGACAAGTGCCTGCCGCAAATGGAGAAGAGACTCTAGTTTTCGCCTTTGTTGTGTCCAGAAGCTGAGAGAGGTGAGGTGGAGTCACCTCATCTTCCATGTCCCCGCTGAGGTCTTGGTGAGAATCTGCAAGGTGTCCATGGCAAGGGGGAGGCAAATAGCAGCTCCTCAAGCTGCAGTTCCCAGTCATGGAAGTCATGGCTTCTGGAATAACAGTCTTCAGTTATACCTGTACTTGCAAAAATCTCCAACAATTAAATGTATTCGAAACATTTTCTGCATGTGATTATGTAGAGTCATGCACTTTCATTTATTTGAATTTTTTTTTTTGCTCTGGTGTCTCTTTGTTGCTGCTCATTGGTTTTTTCTTTTTTTCATTGGCTTTTTCTAGTTGGCGAGTAGGGGCTACTCTCTAGCTGCTGTGGGTGGGCTTCTCATCGCAGTGGCTTCTCTCGTTGCAGAGCACGAGCTTCAGTAGTTGTAGTACATGGGCTTAGTTGCCCCATGGCATGTGGGATCTTCCCAAACCAGGGATTGAACCCGTGTCCCCTGCATTGGCAGGTGGATTTTTATGCAGTGAACCACCAGGGAAGTCCATGCACTTTTAAATTATCAAGGAATGCTGTTACTTTTGAAAACTGTACCTGCAGCCCCTGGAAGCATGTGTGTGTGTGTGTGTGTGTGTGTGTGCACGCGCGCGCACACACACACACACACATGTGGCCTCGCTGCACGGCTGTCACCAGAAGGTGCTCTGTCTTTCTTGTTTGGAGGCAGCAGCACTGGGTCTGCCCCATCACACAGGATGGGATTTGAGAGGAACAAGGACAGTTTTCTCAGGATTGTAAGAGTTTCCAAGGGCGGCCTACGCATGATAATTCACTTTCTAAAAACAACCTGTGCAGCTCGCGTGCCTCTGACGCTGCTTCTGTGCTCAGACCTGGCTCCTGCTGTCTGCAGCTGAGACGAGCACCTCCCTTGACACGCGGTGCCCTCAGCCTCGGCCCCTTCTTCCTTGTGGTCAGCTCTGGGGAGGTTGGGGTCAGGTCCCCCCACCCCTTGCGAGTGGCAGTGTCCTGCGGCTGTGCTGGGGCCCCAGGAACGGCTTGCCTTGGATTGTGAGTCACTCTCCCTTATTAAGCGTTAAAGTATAGTTGATTTACAATATTGTGTTAGTTTCAGATGTATAGCATAGTCTTTCAGTTTTTTGTTTGTTTGTCTTTGCAGATTATATTCCATATAGGTTCTTACAAGACTGTGGGTTTAATTCCCCTTGCTATATAGTAAATCCTTGTTGTCTACCTATTTTTTGTATAGTATGTAACAAATTTACAGTTATTAAAGGGAAAGGGGAACTGCGGAAGGGACAGATGAGGAGTATGGGATACAAAGTAACTGTCCTTTCTGAGCTTGGGTTTAGGTCAGGTGCAGATCAGGGCATTCTTTCCTCAGACTTTGTATTCTTATACTTTTCAAGCTGAGCTCACTGCCAAGGTGATTTCTGTCTTCTTTGTCAGTGGCAGAGTGTTCTGTGGCTCTGTGAACAGACTGCAGGCCGGGATGGCTCCCCACCCTTCCACTCAGTCTGTTCCTCTCCTTGTGCCCCAGTCCCCTCCAGGTGGGGGCATCTGGTCCCTTCCTCTGGCTTTCTGCTCCTGGCTCAGCTTTTCTCCCTTCCTCTCCCCTCCCCCTCCTGGTCCTGGCACCACTGTAACTGGGAAGGTGGCTGATTGTTTTTTGTATTAGGTCTTTTGGTTGTAATAATTTCCCTTCTCACAAAAATTCCAGTTATTTGAATTTTCCAACTGTTCGGGCTCTGGCTAAGTGGGGCTTAATTTCACCTGAGGATCTGAAAACTTGGTGCTTATCGACTATACTGTTGAAGATGCTGAGGAAGGGAGATATTTTGATAAGTCAGTGGATGCAAAATATTATGCTTTCAAAATGACTCTTCCTTCTGGTCCTTCGAGGCTGAAGCATCCTGCCCACATTGCATTCTGCCCTGGGCTTCATTCTCTGTGACTAGCCTTGTGGGCTGAAGTCACTTCCTGATCTGTCTCCCCTCTCTTTATCTGTATCATTCATCTTAGCTTTTACTGCTTTGTTAAAGGCAAAAGTAATGCACAGAGTGTAACTCTAAAATGTTTGGAAGCTATGCAGTATTATATTGTAAACCTGTATAAATTCTTAACAAGGTTAGTGGTTTGGAAGGATTTTCGGGAGAACTCCATCTAAAAGGTAGTAAATTCCTTAAAATAACTGAACTTCTGCTTATAACAAGGTCATTATTTGGCAGCATTCATGTTTTTAAAGCTTTCCAGAACTTGGAGGAGGAAATTATTCTGAGACAATGTAGTGATTTGAAAAATAAAACTAATAAATTAAAATTTTCATTGTTTGCCAATGATCGATTTCCTTTCTTCCAACGTTTTACCCCACATTCTGAATAAATTAAACCATGTGAAGAACTAGAAGATTAGCTTTACTTTTTTTTCGGGTTGAAATTGGTTTTGCAGAAGTGGAAATTTGGCAGCAAGTATGGAAACTAGCAAATCAGTTTACAGTGTTCTCTGCTTTCTTTAATGAAACCTGAAGGAATGAGGAAAGACTCTATGGTGTCAAACAAGAAGAAGACTAAATTGTGTATGTTTTCTGAAATTTTATTTTTACTCTTAATTATTCAGTAGCATGTAGAACAATATGTCCAGACTCTAGTTGGCTAGTAGTTGCCTCCCAATGTGTAGAATTTCAACTTCAGTAGTTATTTTTTGCTGATTTCATGGAGATGTTGGGAAATATTTTCTAAGAATAGTCTAAAATGAAGAGGAATGTGGTAATTTAAGAAAAAACTGTGACCTAATGGCATATAAGCAGTTGGCTGATGTCCAACCAAGACATTGACCTCTAATGAACTTGACCTCTAATGAGGTGGTGGAACCATGGATGTATTTTCAGTTAAAATGACTAATTAACATGGGATTGTTGACAGCATCTGTATTTCTCTCACATGAAGTAGGGCAGATGGATGTTTCTTTGAACAATGGTTTCCTCATCAATATACATTTTCCAGCCTGCTGCAGCTCTCGTGAGCGCATCTGATGGAACATGGCTTGCGTATAGTATATCTGAGTTGCAGTGTCAGATAAACAACATGTTTTATTGACTTTTAAATAACATGTCTCTCTCCATCCTTGGACAGTTTATAGGTTTCTACACCGGGCCTGGTCCTGCCTTTGAGTTGATCTCCCTGTGTTCTTTCACTCCCTCACTTGGGTGCTGACCTCCCCTTTGCCCAGGTGGCCCTTCCATTACCCCAGTGGTGGCTCCTGTCACCTGAAGCCAACGTGAACATGCTGCAGTGTTACCTAAATACCTGCTGTCAAGAAAGTGCTTTCTGCTGAGGGGTCTGCTGATAGACTTAAATGTTGAGAATTCCATGAGGCATAGTCAAGACTAAAATGATCTTGAATTTAGTTTGCTTCTTCATGCTGGTTTGGACACCTTTAGGATTTCCTGTATCTCTGGTTGCTATGGCAGAGGCTCAGCATCTGTGTGAATAAAGGTGGAGAGAAGCCCACAGGACGATGGCTCCCAGGCCCCCACTACTTAAGTCTACTGATGGAGACTGTGGCCACCACTGAGGGTGGAAGAGTCTGGTTTTGCCTCTTCCCATGGCTTCAGCATCTGGCACAGGTCCCAAGTGTTGGAGTCTGGAAGCCCATGTGGAATGAAGGCTCCTCCTTCCACTTGAGTCAAAGCCAGTCACTGTGAATGTGCAGAAGCCCTGGGCCCACCACCTCTCTGACCTTGTTTCTGGGACCCTTGCCCATGTTCACTGTGTCCAGCACCTGTCCTTGTTCTGGAACCTACCCCAAGAAACTCCTGTAAAATCCTGGCCTCCTTCCAGCCTCAGGGGGATGCGCCGGCTCACCCTGTCTGCTGGCACAGGCGCCTCCATGGCACCTGTGGGCTGGATGCTGGTCCAGGGGTCAGGGGTTCGGGTGGGCTTGGATGCTCTTGGGTTGCTGCCTCCTGCCTCCAGTCTCTTCCCAGTGTTGAGTGTTCACTTCCTCCCAGGACCAGGCACTTGGCTAGTAGGAATAGCTCTCTACCAAGAACTGGGTCTCTATTGGATGTTAACTATTAATATAGGTTGGTAAAAAACTGAGGACAGTTTTCATCTTTGGCTTCTGAAAACCGGTCTTGACATTGACGGGCTTGCTCGTGTCTGTCCTGCTTCCCCTGTTACATTTTGGGTTTTCAGAGAACTAACAACCTAGGTCCTCCTTATTTTCTGAGAGTACATGGCAGGAAGTTTGGGATGTTATAACGGGTATTCAAAATGCCACTGCTTCTCCAGCCTGAGTTGAACCTGCTGTGCGCTTGCCCGCCCTCCCCCAGCCTTTGAGGGTCAGGACTTTGGCACCCACACGGCCCATAGCATCCGCATTTGAATGTGAGTGAGGCTGCTGCATGGAGGTCACTAGATGAGAGGCCCTTCCAGGAGGCCTCATACACCGACAGGGAGGCTCTGAGGCAGAGAAGGGCCTTGATGTCCTGCAGTCCTCATCATGCTTGGGGATCTTTTCTGGAGGCATCGGGCTTTGCCTTTTTTTCTTCCCTTGAGTTTGGAAATCAAGGTGCTGAGGCTGGGGTGCCAACCCATGAACTGCCCCCAGGAACAAGGGGACTGATGGATGAAGGGCCAAAGGCAGGAAGATGAACGGTTTGGGTGGAAACAGGACTCAGACCCTCCTCCTTTCAATTTCTTGTGCTGTGACCTCTACTCCAGCACACTTTGTGACCTTAAAGATCTGTAAAGTGAAAGTTGGAAAAAGTCTGCATTTGAGGGGGTCCGCTGCTCAAAGTCATTGTTCAAGGGTCGGGTCAGTTGTAGCAGTAAACTCCCCACCCTGGACCAGAACACCACTTAAAGAAAGCCGGTGTCTTCTTTGACGTTTCCTTAAGGTGCTTTTACTAGTTTTGCCGAAAACTCGTGTTCTCAGTTCAGTCCTCAGTTTGGTTCGACTCTTTGCCACCCAATGGACTGTAATATGCTAGGCTTCCCTGTCCATCACCAGTTCCTGGAGCTTGCTCAAACTCAAGTCCATCAAGTCGGTGATGCCATCCAACCATCTCATCCTCTGTCCCCTTCTCCTTCTGCCTTCAGTTTTTCCCAGCATCAGGGTCTTTTCTAATGAGTCGGGTCTTTGCATCAGGAGGCCAAAGTATTGGAGTTTCAGCTTCAGCATCAGTCCTTCCAATGAATATTCAGGACTAATTTCCTTTAGAATTGACTGGTTTGATCTTGCAATCCAAGGGACTCTGAGTCTTCTCCAGCTCCACAGTTCAAAAGCATCCATTATTCTGCGCTTAGCTTTCTTTATAATCCAACTGTTACATCCATACACGACTACTGGAAATACCATAACTTTCACTATAGGAACCTTTGTCGATAATACCTCTGCTTTTTAATAGACTGTCTAGGTTTGTGTTTTCCTGCTAGATTTGAAACATTACATCTCTGTCTAGGCCCCGCAAGCTTCCACCTTAATTAATGGTCTTTAAGCCTTGGCTGCACGTAAGCAAATACGTGCGCACCTACGTGTGCGTCATATGCATGCGCGCGCCCTTGTGTGCGTTCGTGCTTTCCTGAGTGCCTGCGTACGTACTGTGTGCACGTCTCAGAAGCTCAGCCCGGCCGCCACGTTGGCTGTTGGCGCCACCTCGCAGTACAGCGGTGCCCCAGCGGCTCTTTGGCCTGGTTCCCTCACAGGGGGTTCTGGCCTGTGTAAAGTTGAACGATGGAGCTTCTGAATGTTGCGGCCCGAGGCAGTCGGGCCAGAGCAGAGCGGAAAACCGTCCGGTTTCTTGTCAGGCCATAGGCCGTTCACTTGGCGAGGCCCGACCTTCCTCAGGAGTTGGTGTTGGCCGTGGGCCTGGCCTGTGCAGGGGCCACCTGGGCTAGACTTGTCCGTGGTGGCAGTGGGCGGTGAGTGGCATCACCTCGGGCCGTTTGCGCTGGAACAGCTCAGCCCCGGGGAGAAGGCGACCATCGCTGGGTCCTGGCACCGGAAACCTGGCCTGTGTCAGTTCGTCCAGCTGCGCGTGGGCTCCTCTGCGGCCCGAGCAGTTGGGATAGGAGTGGTCTTCTGCTTCCCTAGTCCCTCCGTAACGAGCCCGCAGCTACTGCTGATGGCTGAAACCCTGCCCATGCACGGGGGTCATCGTGTTCTCAGGGGCCCGTGTTCCAGAGGACCGGCTGCCAGGCCTCATACCAGCCTCAGTCTTCCATTACGTTAAAGAGAATTCACCGAAGTTGTGCAAGTTAAGAATGGCTGTGGCTCTGCGTTCGCCGGTTGCCCAGTGGTTAAGAATTCATCTTCCAACGCAGAGGATGCCTGTTCAATCCCTAGTGAGGGGGTACGAAGATCCCATATGCGCGAGGGCATCTAATTACGTGTGCCACAATGAATGGTAGCCGCGCACAGCAGTGAAGATCCCACGAGCTGCAGCTAATGCCTGACCCAGCCAAACATATTAAAAAGGACATGGCCCGTTCCTCGGTTTCTCCCATGACCTGAATCTTGTGCCCTTCTGTGCACCCTTCATGTACGAGGGGCCCCCGGAGGCCTGCTCCTCTGCAGGGCTGCCTAAGCCCTGCTTTCCACCGGCTCCTCACGCCCCCAGCCGCAGCCTCTGATTGCTAGAAATCAGAGGTCAGGAGGTGGACCCATCCTCAGGTGCTCAGCATTGGGGGTAGTTCAGGAGGACCGCTGCCAGACCTTGTGTGAGCACCTGTGCTTATTAATTCTCTTGAGTGAACCACCCCTCCCGAGGCTTAGTTTCCTGGGTTGGGGCATGTTATTCATTCTCAGCCTTCTTTCTCCAAAGCATTGAGCTATGTTTGGAGCTGTGCTTTGTGGGAAGAAGGAAAAGACCTGCACTTACAGAGCTCTGGGTGGAGGGAGCTGGGTGTGTTCTGTCCTCTGGGCCTGGTACTTCCTCTGCCTGAGGGGGGAGGATGGCTCGGTAACCCCTCGAGTTCCCTGCTGTGGGTCACTGGCTATTTTCACATGTAGAAATAGGCCCAAGAGAGCTAGTTATGCTGAGAAGTGATGAGTTTATTGAAATTCTCTGCCTTGTTTGTCATGGAACTGGTGTTTTGAGTTTTTCTTGGCTTTAGTGTGCGCAGTCTTCTGCCTAAGAGGTTGAGCACCAGGGATAAATCTTGGAAATAATGTTCAGATTTATTGAGTGGTTTATGAGGGAGTAAGAATATATAATAAGATCCTGAATATAGATTTCGGAAGAGTATGGTGTGTTTCTATGATGAAAGAAGTTTTAATTTTGTACTTTCTTTAGTAATTTAACTGACTTGAATGTTTTAAAATCTCTCCTTTTTATACTAGTCCTTTCAAAATGTAAAATAGATACAACTTGAGTAACAATATTCTTTGTAATAAAAAAAGTAATTTCAATCTCAAGGATAGCAGAAACTGGATGATTTATGCATTCAACTTTTAAACAGCTTAATGTCTTGCTTAAAAATTACAAATCATCGTTAAAATGATGATCTTAAAATCAGTTAAAAAATGATCTTAAAGAATCTTTGAAGTAGGTTGTCATGAAGTTGACAGTAGTGTTTTGTTTCAGATTTAGAGTCAGGGCATTTGACCTACACAGATTTTTCCATTTTGGTTGGGAATGAATACGTATACAAATGGAAAGTTAAGAATGATTCTGACTTTGGAAATTTTCTTAGGGATTTTTTTTTTGTTTGTTTAACATTCAGCTAATAGCTCCATGCCCAAGAATTGGCAAGGATATTTGGCAAAAGTGGTAACTATGGAGCAGAACTACTAAGCAGTGACTCAGGTTCACAGGTAAAATGACATAACCAGTCCCAAAGAAATTGTCCATTCATCGTTTGGAGATAAGACAAGATGCTCAGTGTCTTCCACCTATTTTGAAATTAATTTTGAGGCTCTGAATTCTGCTTTGAAGGATTGCACAAATTCTATTGCTTTGGCCTTATTGTAGTAACCGGAGATTGACAAATCATAACCCTTTTAATTTGGCTTACAGTTAGTCCCCTATATAAAAGTGAGTTTCATTCTGAGAGCATACTCGTAAGTCTCATTTTTTTGTAAGTCCAATGAAGTTAGCCTAGATCCCCATCAATTAGCTATATAGTACTGTACTGTAATAGGTTTACAATACTTTTCACACAAATAATATACAAAAAACAAGCACAAAAATAAAACATTTTAAATCTTACGGTTTGGTACCTTGAAGAGTACAGTAGTACATTACAACAGCTAGCATACAGAGGCTGGCATCGAGTGAAAGAGCAACAAGAGTTACTGGCTGGAGGGAGATGGTAGAGATGAAGGATCATTGGCAATGGGAGATGGAGGGCAAGCTGCAGTTTCACACGTGATGTTGCTGGAATGCGAACTTGAAGGTTTTTATGTAGGGGACTTAACTGTATTTTTAAAAAATGTTAAGGGCCTCCCATGTGCTACATATTCTTCACAAGCCTGATGATACCAGGGTGATGGTAATTTGCATTCTTGCCCACAAAAAGCTCATACTCAAATAGGAGAAATGAGTTTTTGTTTATGGACGGATGAGGCAGGTATGGAGAGCTGTTTTGATGTGGTAGTGTGTGCATTTAACATATGCATGTATTATAGACTCCTATGTTTAATTAGCAAATTAAATATATTTACTGTTGCTGCAAAACAAATGACTGTAAACTTAATAGCTTAAACTGACACCCGCATATTATTTCATGATTTCCATTGGTTGGGAGTCTGGGAATGGCTTAGCTGGTTTTCTACTAAGGATCTCAGAGGTTACAAACAAACTTCAGCCCAGCTGTGTTCTCTTCTGGAGGTGTGAGTGGGGCAAGAATCCACTTCTAAGCTCATTTAAGTGACCAGGATTCGATTCTTTGTAGCTGTAGGTCTGATGTTCCTGTTTTTTCACTGGTTGTCAGCTGGCGACTGTCCTCAGTGCCTAGAGGCCCCTGTGGTTCCTTGCTGTGTGGCCCCCTCACAGGCCCTTCAGAGATGATTGCGCACTTCTTGAGAGCTGCAAAGGGAGTCCCTCATTTTCTATTAATAGTAGGCTGACATGGAGTCTTAAATAGTGAAACCAGATCAAGGGAATGACATCTCATTGCTTTTGTCATGTTCTGTTGGTTAGAAGCAAGTCACAGATTCTTCCAACACTTATGAGGAGGGAATTATGCAAAGGTGTGACCTCACTGGCAGTCACCTTAGAATTCTATCCACCGTATACATTTCTGGTTATTCCATTGATTTGTGCTCCCAGGAAATCAGAATTTGAATCCCAGGAAGACTGACAGGAGCAGTTTCAGTTGAAGAATAAAACCATCATCAGGAAAGTCAGAAGTTGGTTGTTCTCTTCTCTCAGTGAGTAGAAGGCAGGAGGGAATGTCTGTAGGTTCACAGTATTGGTAGGAAGGAGTTACATAAAAATAGAGGGGTATTTGGCTTGTGTGTTCAGGGTGAATGGCCACAGGAATCTCACAGGGTCCTTTGGCTGGATACAGAAATTTTTTATTTGAATGTCTTAGTCTTGACTGATCACTCAGGAGTGACATATGGCAGGAACATGCTTCAGGGGGCAGGTCTCCTGCTGCAGCACACAAGCTAGACAGATGGTGGCTTATTCACCCTTGGACAGGAATGTAATCCCACATGTTGGCAGGCTGGGTGCTGAGAGGTGCCTGTGCCATTTGAGACAGAGCTGACTGAGTTGACCTGGAACTGCTTTGTCAGGCGTTAGGTAGTCACCTGATGTGACCTGGAATGGTGTGAAGGACAGTGTGCTCATCAAACTGGGAGGAGGATGCTGGTGACAGATCGTGTGAACTGAAACTAGACAGCCAGGAGTCTGTCTTACCAGCAGGGTGGAGGGCAGAGGTGAAGACAGCCTTGCAGACACAGATCTTGGAAGTAAGCACTTTAGCTAGGTCTAAGCATGGGTGGTCATTGTTGCTTCCACAAAATTAGACGTGTTTCAGGGGAGGAAAAACATGCAATCTCTTTCCTTTACAGTTAAGGATCAGTGATCAGTGTGGACGACAGATACTTTGGGTTCATAAGCTACAGCCATATTTAGGATCTCTGCAGTTAAAACCTAGTCCAATAAAGATGTTGTCCATTATATATGTTTGCCACCCGTCATTGAAGAAAAGGCCTGTGACTTTGAAGAAACAAGTCTGTGTCCTTTGATTGGAGACTGAGAACCTGGTGGCCCTGTGGCTGCTGAAGAGCTGTTTGGGGGAGTTTATCCCTAGTTCACGCCGTGTACCCCAGATTGTATGCTGGGGGCTTCTCTCTTCCTTCTGTTATTTGATGCTAGTTTTATTCATTTTGGTGTTTGTGCCTTTTATTGTGACAGTCCTCTAGTATTTTTTAAAATATATTTAAAAAAATAATAATTTTATTTACTTCTGGCTGTGCTGGGTCTTTGTTGCTGCACAGGCTTTTCTCTAGTTTCAGCGAGCAGGGCCTGTTCTCGAGTTGCATTGCACAGGCTTCTCATTGCAGGGGTTTCTCTTGTTGTGGAGCATGGGCTCTAGGGTGCACGGGCTTCAGTAGTTGTGGCATGTGGGTCAGTAGTTGTGGCTCCCAGGCTTTAGAGCACAGGCTCAATAGTTGTGGCGGGTGCATGGCCTTAGTTGGTCCGTGGCACATGGGATCTTCCTGGGTCAGGGATTGAACCCATGTCTCCTGCATTGGCAGGCGGATTCTTTACCAGTTAGTCCCAGGGAAGCTCCTAAATGGGCATCTTTTAAAAAAAAATTATTTGACTGCCTTGAGTCTCAGTTGTGGCACGTGGGATCTTGGTTGCAGTGCGTAGACTCTCTAGTTGTGGCAGGCAGGCTCCAGAGTATGGGAGCTTAGTAGTTGCATTGTGCAGGCTTAGTTGCTCTGCAGCATGTGGGACCTTAGTTCCCCGACCAGAGATTAAGCCCGTGTCCCCTGCATTGAAGGCAGCTTCTTAACCACTGGACCACCAGGGAAGTCCTCTCTAATATTTTCTGGAATTTGGGGAAGGGAATGGTTCACTAAGGGAAGCCAAGAAATGTTTCACTGGAATTCTTTATTTTTCCTTTCAGCAGTTCAAGCTCCATGTCGGTAACATCAAAGTGCTCTCTCCTCATTGGACTGTTTTCAGGAACTGACATCAATTTTCATATAGCTTATGCTTAAAAAGGTGAGTAGAGCTTGAGACTCTTCTCTTTGATAATGTTTGTGAAGCAGAGCTTGCTACACCACTGACTGTTATGAGATGGTGTCCCTCTCAAGAATGTGGTCCCAACTCCGAGGTACAAAAACTATTAATATCTTCCCAGTGAAACCGGGATTGAAGGAAAGTTGCATGGTATCAGATTAAATGGGACTTTTTCTTTTTTAATACCCAAGTATTACCAAGTATTATTCATAGTGGGCTGTGAATGTATATAGAATATTTCTAGATTTAGTAGAATAGCTAAAGAGAAATAATAATCTTGCTATTCAATTTGTCTTTATTGTTCCACCTGGGCATTTAATACCCAGGTGTTTAAAAACATTTAAGATTGGTGAGAAGTGGGATTTTTTTCTTTCTCATTCTGAATTCTTTGTTTTGCTTGGTTTCCAACTTTGTAAAATGGAAATAATATTTGGATTGCCATGGGACGTGAGGAGCCACCGTGCTTCCTATGACACCTGGCGTGTAGTGCACTCAGAACGGCTACTGTAGCAGCCAGTGGGCAGGTTTTCCTTTCTCTGTGTTGATGTGATCTGTACCGTAAGGGGATGTTGGCCTCCTAATCTGCTGTGTTTGTTCCTGTCTTACTTCTTAAAGGCGGGGTATGAGTGGCCTGACCTTGGTGTATCTGGAAGTAGGAGCTTAGATGCCTCCTCAGAGCCAGCCCTCATGGGGGACAGTCAGTGAAGGTACCTGGGAGAGGGGACTGTGGTGTCAGGAGCAGCCTACCTGACTGAAGAGGCAGTAGTCTGCCTCTTCACCTTTGTGTGCCTCTGTTTCATCAACCTTAAGTATTTTAATGATTCATCTTCTCCCTAGTTCCCAAGCTGTGGAGAATTTCAAATGAAGAAATATGAGACTCTTAGGAAAGTAAAAAACTTCTATAAAACATAAGATTTTTTTCCCCCTAAATTTTTATGTGCCAGGCATGACTCATTGTTTATGCCATATTCCTTACTAGAATGTAAGCTTTATAAGGGCAAGAATTTCCCTCCCTCCCACTTGTTTTTTCCTCCAGGACTGAAAGTGGTGCCCGCTAGCTTGGAGTAGTTCAGTGAGCCTTTTGTCAGATGGAATGATTGATAGGCTCTCAGAGCTCATGCAAGCCTTCTTATTCATGGTGGTTGTTGGAAGTAGATGAGGCAGTTGGAGAATCGGGAAGGATTTAATGTGTTTCCTTACTGAGGCACACAGACCCTTCGATTTACATGGACTTTTCACAAGTTGGAAGCTTCCTGAAATTGAAGGTGCTCAGAAGCATGCTGTACTTAACAGACACTCTGAGTCAGTGTGGCTTGCAGTTCCTATGTAGTTCTTTGCTGAGTGGGTTTCACCATCAGGGATCTGCAAACATGGAGCCCATTTGGTAGTCTCTCCCAGGGCGGGGTACGCTTCCATAGGGGCACTCAGGCCAAGGGCCTTGCGGGTGGTCAGTCACCGATGGAGCACTTCTTGTTCCTGAAGTTCTCATTACCTGCCAGGGCAGTGTGATGTTGGCAAATCCCTTACCTTCCCTGACACGGGGAGTGTTGCTGAGCTGTACTGTTTTTCTTCTGCAATTTGGCACACTGACCACCAGCTTGAGGTGGAACGTCGTAGCTCGTTTCCAACAGAGCCGTAGAGAGTGTGGGCACAGTGTGGTTTCTCATTGTCATCTCAGATGTAGACCTCTTTGACTTCACCCACCAAAACCTGGAACTGTTTTTAAATAAAATTTTGCTGGGTAACTGAACACACCACTGGACTGATTCCCTAAGGAGTGTGATTCTGTGATTGATTTACAGAATTTTGACAGAAGTAGAAATAATTCTTGCAAAGTACATAAGTACCCAGTTCTCTCCCATATATGGAGTTACCTCATTCTGTCAGCTATTTTAAGCAACTTTCAGAATTGGTAATGGAAAACTTTTTCTTGACTACATTACTGTATATGGATTTTAATTAAAAGTAAAGCTGTATTGCTCCTTCTGACTATGACAGGAGTTAAGAGCAGATTCTCATCTGCAGAACTGCATGTTGCCTGGTGCAGTGTGGCAGCAGGTTGGTGCAGTGCAGGTCATTTTTAGGCACATACTTGGATTCTGAGGTGCTGTAAGAGCTTTTATCCCTAAGATATATTCTCACAGCTGACTGTTCTGGAGTTTATTCTTTCTCTGTCACTTGTAAAATTCTGTCCCTTGAATCTCACAGCTGGACTGGGACACATTCATGCATGCTGATGGATGGACTGGTGGCATTACCACAGTGCTCTGTCTGCTGGGCTGGGAAGGCCCAGGGAGGTCTGGGCTTTTCATTAACTACAACTTTGATTAACTACAGCTTGTTTTACTGTACAGTGCAATTTTTGGACTTGGTTTTAGAATCAGGTCGAGCTCCCATGTCTGGATTGTTATTAAACGTGTTTTAAAATTTAGACCGCTTTGATAAATCTGAACAGAGGTGCCTCTTTGCCATATCACGTCTATAAGGTATAGTTGGAAACACGACCTTTGGCCCAAATTCTGTGCTTGCTGCTTTCACTCACTTTGTTACTCTGGGAAACCCTAACCTCCTCTGGGTCTAAGGTCTTCTCATCTTTATGTAGGATATTGTTTTGTGGAATTACTGTGAAGATGCTTAATTCAGCATTCAGTGCATAGTCAGAGCTCGATGAAACTTCAGCTCTTGTTTTTCATCCAAATGCTAGCTCTTACCCATGGACCATGGCTGTCTGGGTCAGAGGAAGACAGTGGAGGTGGATCTTCCCATTCGATTTCAGGAGTAAGAGGTGTGCTGAAGAGTTCCATGAGGTGTCTTGCTGGGGTCAGGAGGGTGAAGTGCTGAAGCCCTGGCTGAGGACAGAGCTGCTGGGATGGGGGTGAACAGGTCATGAATTGCAGCTTCTTGTACCTTCTCCTGTCCTCTTCATGAGATGTAGACATGGTCAGCTTTCAGCACTGAGAAGAATGTGAAGTGGATGATGAGGACCAGGGAGCCAAGTGGAAGTTCCAGTGTAAGACGTGTGTTCCCAGTGGGGAGGTGCTCCAGCAGTCAGAACATGACTGTAGATACAGGTGATGTAGCCTTACCTGAGCTTCTGTTTTTGTGTTACATTTAAACTTTTAGGCTACATCAGAGAAGATCAGTAGTGTTGGGAGAAGCATCACCTCCGAGTACAGGTCTCTGCTGTTCACACTGTCTGAAGGAATGCTTACTTTCTCCAGATGTGTTTTTGCCAGTGTCCAGTAAAACAGATTAAACTGTGAAAGGTTTATGCTGGGGGTTCCCTAATTTGAAGGAGGATTTAAACTCTGCCTCACAGTTAGGTTGGGGTCATTTGGAAGCTGCACCAAGATGTCCTGGCACTGTGAGAAGCCAGGCAGTGTTGGTCGTCAGGTTGGGGTCATTCGGTGCCTCTCTGTCCTTCTAGGTTGTCATCAGGGGAGGTGACACCAAGATTCCCAGTCGGGGGCGGGTGTCCTGGGACAGATCCCAGGTAGACCAGGTCCAGGGTCCCTCTTGGCTTGTGAGAGTTTCCTGGTTCTCCAGGTCTCATTCAGGCTCTCCCACCTTCTGTGTTCTTCCTTCCTCCCTCCCCGCCCCCCGCCAAGCCATGTGTGCAGCATCAGGGGACTCAGATTTGAGTCCCATCTCACTGCTTTCCCCTCATTCTTCCACTCTAAGGTGAAGAGTGGCATGGAGAAAAGCTACTAGAGTTCATCAAGGGCATCAGGGATGCTTTACGGTAAGGAGGAAGACCCAGCAAGGCAAAGGGAAAGGCCAGCAGGCAGACACCACTTCTAGAAACTGGGAGGAGAGTCCTGTTGCTTCGGCCATCTCTGTCTGTGACCTGGGAAATTGAGCATTTGCTCTGCCTGGGCACTGGGTGCTGTCCTTGTGTTGTTAAACTAGACTATTTTCTCATCAAGTAGACATTCAGAGACACTTAGAAAAACACCTTTATGTTTCTTGTTAAATCAAAACACACAACAACTTCGTCAGTCGATGCCTCGCACAGTGTCAAACTGCTAAAAAGCTAGCAAATGTTACACCTAAAATTTTTGTGGGGGAGGTAAAGGTGGGGGGTGTGGAGGAGAGTATAAAAATAAATCTTTTAGAGAATCTGGGTTGCTTGGTGGCGTGTGTATTTTTCCATGGTGGAGGAGGTTAGAAATAGCATTACTTTTTATGGGTTTCTCAGCAGCAGCTCAAAGATTTGGCTTTGTGGGCTTGGTCTGTGTGTGTGGGTGAGGCGGCTCCAGCAGCCTGCAGGGTAGAGGCAGTGCCTGTCTGTCTGCACCCCCCACCAACCCGCCTGCCCGCCCCCCCTCCCACCTCCCCCTGCAGCTATCACCCGGATGAACAGTGCTCATGTGTGAATGTGATCTCCAAGGTTAGACTATTGTGGGGACGTGCCTGTGGCAGCAGATGCCGCTGGAGCAGATGGAGCCTCAGCGGTTCCACAGAGTCACACGGGTGCGTGTGTGAGGGTAGGTGCCAGGCGTGGGTGCTGTGATCTGGGAGACATCCTCTGGGGGTGCTGTGTGTCTGCTGGCTGGACCTCCTGGTCCCTGTGAGCTGGCCTCTCCTTTGAGTCTTTTTTTTTTTTTCTTTTTTTAGGTCCCAGGCTTTCCTTTGAGTCTTAATCTCAGCGGGGTGGGGAGGCCACTCCTTCAGAAGGGGCCCTCAGGGATTTTTGAAATTTGTTAGTTATGTAATTCTTACAGATGGAGGTGGGTCTCCCAGTGTTTCTCAGGTTCAATGCAGGAAGGAAATGGAAAGAGGTAGCCGCTGGGACACAGATTTTTAACTCCAGGGGACCCAGGAATTTGAGTTCTTTGAAATTGTGCCTGTTACTGTAGAGAAGGCCAGGGCTTTGATGGGATTCTCAGTAAGATTTTGATCTCCGTAAAGGTGAGGTAAAGTTCAGTTAACTTGGGAAAGTCATTTTGGAAACGTAGTGAGTGTGGGGAGAGGAGGTGTTGGCAGGATGTCCGCTTATAAGTTATGTGGCAGCACAAGAGGGGACCCGCATCTGCTGGGGTTTTTCTTTGTGGGCTTTTTTCTTGAACTTTCTGTAACATTGTATTGGGAGTGGTTCCTGCCAAAGGCCAGTTGCCAGTGCTTGGTTACCTTTGCAAGCTTGGCACTTGGGAGGGGGCCTGGCTGCTTGCACATTTTTGGGGGTTTCTGTGACTTCATCCTGACATTAAAAAAAAACACAAAAAACTTTTACTGATTTTTTTTTTTTCCCCCTTTCTTGGCTGTGCTAGATCTTTGCTGCTGCACGTGGGCTTTCTGTAGTTGCAGTGGACAGGGACTACTCTCTAGTTGCAGTGTGTGGGCTTTTCATTGTGCTGGCTTCTCTTGTGGAGCACATGCAGGCTTCAGTAGCTCTGGAGCATGGGCTCAGTAGTTGTGGCACACAGGCTTAGTTGCCCCTTGGCATGTGGGATCTTCCCGAACCAGGGATTGAACCTGTGTCCCCTGCATTGCAAGGTGGATTCTTAACCACTGGACTACCAGGGAAGCCCCTCAGTCCGACATTTAATCAGTTTTCCCCTCTTTCGCTGGGTCTGTTGTACCATGTTCTCTACAGTTTTTCTGGAGACTCTCGGGGGTGATTATGATAGGCCAGCAGCTGTCAGAGGGCATGGCGGAAACCTTCGGCGACAGGTACTTCACCTGCACTTCCACTGCTCGCTGTAGCTTTGGCACTGCTCAGAGGTTCCCACTTCTGCACGTTCTTTCTGAGTGGCCAGTCACCTTGAGGGGACAGGATCACTGGGGAATCATGCTGATGACTTGCAAACACAAAGTGTTACAGCTGCCCTAGGACAAGGTGGGTGAGAGTGCCTCAGCCAGGATGGGAGTGGTACCCATGCTGCCTGGGCCTCATGGTCCACTGGGAGCAGAAGTGTTTGTGTGGAGTCTGTGAGTGGAGCTGGAGAAGCCAGGAACGTTACTTGGGCACCTCTCCTCCAGAGCAGAATGTCGGGGTGCCCTGGAGCCAGGGTGAATTAGAGCAGGCAGGACTTGTCGCAAACATGACCTGCTTCTGTGCTTATGTTTTAAAAGTTCCACAGCTGCTACCTGAGATGGAAGTTCTGTTCTGTTGTAATAGTTTACCTGAGCAGTTACATTCTGAGAATAATAATGATGTAGGCTCTCTTGAGTTCTCTGCGTGAGTTGATTCCTGATTGCCCAGGGCAGTGACTGGGCAGGCAGTTCTGCTTCCCTGGTGCCAGTCGGGCAGCTGCCATGTCCTGTCACCTCACTCCTCATCTCTTTGTACCCCTGTGGACTTTTTAAAGATAAGGGAATCTGCTCAGGTTCTTAAGTCATTTGAGAAAAGTTGTTTTAAGGGTCCGGGTGGGTATGGGAAGTATTTTTTAGTGCTTTGCAAGATATGAGAGTGCTTTCGGGTTGTCATTAAGAACTTGTTACCACTTAGTATTGTGGTATTTAAGTCAGTTACCTAATTTTTGATCTTTAGCTGGTTTTCAAACATTTCTGCTGCTCCCTTTTTTCAAAAAATATGGTAGAAAATATATAACAATTTGAAACACTGTGCACTGCTAGTGGTAATGAGAAATGGTCATGCTGCTGGGGAAAACAGTATGTTTTAACCACTTTAAAGTGTACAGTTGAGTGGCGTTAACACATTCACATTGTTGTGCAGTTCCATCCTCAGAATTGTCTTCATCTTGAAAACCTTGAGCTCTGTTTCCATCAACCACTGACTGCTATCCCCGACCCCAGCCCCTAGCATCCAGTGCTCTGCTCTTTGGCTCTAGGAACTTGACTGCTGTAGACCTGGTACTGGTGGGATCGTGGAGTATTTGTCATTTTGTGACTGGTTCACTTCACTTAGCATAGTGTTCTCAAGGCTCATGTTACTGCAAGTGTCAGAATTTCATTCCTTTTTAAGACCGAATAATATTCTATGGTATGTATAGGGCACATTTTGTTCATCTGTCGATGGGTGCTTGGGTAGCTTCCGTCTTTTGGCTGTTGGAAATAGTGCTTCTGTGACCATAAACACCTCTTCAGGTCCTTGCTTTCAGTTCTTTGGGTATCCTCATTTAAAAATAAAGTCCCAAAATTATTTTTTCCAAAATTTATTTTTAAAAGCACACTCTCAATTAGATGCTATTGTTATGCAATTGCTGAGTTGTGTCTGACTTTGCGATCCTATGGACTGCAGCACATCAGGCTTCCCTGTCCTTTGCTATCTCCTGGAGTTTGCTCAAACTCATGTCCATTGAGTTGGTAATGCCATCCAACCATCTCATCCTCTGTCACTTCCTTCTCTTCCTGCCCTCAATCTTTCCCAGCATCAGGGTCTTTTCCAAAGAATCGGCTCTTTGCATCAGGTAGCCAAAGTATTAGAGCTTTGGTTTCAGCATCAGTCCTTCCAATGAATATTTGGGGTTGATTTCCTTTAGGATTGACTGATTTGATCTCCTTGCTGTCCAAGGAACTCTCAAGTGTCTTCTCCAGCACACAGTTCGAAGGGAATGGCAAACCACTCTAGTATTCTTGCTTCAAGAAGCCCATGAACAGTATAAAAAGGCAAAAAGACACCATTAGGAATCCAAAAGAAAGATATACTTAAGTATGGAGGTGATCTTCTTAAAATTAGCTTCCCAGGTGGCACTAGTGGTAAAGAACTCGTCTGCCAGTGCAGGAGACATAATAGACTCAGGTTTGATCCCTGGGTTGGAAAGATCCCTTGGAGGAGGGCACAGCCACCCACACCAGTATTCTTGCCTGGAGAATTCTGTGGCCAGAGCAGCCTGGCAGGCTGCAGTCCATAGTGTTGCACAGAGTCGAACATGACTGAAGTGATTTAACACCCACAAATAAACAGAGTTGGGAGCGGTCCTTTATTATCCTATAATATTTTAGAGGTAATATCGTTTAATAATGATAATATCAGCAGACCTCTCGTACATGTTCTGAGTGAAGCATTATTCTTTAGACAAGACTCCAGGTAGGGCCAACTTCCAGGAAAAACCCACCTGGCCTACAAGTTGCTCTTGTGTTGTCAGGGCTGCTGATAAGGGAAACTGACAAAAAATGTGAAAAAAATGGAAAAATTGCAGAATTTTCTGGTCAGACTCTTTGTTTTTCCTGAAGATTGGAAGCATGTAAAATTGTGGTCTTTTATGGATAATAGTGCATTAAGAATTCCACGAGCTCTTTACTGTAATGATTTACAGCGATCTTGTGCAGTAGGAAGGCTTTCGTGTGGCAGTAGCAGTGCCCGCCCTCAGGAGCCTGTGTTCAGGGCAGGGGACACCCGGGCAGATCAAGGGTGATGCTCATGGTGACGTACAGGGAGTTGTCTCTGTCTCGGCAGACCTGGGCTTCACAAGGGTGCGAAGATGCTCTGTCACCAAGACAGAAAGCTGCTGTTGGGAGAGGAGCAGTGGGACATGAGCAGGATGACGACCAGCTGTTGGTGATAAAGTTCATCTTGAGCCCACCTCAGAGCTCCAGCTGTGTGTTGGGCCCTCCGGGGGGCTTGGGCTCAGAGATGGCTGGGAAACAGGCCCTGCAGCACAGGGGGTCTGATGGAAGAGACCTGCAGTCATGTCCCTGGTTGCAGTCCACGTTGCTGTGTGCTCAGCATGTGCTGCCCAAGGGGCCCAGGCACAGAAGCCTGTGCACACCCCTCACGGAGATGGTGACATGTGAAGACACACGCTGTGTGTCTGCAGATGGACACGTGCAAGGAGAGAGCATTCTGGGCACAGGCGGAGGCTCAGTGAGAGGCACAGCCATGAGAAGGTGAATATGCCTGGGGCTGAGGTGGCTTGGGAAGGAAGGTGAGAAACAGAAAGCTGGATAAGAAAGTGGGGGCCAGACCCCAAGTATCTAAATGTTGTGTGTAGGTTGTTATGTGGTAGGGGAGACCTTTTGGGGAAGAAGGTGTCATTAGTTGAGGCAGTTGGGTCTGGGAGCCGTGGGAGGGGTGAGTGGAGGAGGAGACAGAGCTGAGAAGAGCAGCCCGGAGAAGAGCGAGGAGGCTTCTCCAGGCAGAGTTGAGACGGCCTGAGCAGGCTGTGGTGACAGGAGAGGGCCCTGTGGCAAGAGGCCATGAGTGTCCAGTGAGAGACACAGAATGACTTCGAGGCTTGGGTAAGTGGGAGACAAGTGAGCAGAGACAGGTGGGCTAGGAGGTGGGGATTGCAGCATAAGACTCTGCTGACAGGCCTGGAGGACCTGTTGTGAGAGGCTGGAGGTCAGTCAGACCACAGGCTGAGGCTGGGTTGGAAGAGGGATCTGGGGTTGTCAGCATGAGGCGCAATCACCCCAGAGACATCTGACAAATCCAAGGGTTGGCCTCCTGGAACAGGTGTAAAGACAACAGATACGTAACTTGCTTTGTATTGTTACAGTGATGAAGGTCGATTTTGTTGTCAGGTTTCTGTTTCTCATGAGCTATCAGAACACAGACATCGAGCTTTAACATTTAGTGCTTTGTATCATTTTAACTAGTCATAGCACAGCCTTAGAGACTGTCCCCTTGGCATGCCCATTATCCCTAGTATTTCCTGTCTATACCTGGACACCTTAGGCCTGTTGCAACTCACACTCACTCTTGTATAGATCATCTCAGAAATCACCCGAGACAGTGCACAGTATCATCAACGTTCAATTTGGATGATTTTGGCCAGTGAACTCCTGGTTTCAAAATTCCCTTAGTATCTTGCTTTCTCTCTAAAACTACTCAGAAGTACTTTTAAGAATTTCACCCCATTTATCAATGAGAGCTCAGTAAAACTGGAAGAAAAAGAAACTCACCTCATCTCTAAATGTAATTGGAAAGACTTCACTGTTGATGTTCTAACATTAGAAATTGAGAATACTCAGAAACTTTGCAGTAACTCTTCTTTCACAAATACGTTTTTTTTTTTCCCATTTATTTTTATTAGTTGGAGGCTAATTACTTTACAATATTGTAGTGGTTTTTGCCATACATTGACATGAATCAGCCGTGGATTTACATGTATTCCCCATCCTGATCCCCACTCCCACCTCCCTCTCCACCCGATCCCTCTGGGTCTTCCAGTGCACCAGCCCCGAGCACTTGTCTTATGCATCCAACCTGGGCTGGTGATCTATTTCATCCTTGATAATATACATGTTTTGATACTGTTCTCTCGAAACATCCCACCCTCGCCTTCTCCCACAGGGTCCAAAAGTCTGTTCTGTACATCTGTGTCTCTTTTTCTGTTTTGCATATAGGGTTATCATTACCATCTTTCTAAATTCCATATATATGTGTTAGTATACTGTATTGGTCTTTATCTTTCTGGCTTATTTCACTCTGTATAATGGGCTCCAGTTTCATCCATCTCATTAGAACTGATTCAAATGAATTCTTTTTAATGGCTGAGTAATATTCCATGGTGTATATGTACCACAGCTTCCTTTTCCACATGTCTGCTGACGGACATCTAGGTTGCTTCCATTTTAAAGAACATACTTTATTAATGTGCTGCCAGAGGTAAGGATAAAATGGGGCTTGTGTTCTGTATCTCCTGGGTTGGGTCTCATAAATAAAGATGTGAGAAAGGAGCCCTTGCTCATCATAGGATGGTGGGTGAGGGAGTGGGGACGTCTTTTGGATAAAGAAGCATGCTTATTACTTGCTTGTCTCAAGTCCCGGCTGTGAAGACTTGACTTTATTGAGTGAGCTCTTACATTTTCTGCACCATCTGCCCTCACATTGTGGAACGGGTGCCCAAATTCTTACTACTGTTTTTATTTTGATCTCGTGTGAAACTGAGAAATGTGTATTATGAGGAGTGGACATAACTCCAGGTTAAAATCAGATGATTGAATATTTATTTCAGAGAAAATGCTAGTAATTAATATAAACCTCTTGCAATTAAGAAAAATTCAAAGGAGATCAGTTAAGTAATACTGTTGTCATTGGTTCAGTGCAGAGAATATGGTAAAAACCTGTATCAAAGGAGGCAGAGAGATTAAGAAAAAAAGTACCTGTATAGCTAATATCAGTTTAATCGGTTGAGTTGTTAGAAAATCTAATATAGACCAAGAAACCAGTTATATCAGATAAATATCAGATTTATATTTATATCAGATAAATAACTAGTTACTGTCACTGTTATCTCCAAAATGTTTACTCTGTTCTATGAAGGGGGTGGAAAAGGAATGATGATCAGTTTATATTTCTCTCACATTTTGAAGTGAAGATTTACTTCTGTAGCAATTTGAATTTTTTATAGATGAAACATATTGAGTTTTACAATTCCTCAATTGTATGTAAGTAGAATATAGCCCAGAATAAAGTGGGCAAGTGCCCTGACCTCAATTTCCGATGACGAAAAAGATTTTTTTTAAACCATCCCCTGTCGTTAGCCGAAATCACATCAATAAAGGTCTACTCCATTTCTGTTTAAAGGACAAGAGATTATTGAAATGGAAAGATTTATGTGGCCATCCATATTAGCATTTATTTACACTAAAACTGTCTTGAGTTTCTAGCAGAGGAAAGTTTAATTGATGCTAGTAGGATCAGTTATACAACTTTGTCTATTTCACACTGAAATATTGCAGAAATAGTAACAGTTTTAATAATCTGAAAAAAGGATCTATAAAGGAATCAGTCAGTACTGTGACTACCTAGAAAAATGCTTTAGAAACCATTGCTACAAGGTGAATTGAAGGTCATAATAACACTTCTGGCAACCATGGTGACAGTAACAAAGCACTAAGACTCGCTGACATAACTGTCCTGCATAGAAGCAGTTAAGACACCAGCTAGGAAAAAGTGAACAAGTATGGCGCTTTGGCAGGAGAACTGAAACGCTGGAGACAGCAGCCACCACTTTGGCATTTTGGCAGGTGGGGGCTGCTAAAAACACAGTCAGACCTCATGAGGAACTTGGGCTCTGTTCTGCTTTGCGGCAACTCAGGATGCTGTGCTGCCTGGTGTTTTCTACATTGTAGTGAGAGTCCCAACACCTGAACTGTTTAGTAGTTGTTTTAAATACACCCTGAGCTTGCACTATATTATATATTGTATATATACAGGAACTCCATTCCAGAGTGCATATTGATAACTTCTCATAGGGACTTAAATTATATCCTGTTGGGACTTCCCTGGTGGTCCAGTGGTTGAGAATCCACCTTCCCAATGCAGAGGACAAGTTGAATTCCTGGTTGGGGAACTAAGATCCCCATACTGAGGAGAGCCCATTTACCATAATGTAGACCCAGCATAGCCACAAAAAATCACATTCTGTTCATTATCTCCTTTGTCCCTGTCATACGGATGGGTAAACTGAGAGGATGGGAGAGGATATGAGGTGTGTCCTGCTGTCTGTGATGATTCTTACAGTGTTAAAGGGATCATAGGTTGCAGCACATTGAACTGTTCAAGGATTCATAAATGTGTAAATATATGTAAGACTTAGTACTGTTATTTGTCTAGTTTTCTAATCAGTTAACTTCAAACCCTCTTCAGGAATGTTATCTTTGATTTACAGTTGAATGAAAAACATTGACTCCATCTTTTGGGAACTTGAGTTGTCAGTGGAGAAAGCATAAATAAGACCAGGATTGAGAGTTAGTCGTCCACTGTAACACTTTGCAAAGGGAAAGACAGATGAGGTGAAACCATTTGGGGTCCATCTGTCTCTGTCCTGGAGAGTGCTGCTCACCTGCAGACCTACCCAGTCCTGAGCTGCGGGAATGGCTGCAGAGATAAAGTTACGGAAAGAACGGATCTTGTGGCTTGACCACAAGATGAAAACTCTTCCTTAGGAAGTTTGGTGCTTCAGCTACCTGGGGTGAAGAATCATGCTCAAGAACAGGCTTCCTGTCACCTCAGGAAGAAACACACTCTGTCTAGCCTTTTTTGAGAGTGTTGGGGGTCTTGGTGGAGGTGCAGCCTCCTCTGGGTGAACCACTGTGACATTCTCTGTGTTCAGTTTAGGACCACAAGATTGGCTCTTGGCCCTGTGTGTGTCCAGTCGTGCGGTTCTTATGCACTGGTGGATGTGATGGGCTCATGAACTGGGTGGTACTGTGCCCCAGGGGAATCCTCGTCACTGTGTGTGGCTGTAGGAGTGAGTGAGGTCCTGACAGTTGTGATGGAGGAGTCCATTTCTTCCACTGATCGTCAGACCGCGGGAGTTTGTTTCCTTATGATTCTCAGCAGCCTTAGTCCCATGATCCTCACAGAGTTAGAGTAGCTGGATTTCCTTCCTGTCCATGGTTCTCCATAGAAAAGTGTTAATACTTGGAGTGCTTAACGTGTTTAGCTTGTAGTCAGTGTGACTGGGCCAGGGGGTGCTCACATTAAATATTTCTGGATGTGTCTGTGAGAGTGTTTCCAGATGAGTCAGACTCAGTAGATGGCCTCCCTGCTGTGGGTGGACATTGTCCAGTCCACTGAAGGCCTGCAGAGAGCAGAAGGCAGAGGAAGGGGGAATTTCGCCCCTCTGCTTCCTGCCTGCTTGCTTCAGGTGTGATATCCTGCTCTGGGTTGGCATTGACATTAATGGCTCAGGTCTTTTGACTCTGCCTGTTCTCAAGCCTCTGACAATCTTGGTTTCCCTTGGTCTGCAGCTTGCAGATGGCAGATCGAGGAACTTCTTCATAATTGTGGAACCAGTTCCTCATAATAAATCTTTCTCCTCTGTGTGTGTGTGTCCTGTTGGTCCCATTTCCCTGGAGAATTTGTAGCAGCAACCTCTTCATTAACCTGATTGTGTTTATAGTCTGTGTTCTCCTATCTCAGCATCTACTTATTCGTGGGCAGCAGCAAAACACTTAGTGAGATATAAAACTAATTTGAAGTCAAATGCTGTATATATCTGAAGAAGTTACAGTAGGCCACAAAAAGGAAACAGTCTGCATAAGAACTGTCAACTGCCAGCACCAGTGGGCACATCAGAGGCCTTGCTCTGCATCTCGGCCCCTGAGAGTCCACCAACACAGGGATTTTAATTTCCTGAGGCTAACTAAACTCTGAGGTATTTTGTCAGTTTCTAGGCAGTGGACTGTGTATCAAGCCTGGATGGAGTTTGGATCCCTCCGGAGAGTACTTGTGAGCAGTGGCGTGAACACTCGTGCTCCAGCCAGTTTGTGTTCACAGATGTCCTCACACCTCTTGACTCAGGCTCAGTCTCATGTGCTCCAGGAAACAGAACGATAAACAGTACTGTCAGCAGCAAAGCACCTCGTCCACCAGGAGGGACATTCAAAAGCAAAATCAGTCGTTGGTTTTTTTCGTTCTTTTTGTTCGTTCATTCGTTCATTCACTCAACAAATATTACTGAGAACTTGATTAGTCATGGCAAAGGCCTTTGCAGATGGAGCGAAGTGGTTGGATAGGCCGTGACTTGGGCAGCTGCAGGCTTGCTTGGGCACATAAGTGGCGGGAGCTGTAGGGACCCGGCTCATATCTGTGGGGCCTTGGCACCTGTCACCTCACCTTAGGTCCGTCCCTTCTTTCTCTCAGGGCAGACCTGGCAGACTGGCCTAGTCTCAGTCACAGCTGCTCTGTTCCAGACCTCAGCAGCTCATATCTTAGGATTCCTGGGAGCAGTGAGCGTCACATTCAGTGTAAATGTGGTTTATCTTTAAGAATCCTGAATTTTAACAAAGCAGTGTTTCTGAGGAATACAAATGTGTCATCTCATGACCAATTTAATTTTCTCTTCCATTCTTTTAAAAAAATGTTTATTTTGATTATTTATCTGGCCATGCCAGGTCTTTTTTTTTTTTTTCCCCATGCTGGGTCTTAATGGTGGCATGTGGGATCTTTGATCTTCATTGCAGTGCACAGAATCTTCAGTTGTGGCATGTGGGATCTAGTTCCCTGACCAGGGATGGAACCTGGCCCAGTGCATTGGGAGGACACTCTTAGCCCTTGTACCACCAGGGAAGTCCCTCTCTTGCATCCATAAGCTTACAGTTTTATTTTTGAACACTGTGTTTGTTATGCTTGAGGTGGAGACACGGTGTCCCAAGGAGAGGCTACGTCTTAGGGTGTTTCCTGTTTACCAGGGGTATATTGCCCCAAAGTCTGTTGGCCTAACTGACTAGGGTACTTTTTAGCCAGTGAGATAAAATTTTGGAAAATGTTCAGTAAAACAAAATTTTCCCTTATAGGCTACCAAAAAAGAAGTGCTCGACGTTGGGTGTTTGAAACAGTCCTCATGTATTTGTTGTGTGCCATTAAGGGCTCAACTAGAGACAAGGAAGTGCGGTGGGGTTCAGAAGTTTCCTGGCCTCAGGGCACTGGATGGTGGAGTGGATGGAGAGAATAATAAGGCATTTCTGAAGTCTGATGTTTTGCTTCGCTTGCATCTTAGGCGTTTCACAAGATATGGCAAACGGTAACAGCAGTGTTGGGTGTGAACACAAGTGACCTGGGGGTTGACTGCTGACATTATCCCTGGATGTGTTCTGTGTGTGTTTGAGATTCTATGACCCATACTCTCTTGCTGTTGCTTTTGCCAATCCCCTCGGGGGATCATATGGCTTGAGATGAGTATAGATGATGGAAACTTGAGTTATAAAACATTTTTAGCATCTAGAAATGTCTAGGTTGCTGCTGGGAGGCTCTTGCCATGTGGACAAACCGTAGCTGATCCTGTGTGTTGGTGTGTGTGCGTATTGTGTCTCAGTCAGCAGTAGTTTGAATGTGGTATTCTATGGCTTGTGTTTCCTCTCCTCCATCTCCGAAGAGATATAGAAATTAAATACATCTAGATGTGTGAAGAGAACTACTCATGCAGAAGTTGTGCAAATGCTCAGCATGATTGAAATACTGTTTTACACCAGTCCCTCATTGTGTCACAGAAGAAGAAATGGGAATACAGTTATCTTATGGTTCACTTTCGGATTAAATCATAACTTTAGGATAATTTTTTTCTTTTAAAAAGTGACTGCTTCACTAAGAAGTTTTAGATGAATGTCACCTTCCTTCTTTATTTTTTCACATTGCAAGTGAATTTTCAGGTGTCAGTATTACCTCATTCAGTTCAGTTCAGTTCAGTCACTCAGTTGTATCCAACTCTTTGCGACCCCATGAACTGCAGCACGCCAGGCCTCCCTGTCCATCGCCAACTCCCAGAGTTTACTCAAACTCATGTCCATTGAGTCAGTGATGCCATCCAACCAATCTCATCCTCTGTCATCTCCTTCTCCTGCCTTCAGCCTTTCCCAGCATCAGGGTCTTTTCAAATGAGTCAGTTCTTCACATCAGGTGGCCAAAGTATTGAAATTTCAGCTTCAACAGCAGTCCTTCCAATGAATATTCAGGACTGATTTCCTTTAGAGTGGACTGGTTGGATCTCCTTGCAGTCCAAGGGACTCTGAAGAGTCTTCTCCAACACCACAGTTCAAAAGCATAATTTGGCGCTCAGCTTTCTTTATGGTCCAAGTCTCACATCCATACATGACTACTGGAAAAACCATAGCTTTGACTAGATGGACCTTTGTCAGCAAAGTAATGTCTTTGCTTTTTAATATTCTGTCTAGGTTGGTCATAGCTTTTCTTCCAAGGAGCAAGCGCCTTTTAATTTCATGGCTGCAGTCACCATTTGCAGTGATTTTGGAGCCCAAGAAAATAAAGCCTGTCACTGTTTCCATTGTTTCCCCATCTGTTTGCCATGAAGTGGTGGGATTGGATGCCATGATCTCAGTTTTTTGAATGTTGAGTTTTAAGCCAGCTTTTTTACTCTCCTCTTTTACCTTCATCAAGAGGCTCTTTAGTTCCTCTTTGCTTTCTGCCATAAGGGTGGTGTCATCTGCATATCTGAGGTTATTGATATTTCTCTCGGCAGTCTTGATTCCAGCTTGTGCTTCATCCAGCCCAGCGTTTCTCATGATGTACTCTGCATATAAGTTAAATAAGCAAGGTGACAATATACAGCCTTGATGTACTCCTTTTCCTATTTGGAACCAGTCTGTTGTTCCATGTCCAGTTCTAACTGTTGCTTCCTGACCTGCATAGATTTCTCAAGAGGCAGGTCAGGTGGTCTGGTATTCCCCTCTCTTAAGAATTTTCCAGAGTCTGTTGTGGTCCACACAGTCAAAGGCTTTGGCATACTCAGTAAAGCAGAAGTAGATATTTTATTAGTCATTGTCATTTCTCCTGATCACCCTTTGAGGCCTTTTTAAAAATTTACTCTTAAACTTTTAAAAAGTATTGCATTTTACCTTGCTTTCAGTCCCGGAAAATCATATGTAAATGGCACTGTTTGAAGCTTGTCCCATCCTCCTTAGGGATCTTGGGGGAGTCAGGCCCACAGGCTGGGGGCTGGCAGAGTCCTTTAGTACAAGTTTAGTGCTAGCTCTTCCTCAGTTCATGCTGAATTATTTCTGAGGTTTTAGTGACAGATTTGTCCTAGTGGCTCTCCTTTTAACCTCTGGCTATTTAATTCTGTATAGTAAGCTGAGGAATATACATGTTAAATGCTAGTTTCTGCCCATCCTGAAAGGGCTGATGTTGGTCAAGGTGACTGTCAATTTGAGGCTGTCAGCTGGGAGCACATCAGGACTGGACCAGAAATGGCTTAAATAGGAAATAATTATGACAAATGGTCTCCTCTTAAAAAGTTAATCACTCAATCTGAATACTTAGCAAGAGATTTTTGTCATCAGATGGATGTCTGTGGTAGTGTTATTAACTCGAGAGGAAGTTATGTTTTTTTCTTTAGAACTGAGAGACCACAGCTATTGCATATACTCAGAAACTTCCATTACAAGTAAGGAAATGGAAGTCAGACCTTAGTGACTTGCCTAAGGTCAGACCCTTATTAAGTGGTGGAGTGAACCTGGAAGCGAGAGCCTTCACTACAGCCTGTGCCCTTGCAGACCTTGTCTGACACTGGAAGATGTGGATGAAGGATGTTACCGGGCCAGGTGAAAATGATATTTTTAATGATCGCTGGGAAAATTCTGGTTGCACACTTTTTTATACCATATTGATGTAAGAACAGCCTGCCTACTTATTTGCCTGCCAGCCCTTTGTTTAGTAAAAAAAATGTGTATCTTTTTAGTTTGGTCTTATGCAGAATAGCCATGAGATTGTCAGTACTCTCAACATGGTATAGAAGTGAATTCTGGGGTTTTGCTGGTGGCTCAGTGGTAAAGAATCCGCTTTCCAATGCAGGAGACATGGTTTGATCTCTGATCTGGGAAGATCCCACATGCCTCGGAGCAGCTAAGCTTGTGTGTCACAGCTGTTGAGCCTGCTTTCTAGAGCCTGGGAGCTGCAACTACTGTAGTCCGTGAACACTAGAGCCCACGCTCAGAAACAAGAGACGCCACCATGATGAGAAACCCATGTACCGCAACTAGAGAGTAGCCCCCACTCACCACAGCTAGAGAAAAGCCTACGGAGCAACGAAGACCCAGCACAGCCAAATAAATTAATTTTTTTAAAAAAGTGAATCCTGTCAGATTTGTTGATTCGTTAGTAGAAAATGCTTAAGAACAAAGAACATTTTGGTAACTGGAGGGTCAGATTTTAGGGATATGCATAAAAACACTATGTATTGTAGTAATCAGGCACAGTGAAAATGAAGCATTTGACTTGTAGGTGAACCCTTCTTCCCTTAAAGAAATGAGCTGTGCCATCTTGGTCTGCAGCTGAGGAATCCAACACCAGTGCTTTCCAAAGGAAGTGGCCCCAGCAGACACATCAGGAGTAGTGAAGCCCCCTGGCATCTGGACTCTGTAGAAGTGCAACACGTTTACTCTCCTGCCCTCAACACCCATGACCTCGCATGGTATGCCCAATATCCGGGGAAGCTGTGGTGGACCTGGTGGCTGGAGAGACCTAGAATTTGATCCTTCTGTAGACTCATCCCCACAAATGTGCCTGAGCCCGACCCAGGAAAAACCAGCCCCTCCTGTGAATCCTGGGTTTGGGTACAGGGCCGCCTGTAACTGAAGTTTACTTAACCTGAAACACAGCTTCCTCTGTCCAGATGGCCTGTGTGTGAGCTTGTACCTGTAGACGTAGAATGAATTTAAAGGATCAGGTGGCACCTGGAAGGGGTTGGCCCTGTCTACTTAGTGCATTGGGAGGGGGTGCACTGATTTCCGGGTGTGTTAAGAATCTTTGCATTGTGTTTCAGGTGATACCTGTTCTTCAATATCTGAAACAAAGGGCACAGCCACTGTTGTATTTTTGTTTTTGTTTTCTAATATGTGAATTTCTGTGAGGCTGAAAGACTTCCCCAATAGGAGTGAACTCTAGTGTATAGTTTGGTATGTGTGCTTCTCATGATTGTACAGAAAGAGTTTAGTTTATGTTTGTGTGAAAGACTGAGCACTACACACGCTGACAAAGGCAGAAGTAATAAAGTCAGCTTTAGAACTTCAAGTAGCTGTGAAGGCCACTGATTTCCCTTTTTGCATTGTATAAAGAAGAAAACCTGACGCCTAGGCTGAGTGACTGCAGGGTCTTGTAGCCCCAGTCTTGAGGGAGGAGCGGACACAGCTCTCTCCTCCCAGTCCAGGGCTCCTGGTGTCCCTGAGAGGCTGTCCCCCCACGCTGCATCTTGCCATCCCTGCGATTCAGCTCACGGCGGGGGGAGTGGGAGGAGGGGCATTGTGCTGAGGTGAAGGTGGCCTGCCCCAGTGCGCTATGGCAGGAATAGGATGCAGTCAGTTACTTCCACTTAGCAGGGTGGTCTCAAAACGAAACTTTGGAATTCTTAAAGATCAGCTTGCATGAAACAAGGAGCGGGAGCTCTGGAAAGTCTTGTCCCAGCAAGTCCAGGCTCTGGTCCAGAAGTGACGTATAAGCATAGAGGCTAGCGTCTTTGCCTCCATGTGCCTGTCTGGGAGTGGCACTGACTAGTGACAGGTCCTGCTTTGGTTTCTTAAGAAATCATAATATAACTAATGGAAAATACCCTTTCACTCATAAACATAGTTTTTATTTGTAAACAGCATTTTATCTTTTTAACATTTAAAATAATAAAAGCAAGAAAATTTAGATACAAAGGAAAGGGCAGATTTCATTATTGGGCCATTATTCATACAAGGGCCATTATTTCATTATTGTCACATAACCACTATTTTCATTTTTGTGCTTTTCAGTTTTTTAATATTTCAGAGTCTTATAATACATGCTTTCTACAAGGTCATAGTCATGGCCTTCAGCAGAGTTAATGGTCTTTGGAGGCAGAAATACATGGGTTGAATTATGCAGCCAGTCACTTCCTGGTTCCGCGACCTTGGGCAGGTCCCTTCATTTTTCCATTTCAGTTTCTCCATCTGTAGAATGAGGCAAACCTTGAACTCAAGGATTCTTGTAAAGTGGAGAGGGGTTGTAGAGGAAGTGCCTGGCCTTTGTGGCCTGTCATGGTGTGCCTTTCACTGCTTAATGTCCTCCTTTTGCATGTGTTTTTTGCTGCCTGGTCTGAAGGGAAATGACCACCTTCTTTATGAGTCCCAACTTCCTGTGGCTGGCCATAGAGAATGTTCACACAGGGGGTTGGGACTGAGTGACTTAGGGCCCTGAGGGTCTGTGCATTTTGGAGGGACCTTTGCTTTGCTGACCTTTGCTTTGCTATATCCTTTGGTGTTTTCTAGCCCATGGAAGTCATCCAGCCTTTTCTTTAGCATCCTGTGGAGGACTGAGGTGAGTCAGCCCTGGTAAACACAGGGGCCAGATTGAAAGGAAGTACATGTTCTAGTTACCGACACATAGTTTCCTGAGCTCCTGAGCCACATGTTGGTGCTTGAACTTCAAGTCTGGTGTCAGGTCTTTACCAGGCCTGTCTGCTGTGTCCAAGGTGATGGACAAGCCTTTCCTTGATTGCTCAGACAAGAAGATGTATGGTGTGGGGTCAGGATTTGGAACCTGGAAGTAGAGTGCGACATGTCCTATTTATAGGTGCTGACCAGGAGGGCTCCCTGGAGCAGGCATGCAGTGGGCCGCACAGGGCACTGTGGTGCCAGAGCCCTGGCATAGCTATGGGGAAGCCCAGGTGCTGTGGAGGGGAACCTCCTGCTCCTGTTCGTGAGGGAAGCCTATGGTCCTCAGGTGAGGTGGTGCAGGAGTGGCTTAGCTTTTACAGACAAGACTTGCAGCATTTGTTAACAGGAAGCTGGCATCATGTAAACTCTGGGAGAAGTTCTGGGGAGCTTAGACAAAACCGTGCTGTGTTCAGAGCAGTGTCAGTCCTCTCCTGGGAACTCGCTGCTGAGCTGTGGGTCCCTCTTGCTGCTGCCAAACACTGTGTTGAGGCCTGGCTGGGCACAGCTGGGGCACGCGCTGGCAAGTCACATGTGATGTGAACATATGTTGTCCCAAATTGCACTGTTATTGAAATTCTGGGGGGAATTTCCTTCTCAAATTCTAGGATGGAATGCTTAGAGTGATGATTTTATATAGCATGTTGGCATTTTAAGTGGTTTGTAGTTTAAAAGAAGGTGGAGCTTGATTTCCTTAGAAAAGTGAAGATCAGTTTTCCAAACCCACTCCAGTGAGTGAGAGCATCCGGGTTGCCCTCATCACCTGCTGTGCTCCTGCCGTGGGTGTGGAGCTGGGTGTGTGGCTGTGGGAGAGGAATGTTGGGCCAGATCCTCTTGCTGGAAGTTAAACACATTTCAGTAGAAGTTGTGGAGCTTTCACGTTTAGGGTGTGCCTGTTTGATATCTTAAGGCAAAAACATTAAAATTTTTTTCTTCAGAATTTTGGTTTTAGAACACCTGTTTCTTCCTTTCATCATCAAGTTAAGTGGCAGCTGCCCTTCAAAACCTCCATGCTTCAGAGGAAGAGAAAGGCCCCGTAACTGACTTCATGGGCCAAGGTGTGTAGGACAGGGACTGGACCACTCTTGTAGCAGACCTGGATTTGAGATGAAAGCCCTCTGTGATACCACTTTCAGTTTTTAGTGGGGAGGCCAGGCTGATGTGATAATTACAAGTGAATTCCAAGTAGACATTACAACTTAGGGACTTCAGTGGATGCTGTTGGTGATGTCTGTATGTTTTAGGGTCCCAGTGAATGGTGTAGAAACAAAGGAAAGTCCAGCTCCTCTGGGACCTGGGGGGTGGTGTTCCCCTGGGAGGGGTGGGTTGAAGGACTGCCTGCCTGTGTTCACCTGGTGCCTCCATGTTCAAGTAGCTGGCTATGTCTGGAGAGAGGCGCCCGCCTTGCCGGAGTGCATGGAAATAGGAACAGCTGGTGGCAGCCTGTCTGGCTGCTCTGGAGGAATTCTGCCCTCCCAAGGCCTGGCTTCAGGCCTTGGCTTGTCTCAGGAGAGCCAGCAGGTGCCTTCTTCGGGGTGGGGCTTGTGGGTAGAACGCAGACTGGTGCTTCTCTTGCCATGCTATCCACCTTCCTTGCCTGCCGAGCTTCTCGAGGGGGGCTCGTGGTTTTTTTGGGGACCTACCTGGGAGCCAGAGGGGCAGCTCTGCTCTGATGACGTTTTGTCCTGAGGATGTGTCTCTGGAGTCACCCACTAGCCCCATCTAGAGACAGGGCCGTGATGTAGGGGCCGGGCCCTGTCCTGGGTGGCTGCTGCATGCTGTGGTCAGCTCCCTCCAGATCTGTCCCAGTGAAGGTGCTTAGAACCATCTCTGCTTATTTTTGGTGGACATATTTGAGAACTGGCCATGAGGTGAAAGCTCAGGTGATAGCAGGTGTGAATTTGGTATAATGATTTAATCTTTATATTATCGACCACTATACCCTAGGATTCTCTTGTCATAGTAACGCTAAGCAGGGTTTAAATAAGTGAAGCAGATGCGGTGTGTCCTGTTTTAATGGGGGATCTTGGCTGCTGCTGAGTCTCTCTGGAGAACTCCATCTGATCACACCACAGCTGAACACCTCTTCCAGTCAGAGCTGGGTGTGCACGGGTGTGGTGAACTGGGAGCTGGCCGCTAGTTGGAGCTCGGAGACCATCCAGTAATAAGCCACATGGCTTTGAGCAGCTCACTCCCCAGAGTCTCGCAGTGAGCACCTGGAGGCCTCTGTATCTTCTCTATTTTTGCGTCCTCAGCAGCCAGTCTGTGCCTGACTGGAGTGGGTACTCAGCCAGACCTCTGCCAGGCAGTGGGGAAGGTGGCCAGAGCCCAGAGTGTGGCACTCAGAGGAGTCTGGTCTCAGGAGGGGGCAGGAGAAAAGATTTCTAGTCGATCAGATTTGTAAGTGTTCCCTGTCAGACCACCTTCTTGGAGATTCTTAATGTACCTTTAGCATACTAGAGGCTCTGAGAAGTTTGGCAGCAGAGAAAACTGTAGTGTTGTTTAACCCAGAATCTCCTTAAACGTGTTTGACCCAAGAACTGTCTCCATTTGACTCTGCTAAGCCTGGGGGAGCTTTTGCTAGACCAGGTGACCTTGAGGGAGACCACCTTCTGGAACATTCTGGAATTTGAGAGCAGGGGTGGGCGGATTGGATGTATTTAGAGGGGTAATGAGGTGGCAGAAGGTTTGGGGCAGGCGTGGGGGTGGTGGGTTAGTCTCTACACAGGGCTCAGACCTCCAATCCACAGTTAAACCTGGCAGGCTCTGCATCCACAGCACAAATGGGGATCTGGGGCGAGGTGTGTATCCCTGGAGCTGAACTCGTGTCAGGGAGGTGTGTGTCTTGTCCTTAGTGAACCAAAGGGTGGTGGACGGAGTGACCACGTTTCTGCTGTACTCATGCCCTTTCTCCTGTTTTCAACAGATTGTGAGTTTCTTGAAGGGAGGATTTTAAACTCTAAAACTTGCCAGGCACAGTTGCTGCTTATCCACCTGCCATGGAGTAAATGGTGAAGGTGCTGAGATGCTGTGTGGAGACTTGGCCTCCCTGGCCCCTCCTTTCTCCACTAGAGGGCAAGTGGGAGGGTCCCCCTCCGTCAGCTACAGAGTGGGCTTGGTGATCCCCCACTGCTGTTTCTGGGGATCCATGCCCTCAGATCCTAAGGTTTGTCTCCACTTACTCCCCCTTCCAGATAAGAACATATAAATGTGATTATGTTGAGAAGCTGAAGCATTTGAATAAATCAGATGCTTTTGCCCAGCCCTAGAATAAAGGCTGTAGTTATTTTAACAACAACAGCAAAAATCCTGCAGTCTTCAGCTATTTCTGGAAGTAACTGGTAATTAGCATGCCATTTGTAATTCATTGCCGTCTCCGGCTGTTTGTTTCCTTGTTCCAAAGCAGCCCAGTTTGGGAGACTGGGTTTATTTCATTTGGAAATATGATTTTGTGGCGATCTCCAGAATGGCATCGCGAGATTAATGGTTTTCTGGAGCTGTAGTTTGCCAAACCTGGGGACTCATTTCCAGCAGCCCTGTGGAGGGGAGCGATGGCTTGCTTGGGTGGTGTTGACTTTCCAAGAAAAGCGCTAGAAGCAACTGCTTCAGGATGGTTTGATGCTGCCTGATTTTCCAGGAGGAGAACAGGTAATTGGGGGCAGGTTTAAGAGGCTTCATCATTGAACTTGTTGCAGATATTCTCTTATGAAAGGAATGCACGTATATTGTTCTGTGCATCTCTTGAGAAAAGGGTTTAGTTATATGAGTGCTAGACTCTAATAGTAAAAGAATTAAAATGGTCCTAGTTGTTCTATAAGATACGGTGATAAGAAGAACTAACTTAGATTGTACAGAGGCCAAGTAGTTTTGCAAAAACTATGGCCTGACCGTGTTGTCAGCAGTGAGAGTTGTTTCTGAGGTTTTAGGTGAAGGTGAACAGTTAAAAGGGTTTGGGTGCAGTTCTGTACTATGGTAGTGGAAATGTAGGCACCTGTATCCAGGTGGTCATTGTGGACTCCAGTGCAGAGGTTCTCCCACCAGGGCTGTGGGCGGCTTCCAGGTTTCTGTGCTCAGTCCCAGTCTTGGTTATCGAAGGCAACTGATCTGAGGTGTTCCAGAGGTCTGGCACAGTGCAGGCTGTGGGCTGGAGTGATGGGAAGGGGTTGGGAAGTGGGTGTCCCCCAAAGTTGCTTGGTGTAAGGAGGTCAGCCAGCTTCTCTGATTAATCCAAGAGGGTTCAGCCCTTTCAGGTTTGCCTGGTGCACACTTAGGAAGAAGTATTCCTTCTTAGTTTTGAAGTATGATATTCAAGAATAATTTATGTTTTCTGAAACTTCTTGTCATGGAAACAGACTTGAGGATAGAGGACCGTCAAACCAAGTACTGTGAGGGGATGTTAAGGGTCCCCTGAAGATGGGGGTGTAAACAATGTGGGGGACAGGATCGCCTAAGCTGCAGCCGATACGGAGTTTAAAAACTATTATTATTACCGCTTTGATTAGACAGTATCATCGCATGGTTCAAAAATAAAATGAGTTGTCAAAAAGTATTGGCTCAAAAGCCTACTCTGTCCACTCTATGCCTGTCCCGTCTTAAAATCATGGCCATTAGTTTCTTGTGTGTCTTTCTAGAATCATTTCATTCACTCATGACAGACTTGAAAATGTGTTAACCACCACCACCTCTGTGTGTCTGGAAGGTGTCACCTCCGTTTTCCTGGACCGCTTTTTATATTTGACGTGGTTTGGAGATCCTTCACGTGAGCACACAGAAAGCTTCCTTCTCTCCCCTCCCCTCCTGTTTACAGCGTCTGGTGTCCCATTTAATAGATGCTCTGTCATTTATTGAACCATTTTTCTATTGATGGACCTGTGGCTTAATTTCATTGTATTGAATTGCGTGTGAAGTGTGCCTTCAGGATAAGTTTACAGAACTGGAGTTGTCAAGTCAAAGAGCACGTGCATTTGTGGTTTTGGCTGACACTGCCTGTCGCTTTCCGTGGGGGGTGGCACCAGCCATGGGTGAGGGCGCCTGTTTGCCACATCCTCAGAAATAGACCGTATCGCCACACGGTTTTGGAGCTTACCAACCTGGTAGGTGGAAAATGGTATCTAAATGTAGTTTTAATTTATATTTCTATTGTTATGAGTCAGATTGTGTATCTTTCATATGAGTTTTGGTGCCCTCTGTGTATGTAGGCTGTTGTACTTTTTTTTTCTCTTGGATTTCTAGGAGCATTTTATATGTTTGAGAAGTAGATTTTGTGATAAAACTTGCACCTACTGTTTCCAAATTTTTGTCATTTGCCTTTAAACTTTGATTTTTACCAGGCTGAAGTTTTTGATGTTTATATGGTTATATTATCAATCTTTTCTTTTGTGGCTTCTGGATTTTGTGTTCTCATTTGGAAGGAATTGACACCACGGCTGTAGAACCACTCTATTGTTTAGAATTAACTGGTTTTAGAGATTCTGTTGGTTTCCCCCAAGTAACACAGGTTACTCGAGTTGTATTTGCCTTTTGTTTCCTGTATACTTTGCTTTTATCCTCTCTGCTTCACTTTATTTAATATAATAAGAGATCCTTACTGCATTTTTCCAGCTCCCATAATTGGAAAGATACTGTAGTTGCCACCTGGAGCAGATATGCTCTCAGTCTGGTGGGTTCAGCTTGTTGGTGTACTGACTTGGAGGCCTCTGAGTGACTGGCCATGCCCTGCCTTGCGCCCTGGTGTGCACGGGCCGTGTCAATGGGCAGATACCGAGCTCTGCTGGGAAGCGGGCTCTGAATGTGGCTCCAGGGCCTCAGAATGCTGGGAGAGGCTGCCTTGTCCATGAAAATCCAATTCCTAGTAGGTTATTCTCTGTGCATTCTGGCTTCAATTTTCTTGCCCTTAATTTTTAGATGTGCCAAATCTTTTATGTTTATTACTGATAATTTTATTTTTCTCTGCGTGAGTTTACTGAGGACTTGGAAGCTGGTTTGTGGAGATGAGGCCCATAGGACATAGCCCCCCCATCTCCAGCAGGCTCTCTGCACTCTTACTTTGAAGATGTTGTTGTTATTGTTCAGTTGCTAAGTTGTGTCTGACTCTTTGTGACCCCATGGACTGCAGCATGCCAGGCTCCTCTGTCCTCCACTATCTCCCGGAGTTTGCTCAAATTCATGTCCATTGAGTCGGTGATGCTGTCTAACCATCTCATCCTCTGTCATCCCCTTCTCCTTTTGCCTTCAATCTTTCCCAGCATCAGGGTCTTTTCCAGTGAGTCAGCTCTTCACATCAGGTGGCCAAAGTATTGGAGCTTCAGCTTCAGCAACAGTCCTTCCAATGAATATTCAGGACTTATTTCCTTTAGGATTGACTGGTTGGATCTCTTTGCAATCCAAGGGACTCTCAAGAGAGTCTTCTCCAGCAACACAATTCAAAAGCATCAATTCTTCAGCACTCAGACTTCTTTATGGTCCAACTCTCACATCCATACATGACTACTGAAAAAAACCATAGCTTTGACTATATGGACCTTTGTTGGCAAAGTGATGTCTCTGCTTTTTAATACATTGTCTAGGTTTGTCATAGCTTTTCTTCCAAGGAGCAAGCGTCTTTTAATTTCATGGCTGCATCACCATTCTCAGTGATTTTGGAGCCCAAGGAAATAAAGCCTGTCTCTGTTTCCATTTTTTCCCCATCTGTTTGCCCTGAAGTGATGGGACCGGATTCTTAGTTTTTGAACGTTGAGTTTTAAGCTAGCCTTTTCACTCTCCTGTTTCACCTTCATCAAGAGGCTCTTTAGTTCCTCTTTACTTTCTGTCATTAGTGGTCTCATCTGCATATTTGAGGTATTTGGTATTTCTCCCTGCAATCTTGATTCCAGCTTGTGAGTAACTCAGGCCGGCATTTCACATGATGTACTCCGCATGTAAGTTAAATAAGCAGGGTGACAATATACAGCCTTGACGTACTCCTTTCCTAATTTTGAACCAGTCCGTTGTTCCATGTCCAGTTCTAACTGTTGCTTCTTGACCCATGTACAGGTTTCTCAGGAGACAGGTAAGGTGGTCTGGTACTCCCATCTCTTTAAGAATTCTCCACAGTTTGTTATGATCAGGGGCTTCCTTGGTGGCTCAGATGGTAAAGAATCTGCCTGCAGTGTGGGAGACCCGGGTTTGATCCCTGGGTTGGGAAGATCACCTGGAGAAGGAAATGGCAACCCACTCCAGTATTCTTGCGTGAAGAATCCTTGGTGGGATACAGTCCAGGGGATTGCGAAGAGTCGGACATGACTGAGCGACCAACACACAGTCAAAAGCTTCAGCTTAGGCAATGAATCAGAAGTAGATACTTTTCTGGAATTCCCTTGCTTTCTTCATGATGCAACAAATATCGGTAGTTTCGACCTCTGGTTCCTCTGCCTTTTCTAAACCGAACTTGTATATCTAGAAGTTCTCAGTTCACATACAACTGAAGCCTAGCTTGAAGGATTTTGTGCATAACCTTGCAAGCATGTGAAATGAGGCCAATTGTACTGTAGTTTGAACATTTTTTGACACTGCTCTTGTTGGGGATTGGAATAAAAACTGACCTTTTCCAGTCCTGTGGCCACTGCTGAGTTTTCCAAATTTGCTGGCATATTGAGAGCAGCACTTTAACAGCATCATCTTTTTGGATTTGAAATAGCTCGGCTGGAATTCTGTCACCTCTGCTAGCTTTGTTTGTAGTAATGCCTCCCAAGGCCCACCTGACTTCATACTCCAGGATGTCTGGCTCTCGTTGAGTGACTACACTATGGTGGTTATCCAGGTCATTAAGACCTTTTTTTTATCTAGTTCTGTGTATTCTTGACACGTTTTCTTAATCTCGTCTGCTTCTGTTAGGTCTTTACCACTTCTGTTCTTTACTGTGTTCCATCCTTGCATGAAATGTTCCCTCGATATCTTCAATTTTCTTGAAGAGATCTCTAGTCTTTCCCACTCTCTTGTTTTCCTCTGTTTCTTTTCACTGTACTTTTTGGGAAGGCCTTCTTATCTCTACTTGCGATTCTCTGGAACCCTGCATTCAGTTGGGTATATCTTTTCCTGTCTTCCTCGTCTTTCACTTCTCTTCTTTCCTCAGCTGTAATCAGAAAACTGTTTAGACCTTGACCAGTTATATGGTCTTATGTGGGATCCATCTTTGTGGAGTAAGCATTTTCTGGGACTGGAAGATGGGATGAGAATGGATCTGAGAGAGTCAGGGAGTGATGTGGGAGAGGTGGACTTTGAGATGATTATATTATAAGACTGATAAACACCGGTTGGTCTGGTGCCTGCCTTTCTGAAGAATGATCTATTGAGGACTCAGCCTGTTCTCCTGGCCTCCTGCCGGCCTGTCCTGGGTGCTGTCATGTCAGTCATAGTGAGGCTCATGTTGTAGTTGTCTGTTAGCCTGTAGCCATCTTAACTGTGTATCATTTAAACAGATACAGCGATAAAGCAACTGAAGGTTGTTTCTCAGTGTTGGGCCCCGAATTCTGCCATAGGACAGTCAAAAGGAAATCTGTACATGGTTGAATGTGTGTGCAGTTATCGGGGTGTAGTGAGCAAACCCATGGTCCATCTTCTTCTGGTTCCTCCTCCTCACACCCCCTTTTTCCAGCTGTCCAGGTAGCATTTCTCCAGTGGAGGAAGAGATGCTGGTGAGGGTATCAGAGCCGTGTATGGTCAGAGGAAGACGGGACATGGAGGGCCGGGCAGTGGTGTTAGCGCATGACATACTTTCTGAGAGGGCACATGGTGGGGACCTGATGAGACTTGTCAGGTTTGGAACTTAGGAGGGTGCTGAGAGCTTTGCCAGAGCAGTTCCAGCAGCCTGGCTGTGGGATGCAGGCAGAATTCCTGCCTCACAGACACTGTTGGAAAGAAAGGCTGACCTGTGGAGGCTGTTATTGGACGAGTGCCTGTGCTTTGAGCTATTCTATAAATGCTCACAGAGCTGTCCTTGGACCTCCTGGTGAGATGTACAATTCCCATGTGACCCACCTCCAACCGACTGCCAGACATCGAGTTAAAAAAAAACAGTTTCTACTTGAGATTTATGAGGACACCCAGGCATGAATTTGGGGGGATCATTGCCCTTTGTCGTGGCCTCCACTCCAAGGGTACACCTACTTCAAAGCATCCCATCACCAAACTTCAGACAATCATTGGAGGGACGACAGGACCACCAAATGTTGCGTCAGCACTCATCACTGGATGAATGGCCAAGATGCCTGGCCTTGTGGTTTGCATTGCTGGCCTTCCCTATTTCTTTCCTGTCAGAACCAAGAGGAGTTGCTGGCATGTCTACTTGGGCTTGCAGGCAGGGAAGAAGGAGGCACAGGACTGTGTTTGCTCCCAATAACCCCAGAGAAGCATAACCCTTTCTATTACCAGGGAGCACCTCAGCTTTTTCTTGCTTTTACTTTATTCAGTTTGCTTACAGAGTTCACTATTTGTTTATTCACTTGCTAATTCTAATCCAGCTGTTTTTGAACCTTTATGGTATATACAGTGTGGTGATAGATCTGGTCAGAGAAAATATATAAGTAGAAGACACAGTTCCTTCAGAGAGGCCCTGGCATGGCATGGAACAGTGGGAAACCCTTCCTCGGGGGGAGGGCTGTGTACTTTTCCTTCTTACCCCCCCGGATGCCTCCTCTTCCTCACGGGGCCGGAGGTTTCGGGGCTTCAGTCACTGTTTGGGTCCATTTAGTTTTGTGTTTTGACGTTTTTTGGTTTGTATTATTTATAGTGGACAGTATGAGAAATAGTTTTTAATTCTGAAATTAGCATATTTACTTTTGCTTATTCTCTTGATTTACTTGGGAAGCTTTAGAGAGGCAAACTTTTATTAAGAAGATGATTTGATATGTTGGAAAGGTTTTGGAACTAGAGATACAAAAATTCACATTTGTGCTCTACTCGTAGTATTACTGAGGTCTTAGATAATTTATTTAACTCACTAAACCTGGGTCCCTGCTCCGCACAATGTGGAGAGCAGTGCCTACTGGAGGGCTTTTGTAAAGAAGAGAACAGATGAAAAGCTAGGACTATATTATCGGGGGTCCACATGACCTTTTCTATTTACATTTCAGAATCTTTCATTCATCTGTTCAGTTTACTGTTTAGTCAGTTTATGAGGTGCTTCCTCTATGCCAGGACCTGGGACGGGTGGGATTCAGACAAGATAAGATGCTGGCCCCCTGACAAGAGGCCGCCCAGGGGCCCACTCCAGTCTTGTCAGTGTAGGGCAGTGGGTGATAACTTGGCCTGCAGAGGCATCCTTCGTGGGAGAGGTGGCTGTGTGTCCTGGTGGCAGCGCTGGGCAGAGTGGTAGTGGTGGCAGGACCATCTGACGTCCATCAGGTCTTGTCGCTCTCCTGGTTATAGGGGCACCCCTCGCTTTGCCAGCAGAGGCGACTTTGACTCCAGTGTCATCCTCAAAAATGCTAACTATGCTGAAGGGAATGCTGTTTTCAGTTGGTAATTACAGTTTTCTCAGGGAACATTTCAAAATCACCTTTCTGGAGGTCTTCAAACGCTGACGGTGTCGGCACAGTGACAACTTGGCAGTGCCTCTGGTTTCCTTGTCACCCTCTTAGGGAAGGTGGCGGGTTAACCTGGTGGTGGAGCAAGCTCTCCAGGCCTGCCCAGAGGGAGTCATTCAGGCCGCGCTGGCCGACCTGACGATAAAAGTCCATAGGAGTAGCTGTGTACCTAGAAGAACTATAGGACAGCATCGTTAAGAAAGTGATTTCAAGGTTAAAATAACACTGGATAATTTTCCTTTATGTGTATATGAATGAGAAATCTCAGATAATCATAATCATAAAACCACCGGCGAACCTCTTAAGCCTCCGTTGCATGGTGTGTGTCTTAAAAGACATGTTTTGGACTATTTAAGCCTGGAGCTTGAAAAACATGGTGATAATATAACAAATGTTCTGTTTGTGTGTTTTTAGTTCTTTGTCATCTTTTTACTAACTTGATTAAAAATAGGAGGGAGGTGATCTGCTTTGCATTCAGCTATGGGACTTGATCTACGTATGGAAGGAGTTTTGAGGACCAAGGGCTAAAGAGGGCCGCGTGCTTCATAGAATTTTGGAGCTACTGGAAAGGATCTGTTACTTGGTTCATTTCACACTACCTCTGGTCTTTGGAAGGACAAGCTTGCAAAACTTTTTGTGTCCTTATTTGCACAGAGGCCCATGTGAGTCAGCGAGAGAGGTCTGGCCAGCCTGTTGGGATGCTCTGCTAGCCTGGCAGCAGATGCTGGAATCAGTTATTCCTGATTCTGACTGTGCCACAAAGAGCCAGCTAGCAGACAGCATGCTGATTTCCCTGGGCCTCAGCTGAGCAGTGAAAAGGGGATGGACGTGGGCTGCCAGGACCACTCAGACTTGACCTTGAGCTGTTTTTTTCCTGTGTCAAGAGTGCAAGTTTGGGGTGTTTGCATAGCTGAGTGACACCGATTTCCCTGAGGTAAATAGTTGTTTAAAGGACTGCCTTCCTCCCGTTGGGGAGCATGAAGTTAGCCTCCTTGGCACTCCTGTGTGCATTTCATTTGAACAGGAACATTTTGCACCTGTTGATGTGCTGCTTTTTAGTTGTTCACCGCTGTTTTCTTTGAAATGTTTCCTCTTGTAAACCACAAGGATGTTGAGGACAGTGACAGTTTGTGATGGTTTCATGCCAGTCTGCACGGCCATGTTCTCAACCCAGCTGCATGCTGCGGTGGCTTGCTCCTCTCCTTCCTCCATATTTCAATGCGTTGGTTCAGGAGAGTTCTTTTTTCCCCCAGTTTTTATATTGTAGAAATCAGAAAGCAGGAGAAATCATTGTTTTATTATGAACTAAATGCAACAAAAAATGTCTTTCCATTGATCTCCACCTATACCTTAGTAATGTGGTCAGAGGAGATTCAGCCCAAAGTCAGTGTTTAGACATCTGTTTTCAGGTGAAAAAGCAATAGCTTCTTATCTTCTTGGTAATGAGTTTGAGAGGTGGGGCTGGAGGGAAAAAATCTTGGTGTGATTTATGGTGGTTTTGTTGCATTTTCCAATGGCTTGGGATTTCTCCATTGCCAAGTGATTTGTCTAAAGGGACATTTTAAAGGAGACTGTTTTGACCCAAGTCAATGAAATGGTCTATGTATTAGAGGTAGCAAGGGGCTGTGAGTTGTGTTTTTGCAAGAGTTTTAAGTAGTTGTTTTTATAGTTCAGTTCAGTTCAGTCGCTCATTCGTGTCTGACTCTTTGCGACCTCATGAATCGCAGCACGCCAGGCCTCCCTGTCCATCACCAACTCCCGGAGATTACTCAAACTCATGTCCATCGAATTGGTGATGCTATCCAGCCATCTCATCCTCTGTCGTCCCCTTCTCCTCCTGCCCCCAATCCCTCCCAGCATCAGGGTCTTTTCCAGTGAGTCAACTCTTCGCATGAGGTGGCCAAAGTATTGGAGTTTCAGCTTCAGCATTAGTCCTTCCAGTTAGTTATACCATGCCAAATAATTTAGTTTAAAAGTGCTCTCTTAATGTCAACAGTTTCGTGATATGGCTGTTAACCTTAGAATAATATGCATGTGTGTATGAGAAATAAAAATGACTTAACTGTTTTTTAAAAATTAACGTGAAAACTCACACATTTGTTGGGAAGGTGTCATCAGCTAGAGTTCTCTAGTAGTCCCATAGGCTCAGCGCACCTCAGAACTGCTTGGGCCGTAGCTCAGCACGTTGGCTGCATGTTACGGGGATGACCGTGAAACCAGCTGTTTGACTTCCCGTCAGAAGCCTGTGACTGTGCATCCAGTCAGCAGACCTCTGCCAGGTCGGGCACAGATTGGCTCTGTGTGACCCACAGAGCTGATCCCTTTCCTAGGTGTGCTTCATGGCGTCTTGGGTCACTGGCTTGAGAAAGCACCCTCCACTGACTTTTTCTTGTGTATTTTCATCAGGCCATAAGAGATAGTAATGAGTCAACAAGCCTTCAGAACACTAGACTGCTGATTCCCCAGGTCCCTTGGAACTCCCCCTTTTTTTTTGATGTGTAGGGCAGGCTTTGCAGCCAGTGGTGTGTGCTAGCGTATGTAGTACAGTGGGTTCACTAGCAGAAGACACAGTGATTGGAGCAGTGAACCGTGGGCATGTGTGCTCTAGAGTCTGTGGAGAAGAAGAGACCTGCTTAAGGGATGTAAGTAGGTAGCTGCCCTCTCCCCCCGCAAGAATAAATTCGCTGAACCCATTCCTGAGGCTTCAGAGGTGGGTAGCCAGAGTCTGGAGTGGCGAGGAGGCCCTTGGAGCGGCTGTGGACCCTGGAGCCCCCTAACTCTGAGATATTTCTCTTGCTGGAAGCTTTGTTACCTAGACAGAATGAACTTGGATTTGTATTCAGTTTTCGTTAGTCCCTGTCTTGTTCCAGATGTGAATGTGGACCAGGAAATGCATTAAATAATTCTCACCATTGTCTTGGGTCTCACTACTCCCCCACATCTTTCCTTGGAATTCTGTCTCTTTCACTTTTTGAGCAACTTCAGAACTAGGCATATCTGGAGCTGATGGTTAAATTTTGATTTGGGATTGATGTAGCTTTAATGGTATGGCTGTCAGGAGGTTCTAAATGATGTTCAGATGGCGTTTTGCTGTTTGTCCAGCCAGCTTGGCCTTCAGCCATCTGGGCCTTCAAATAATCCAGTGGCTTTCATCTTCCAGATCCCCTGCATTTTGACCCTCTCAATGGGTAATGTTCATTTCCCTTTGGAATTATCTTGGTACATACATCTTTTAAGTGGAGGATATTGATTCACCTACCACATAAATGGTGACTTGAGTACCTTAGGTGTCAGGGGAGCAGTTGTGTGTACTGATTTATAGAACGTAAACACTGTCAAAGCCTTAAGGAGAGTGTCCTCAGGAACATTTCGTAGATAAATAGACAGTGATGTGCTCAAAGTGATAAGAACAGTGATAACTGCTGAGCACACCTTGGTGATCAGAAAGACCTCTACTGGAGTCAGAATTCAGAGGAGGTTTTTATCTCTGACTAAATTTTTTCAGCCTGTAGCTGACCAGCCAGTGCCGTTGTGTTGGGGGGTGAAGTAGGATGTGTCTTAGTGCATTGTCTGTCAGGAGCCTTTCTTGTTAAATTTGAATTGTGGTCTTTGGAGAAATAGGAAAGTGTTTTATTTTACCCAAACCTCAATCCACTGGACCTGGTAAAATAATGACATACTGTGATTCCATTTTTAAAGGTGTTTACACTGATTGCAGAGCTAAGTCAACCACAAGCAAATCGCTCATCTTGTAATAGGATCGCCTTGTTCATGTTATACAATGAGTACCTTTGGGTATATGCACCTTACTGCAACGGATTTTTGTGCACACAGAGGGAACCTTTGTGTGTCAGACTAAGATGCCCATTGTGAGTGAGGGGTACACTCTCTTCTGCCTGTGGCCATCTGCATTTTCAGGCATGGAGCTTTGATTCATGGTGGATCTTAAGTGTGTCCTCAAAAATTAGAGTAAGTGTCCATCAATAAGACTAAAAGTTCTTGTTTTTCCTTCATCTGTCTGTTAAATGGGCCTGGATGACAATGGGAAGCTTCATGCAACTTTTAATATGATATTAGGTGTTGCAACAGTTACAGACCAGTGTGTTGGTGTGCTGCCACAGACCCACGGAGGATGCTGGAGCTGTTGATGGAGTTGTGTCCCTTGGGCTTGTGGGTGAATGTGTGCAGTGCATATGCACCAGGTTAGAAAAGCCCTCTTGCTTTAGACTAAATCATGTTTCCTTCCCATCAAGGATAGCGGTCTCCTCTTTTCTCTTGACTCAGTGACCCCTTTTTTTTCTGAGGGGCCTCAGAATCTTGTTTTTCCTCGTTCTGGTTACTGGCTGGGGGCCCAGCTCTCCTGCAGTTACATCTCCTGGGGCAGTTCCTCCTGTCTTCTGTGATACTCACTTTGGAGATAGGATAGCTGCAGGCACGTCACTTCATTTGCAAATTGACAACTTTGATTCCCTAGCCTGGCCCTGGCTCTGGCCCTAATACGCACTCATCTTGACTTGGAAGTGGAGGAGGACTTGACTATTGCATAAACAACTCAGGGTTTAAATGAGGAAAGCCCAGAGCTAAAAGGGAGAAATCAGTGCTAGCAGGAATTGTTGATGAACTCAGGTCCCACTGCATCTGTAACGCATCAAGCTGGTTAGTATGTGAGGTCATTCACTGAATTTTTAGGAATGCTCTTATTCTTCATAAAGTCCTTTGTATTGGTTTAATACTTTACTTGTATCAGTTAATTTACTGCTGTTCTTCTCGGGCTTCCATGGTGGCTCAGCTGGTAAAGAATCCGCCTGCGATGCGGGAGACCTGGGTTCGATCCCTGGGTTGGGAAGATCCCTGGAGAAGGAAACGGCTACCCACTCCAGTATTCTGACCTGGAGAATTCCATGAACTGTATAGTCCATGGGGTTGCAAAGAGTCGGACATGACTGAGTGACTTTCACTTCACTTCCTCTCTGTAGTACCACTTTTTTTGGTGCGGGCTTAACAGTTTATAAAAGCATGAATTGATCCTCATAGTGAACAACAGTCCTGTGAAGTAGCCACAGGAGGTGATGTTAGTCTCAGTTCACTGGCAAGAATCAGGTGTGTGGAGGTAGGGTGGCCTGCCCAGGGCCCTGCAGCTTCTGAGCAGGAGTAGGGGTAGTGCTGAGTTTTCTTGCTTTGATCTGGTGGTACTTTGTGGCTACGCCTCTGGACCTCTGGTGGATTGAGGGAGCTGGAGTTTTAGAGGCTGAGGGCAGCAAGAATCGAATGCTCTCCCTGCAGAGAAGCTAAGTGCATTATTCATTTGAGACACTTGTTAATAGTTTAAATGTTTTTTCCTAAAAGTTATTACTGGATTATTTTTTTTTTTCATTGTTATCTCTTTTTAGGTTTGCTTTTAGTTTGATTGGTATACTAGAATTCTGTTTATGTACAGATAAACATCTCCTTTTTTTTTGGCACTGCAGTCAAGATCTTTAACAAAAACTAAATGAGGGAAATGTCTCCCCATTCGTTCCCTGCCCTCCCTGGGTTTAGCGGTTGGTGAGGTTTGTTCTGAGCAATCATCACGTCATGTGCAAACCCAGAGGTTACTGCTTCTCTGCTTCTGGCATGGAAAGCTCTTGGGGTTTGGCTGGAAGAGCTTTCCTTTCTGTGTGGGCTCAAAGCTGTACTTCTTCAGGAGCTCAGCATCAGAAGTCCTCTACTTGATGTCCTTCTCAGAGCAGATGCAGCTGCTTTTGAAGGATGTTCAGCCTTCATGGTTGCATCTGTGCTTACTGGGGCAGTAATTCACACAGGGCTTGATCCTGAAACCAAACAGCTAGGGCAGCTCTAGCTCTGGGACCAAGAACTCTCCTTTTACATAATCTTATTTTCAGCCCCAAGGCAATCAGGTTGGTAGTAACTAGTACAGTTGGTCTGTAACTATTGTTAGAAAGAGAAAAAAGGGCACCCAAGTGACTGAAACATTCAGAACTCTGAATGAAATGATCTCTAAATATGTGTATTTCAAGACATGGTTGGCTTCTGGCCCTAAAACTGATTGGTTTAATGCTCAGATCGGGAGACATTAGGATCACTTTGTTGAATTGTTTTTAATGATGCTTTTACAAATAAAAGAATTCTTGACTTATATTTCCAAATGAAAGAAGGGATGAAAAAGAAAGTAAGACCAAAACAACCGTGGTTAGTTCACAGGCCATAATTAGGCTGTGCTGTGTCGTTTGCAGGATCTTAGTTCCCTGACCAAGGATTGAACTCACGCCCTCAGCAGTAAAAGTGCAGAGTCCTAACTATTGGACCATTAGCTAAGTCTTGAAATATTTTTGGTTTGACTCAGAACAGTGTTGTCCTCATTGTTCAGAATCAGAGTTACTTCTTATGCTGTTCTGGGATTTCCTATCAGTGACCCGTAATTCTTAACTAAAGTCCTTAGTTTACATTGTGGTCCACTCTTGTTTTTTTTTGCATTCTATGGGTTTTGATAAATATATCCACCATTATAGTACCTCACAGAATAGTTTTACTTCCCTAAAAATGCTCTGTGCTCTGCCTGTTCTTTCATTCCTCCCCTAACCCTTGGTAGCCACTCTTTCTTTCTTTTTTTTTTCACTCTTTCTTTCATTGTCGCCATAGTTTTGTCTTTTCCAGAAAGTCATAAAATTAGAACCATACAATATTGATATTTAGTTGTTCCAGCACCATTTGTTGAAAAGAGTATTTTTTCCCCTTTTATTGTATTGCATTTGCTCCTTTGTCAAAGATCAGCTAACTGTATTTATGTGGGTCTGTCTGGGCTCTTTATTCTGTCCTGTTTATCTGTCTGTTCTTCCAACAGTATCATACTGTCTTGAATACTGTAGCTTTATAATAAATCTTGAAGTCAGGTAGTGTCTAATTCTCTTTGTTTTTCTCCTTTAGTATTGTGTTGGTTAGGAACTTTTATTTTTGTACTTTGGGTTTTTTAAAAAAATTATTTATTTTTTAATTGAAGGATAATTGCTTTGCAGAATTTTGTTGTTTTCTGTCAAACATCAACATGAATCAGCCATAGGTGTACATATGTCCCTTCCCTCTTGAACCTCCCTTCCATCTCCTTCCCCATCCCACCCCTCTAGGTTTGATACAGAGCCCTGTTTGAGTTCCCTGAGACATTAAGATTTAATTGAATCCATAAATTGAGTTGGAAAGAAATGACATCTGACAATATTAAGTCTTTCTTTCCAGGAATATGGACTTCTCTCCTGTCTTCAGTCTTTCCCAGCATCAGGGTCTTTTCCAGTGAGTCAGTTCTTTGCATCAGGTGGCCAAAGTGTTGGAACTTCAGCTTCAACATTAGTCCTTCCAATGAATATTCAGAGTTGATTTCCTTTAGGATGGACTGGTTGGATCTCCTTGCAGTCCAAGGGACTCTGAAGAGTCTTCTCCAACACCACAGTTCAAAAGCATCAATTCTTCAGCGCTCAGCTTTCTTTATGGTCCAACTCTCACATCCATACATGACTACTGGAAAAACCATAGCTTTGACTAGATGGACCTTTTGTCAGCAAAGTAATGTCTCTGCTTTTTAATAAGCTGTCTAGGTTGGTCATAGCTTTTCTTCCAAGGAGCAAGCGCCTTTTAATTTCATGGCTGCAGTCACCATTTTTAGAGATTTTGGAGCCCAAGAAAGTAAAGTCTGTCACTGTTTCCATTGTTTCCCCATCTGTTTGCCATGAAGTGGTGGGATTGAATGCCGTGATCTCAGTTTTTTGAATGTTGAGTTTTAAGCTAGCTTTTTCACTCTCCTCTTTTACCTTTTGTAAGAGGCTCTTTAGTTCCTCTTCGCTTTCTGCCATAAGGGTGGTGTCACCTGCATATCTGAGGTTATTGATATTTCTCCCGGCAGTCTTGATTCCAGCTTGTGCTTTATCCAGCCCAGCATTTCTCATGATGTACTCTGCATATAAGTTAAATAAGCAGGGTGACAATATACAGCCTTGATGTACTCTGAAGATATTGATAATGATATTGCTAATCTAAATATTGTTTTTAATTTCAAATTCTACTTGCTTATTGCTGGTACTGGGAAAGTAACTGACTCTTTTATATTAACCTTATGTCCTGCCACCTTGCTATAATCGCTTACTTGTTTCAAGAGTTTTTCATCTTTCTTAAAATTTTCTACATAGACGATGTCCTCTGCAAAGACAGTTTTATTACTTCTGTTCCAGTCTGTTTACCTTCCCTGGCCCCCTTTTTTCAGGTCTTGCTAAATTACCTAGAACTTCCAGTACAGTTTTGGAAGGGAGTGTTGAGAGAAGACACCCTTGCCTTGTTCCTGATATTAGCAGGAAGGGCAGTTTATCACCATTAAGTATGATGTTAGCTGTAGATCTCCTGTAGATGTTCTGTATTAAATTGAGGAAGTTCCCCTCTATTCCTAGTATGGTGAGAATGAGTTGAATTTTGCTTCATGGCCTCATCTGAAAATATTTTAAATTGGTGAATTAAGTTTACTGAACTTTATATTTAAGTTCATTATTGATTTGATAGATATATTTTGTCTAAATCTGTTCCATTACATATTTTATGTTTTCTTTAAGGCTTTTTCGTTATGTGACATGTTTACTTATGCTCATATGTTTGGCCTAAGTTCTGTCATGCTGTTTTATGTTAAAAAATTTCAAGTCTCTTGTTATGGGGTCTTTTTGAAAATTTGATTTTTTTTTTGATACTTCAGATTGTACCTTTTTTGGTACAATCGATATCTTTTGATTCTCAGCCACTAGGCAGTGGCATTACCCTGTCCCCTGCCATCTTTTTCCGCTCTCCTACATAGTTGTCATTTTTGTCAGTTGTATCATTTTTATATTATCACACACTGTAAAATTTACATTTGGCTTATCACTTTCATCTTTATATTTGTGGTAATCTTAGTTCTACAGTGAAATGAATTCAGTTGCCAGTTTTTTTGGCTTTACTTCCCCAGTTGTCTTTTGGATTCAAAGGGACCATAGTTTCTGAGTTCCAGTGTGTTCAGAAATATTAGTCTGTGGTCATTATACTTGAAGAAATGCCAGACTGGATATGAAATCCTTTACTCACACTTTGCTTAAATACTGTAAGAATTTTGAAGTTTTATTCCACTGATACATGGCATTGCATATTACTGTGAAAAAATATGAGGCCAGATTAATGCTTTTACCTCTGATATGTGACTTGATTTCTTTTTTTTTGCCCAGCTCAAGGAGTTGTTTATTATTTTGAAAGTCCAAACTTAGTAAGTCCAATTTTACTAGATTTTACTGCATGCTGATCATTCTGGATCAGTTTCCTTGTCACATGGGGTGCCCTGTGTAGCCTTTCATTACAGAGATTTAAGTCTCATAGTTCCATTGAAAATGGAGTTTGAAATTCCATACAACTTGTTTTCATTGTCTTTTTGATATCCAGACGAGATAGGAAGTCATTCTGTTGTTTATTTGATTCTGGGTAAGGAAAGTAGTTTCCCAAAGGTTAAGTAACTTGATCCTTGTCAGCCAGCAAAATGCAGAGTGAGGATTCAAAACCAAGTTTAAAAGCTTATGTTCTGTTACTTATACATACCATGGTGTTTCTTCAGGGCTGGGAATACAGTCACAGGAGATTGTAGTTGTATGATCAAAGGAACCTTGGTCTCACTGGATATTTGTCATAGAGGTGGGTACATCTTAAGCAGCAAGTGATGTCCGGAAACATTTTTCAAATTTCGCTTTATGGACCACTAGGAACTTCATGATCTTTTACAGCTTCCAAGTTTCCTCGCTTCTTACTGCCTCCCACCCTTTTCTTTCATTTTTTCCTTCCTTCTGTGTGACCCAAAAAGGAGACTATAGGTAGGTAAAGTTTCTATTCTCATTTTTTATTTTCTTTTGATTTTTCCTTTTTAGAACTGGACTCATTAATGTAATATGTGTTCTCCCTTTGTTTTGTTAAAGGGGACCTCTAGTCAGATTTCCTATGAAGCTGAGGGATAAGTGGGTAAAATCAAGTTTCTTTTCTTATCTGTTTTCACAAGTTTAGAGTGGTTGAGTTTCTTGAAACAGAGAGATCTAAAACCAGTAACTGCTGCTGTTGACTCTGACAGCCTCCTCAGCCCTGAACATTGCTGTGCCCTTCTTGAATACAGTGTTGGTGGATTTGTTTGTGAATGTTTCTGAGAGTGTAAAGGTTACTCTCACACATATGTTTACTCTGTGAAGATAAGATTCTGGTGAAAATAGAATTGAACTGTGCCATGTTCTCCATCTTAGTATTTCTGTGAAGAAGAGTCTAGTTTTCAGAGATTATTGGTAGTTGTTACTCTATTTTTAAAAAAAAAGAAGGCTTGATTGCTAACAGTTAAGGTCACTGTGGGCCAGATTTAGTCGCTTATACATGCAGGTCTTGTATATAAATTCTGAAATGTGTGTTTTTTTGGTTTTGCCTGGGAAGATTTGTGAGAGACTCAGGGTGGAGAGTAGACAGGGAAAATGATGGTGCTTCAGAATGATGTATCTCATTGACTATTTCCTCTGAAGAGGACAATGGTGAGTCTAAGGGATTATTATTAATATTATTTTTGTGAATATTTATTTGGGATTGGATGAGGGAGAAGACACATTTTTTTAAAGAATTCATAAGATAATTAAAATTTTGTTTATGCTTAATTTATAATACCTGTGGCAAGGCTGTGACATAGCTCCGTATATCTGTAGGCAAGAGGGAGGCATTTGAAATTTTATTTTCCATATTTCAGGGACTATTTTCTATTGCAGCTGAGAATAGCATTCAGTGATTAAAATGATGGCTTTTAAAAAATTCATGGCATTATATAATGAACATTCCATCTCTTTAAATCTGTTTTCCTTTTATATGTCTATTTCTTAAGTTTTGTGTCCTTTTCATATGTAAAGGTTAAAAGTTAGCATTAAAAACACAAGTAAAACTATATATGGCTAGAATAGAGTGCCAAAGTGTAATGCTGATATTCTTTTTTGAAAAGTAATGAAACAACAAGGTTTTTTCTTTATTACTAAGGTGATAATAAAAGTTTATGAAAATACTTTGAAAATAAAGTTTTAAAAAGGAAATAAAGATCACTCAATCTTAATGTGTTTTAAATTGTTAATTTTTAACATTGTGATTACATATGCATAACAGAATTTACCATTTTAACTAATTTTGATTGTATAACTTCATGACATTAAGTACATCCACAGAGTTGTGCAACTGTCCCTCTGCAGAACTTTTCTTCTTCCCATGAGACACAGTTTCCATTCAACATTAAGCCCTCCTTCCCTCCTCCACTAACCTCTTGGCAACCACCATTCTGCTTTTGTTTTTTGAATTTGACTACTCATCTGAGTGGAATCATAGTATTTGTCGTGTGTTTGATTTGTTTTATTTAGTATAATGTCTTCAAGGTTTATCCGTGTTGTACTAAATGTTAGAATTTCCTTCTTTTTTAAGGCTGAATATACTCTGCTGTGGTATATCCTGTTTTGTTTATCCATTCATCCTTTGAGGGACACTTGAGTTGTTTCTACCTTTTGGTTACTGTGAATAGTGCTGCTGTGAACATTGCTGTAAATATATTTGTTCAAGTTACTGCTTATACCCAGAAGTCAAATTGCTAGAGGATATGGTAATTCTGTTTAATTTTTTGAAGGAAAAAAATCTGTTTTCCAAACCAGCTGTGCCATTATTTATTCCTACCAGCCTATTTCTATATGTCCTTGCTAACACTTGTTACTTTCTATTTCATTGTTTTCTTTTTGAGAATAATGATGGATGCATTAGTGTCTCATCGTGGTTTTGATTTGCATTTTCTGAGTGATTTGTGACATTGAGCATCTTTTTATGTGCTTATTTGCTCTCTCTTTTGAAGAAATGTCTCTTCAAGTGCATTGTTCATATTTTAATCAGGTTGTTTGCTTTTAAAATTTTTGAGTTGTAGGTGTTCTTTTAAAATATATATTTTGAATATTGTTAAAAAAGAAACAACTTTTCTAAAGTGGAGTCACTTGTGCTAAATTCACATCACCAAACCAAGACCTAATACCTAACTTTATTATAGTTTCAGCCTCTCCCACCTGTGGAATCTAGTCAGTTTGAAATTACTTGAGGTAATCTGACCAATAGACCCCCGAACCCCTAAAGGAAGGAGGCCTTGTCACAGACAGTCCATTCTGCTATAGCTTCCTTGCTCCATCCCATTCTGCATGTAAACGTCTTTCTTGCTGTGTAGCTTGTCTGAGCTCCTTTCTGTCTGTTAGATGGGGTGTTTCCCAATCCACCCTACATTTTAAAATTTACTCTGTTGAATTTTGTTCTTACTATAAATCTCTTATCAGATAGGTTATTTGCAGTGTTTTTGCCAGTTCTGTGGGTTGCCTTTTCATTTGTTTGATAGTGTATTTTGATGCACTCTTTCGTCATTGAATGTGATAGTATCTGTGAGTTTTTCATAAATGGCCTTTATAATGTGATATTTTCCTTCTTTTCCTAGGTTTGTTGATTGTTTTTTTTTTAATCATGGATGAGTATTGAATTTTGTTATTTTTCCTGCGTTTAGTTGAAATGATCATTTGTTTTTTTTCCCCTTCATTTTGTTAATCTGTCGTATCACATTAATTTTTTAAATCAATTATGTGAATAATCATTACATTCAGGGAATAATCCTACTTTGTCATGCTGTATAGTTTTTTAATATGCTGTTGAATTTGTGTTTGCTAGTATTTTGTTGAGGATTTTTGCATCAGTGTTCATAATGGATATTAGTCTGTAGTTTCCTTTTTCCCTCCCTTTATAGTGTCTTTATCTGGCTTTGGTATCAGTAATTCTGGTCTCACAGAATGAGTTAAGAAAGTATTCCCTCGTCTTCAATATTTTAGAAGGATTTGGGAGAGACTGGTATTAATTTCTTTAAATGTTTGGTAGAACTCACCAGTGTAGCCATCTAATTTGGGGCTTTTATTAATGGAAGTTTTTTTGGATTGCTGATTCAGTTGGCTTACTGGTTAAATGTCTATTTAGATTGTTCATTTCTTCCATGATTCAGTCTTGGTAGGTTATGTGTTTCTAGGAGTTTGTGCATTTCTTCTTTGTATCCAATATGTGGAATTTAATTGTTCGTAGGTGGTGCTGGTGGTAAAGAACTTGTCTGCCAATGCAGGAGACATAGGAGACCCCCTCGAGGAGAGCATGGCATCCCACTCCAGTATTCTTGGCTGAAGAATCTGATGGACAGAGGAACCTGAAGGGCTATAGTCCATTGGGTCACAAAGAGTTGAACATAACTGAAGGGACTTAGCACGCACACACGCACTCTCTTATGATCCTTATTTTTCTAAAATTGGTAGTAATTTCTCCATTTTCATTTTTTAGTTTATTATTTTGAATCTGTTTTTGCTTGGGTAGTCTAGCTAAAAGTTCGACAATCTTCTTGATCTTTTTAAATAACCCAGTTTCATTGACTTTTTCCCCCCTGTTTTTCTATTCTCTATTTCATTTATCTCTAATCTGTTTCTATCATTATAGCTTTTGGTTTATTTTGTCCTTTGTTTCTAGTTCTTAAGGTGTAAAGCCAGGTTGTTGACTTGAGATTTAAAATATATATATATATATATCTGTAGATTTCTCTTTTAGCACTGCTTTGCTGCATTTCACAAGTTTTGATATGTTGCTTTTTTATTGTCATTTGTCTCAAGTTATTTTCTAATTCCCCTATGATTTCTTCTCTGACCCACTGGTTGTCTAATAGCATGCTATTTAGATTCCTTAGGTTTGTGAATTTTCCACTTCTGCTATTGATTTCTAGTGTTTTCCCATTGTGAGCAGAAAAATACCTTGCATGATTTCAATCTTTGAAAATTCATTACCTTGTTTTGTGGCCCAACAAATACTCTGTCCTGAAGAATATTCCTTGTGCATTTGGAAAGATGTGTATTTTGCTGTTGTTGAGCGGCGTGTTTGTTCTGTATGTGTTTGCTAGGGTACAGCTGGTGTGTAGGGTTGTTTAAATCCTGTGTTTCCTTATTGACTTCCTTGCATCCATTATTGAAAGTGGGGTATTGAAATCTTCTATTATTGATAGAGCTAATTCTTTAATTCTGTCAATGTAGATACATATTTTTAATCTTTGACTGGTCCATTTATGTTTATAATTGTTATATCTTAATTTATCAACCCTTTTGTCATATGTAATATTCTGTGTCTCTTGTAATTGTTTTTGACTTAGTGTCTATTATAGCCACTTCTGTTCTCTTTTCGTTTGTATTTGCGTGGAATATCTTTTTCTATTGTTTCATTTTCAACCTGTGTGTGTCCTTATATTTGAAGTAAGTCTCCTATAGAAAGAATATAGTTGGATTTTATTATTGTTGTTTTTACATTCCAAACTCTGCCAGTCTATATCTTTTTACAGGGGATTTTAATCCATTTGCAGTAAGGAAGGACTATTTTTGTTTTTTAAATATCTGTATATCTTATAGCATTTTTGTCCATTATTTCCCTTTGTATAAATATTCTATGAATTTTTTTTGTCAGTATGGAGTTTATAGAAGATATCCTGCAGTTATAGTGATTCCTTTTAAATTGATACTAATTTAACATCAATTTCATATAAATACTACTGTTGCCCACTTAGTTGTGTTTATTTTTTATATTTATTTATTTATTTAGTTGGCTGCACTGGGTCTTAGTTGTGGCATGTGGAATCTAGTTCCCCTACCAGAGATTGAACCTGGGCCCCCTTCATTGAGAGCATGGAGTCTTAGCTACTGGACCACACCTTTGTATGTTGTATCCATTTACATAGAATTAGAAGTATTTTTTATGCATTTATTTTTTAAGAACCTGGGTCTCCTGTGTTGCAGACAGATTATTTACTGTCTGAGCCACCAGGGACCCTTTTAAATCCTGTAGAAATACTAAAAGTGGAATTAAAAACCAAAATTAGGGTGTTACTGATTTTTATATTTGTTCATGTATTTGCCTATTTGCCTTTCCTGGAAGACCTCCTGTTTTTCAGCAGCTTTGTGTTGTCTAGTGTCCTTTCTTTCATTTCTACTTTAAGTACTCCCTTTAGCATTTCTTGTATGGTGGGTCTAGTGATAATAAACTCCCTTAGCTCTGTTTATCAAGGAATGTCTTAATTTTCCCTCCCTTAAAAACAAGGCTGTTTTGCCTGATACAGTTTCTTAGTTCACACTTTTTCTCCCCTTTCAGCATTTTCAATTTATCTTTGTACTCTTTTAGCCTTCTAGGTTTCTGTTGACAAATTCACTGACACGCTGATTGAGTATCTGTTGCATGTGTTAGGATGCTTTTCCCTTGCTATTTTCACAGTTCTCTTTGTCTTTCAGCAGTTTGATTATATTATGTGTCTTGGTGTGGGTCTCTGTGTTTATCCTGCTTGTAGTTGTTGAACTACTTGGAGTTGTAGATCTATGTCTTTCCTCAGATTTGGGGATTTTTTGGCTTTTATTTCTTCAAGTAGTATCTGTCTTTTCTGTCTTTGTCTTCTGGGACTCCTGTGTGTATACATTAGTCCATTTGATGGTACACCATAAGTTCTTCTCAGATTCCATAATTTCAGATAACCTATCTTCAGGTTCTCTGATTCATTTTTCTACCTTTGGAGTCTACTGTTAAGCCACTCTAGTGAGCTTTTCATTTCAGTTAATGTGTTTTTCTGCTCTAGAATTTAGTTTTAAAATGTCTTTTTATAGTTGCCATTTTACAGTGTCTATCTCTCAGTTTGATATTCTCATTTTGTTGCTGTATAATTTTTCTGCTTACCTTTGTGAGTGAAAGTTGCTCAGTCCTGTCTGACTCTTTGCAACCCCATGGACTATATAGTCCATGGAATTCTCCAGGCCAGAACACTGGAGTGGGTAGCCTTTCCCTTCTCCAGGGAATCTTCCCAACCCAGGGATCGAACCCAGGTCTCCTGCATTGCAGGCGGATTCTTTACCAGCTGAGCCACAAGGGAAGCCCAAGAATACTGGAGTGGGTAGCCTATCCCTTCTCCAGCAGATCTTCCCGACCCAGGAATTGAACTGGGGTCTCCTGCATCGCAGGCAGATTCTTTACCAACTGAACTATGAGGATTACCTTTAGGTCTTTTTTTAGTGTTTTTCTTTAGCTGTTTGAGCATATTTAAGACAATTTATGTTAAATTCTTTGTCTAGTATGTCTTACACCTTTGTTTCTTTGGAAAGTCTGCCATTTTTTTTTTTCTTTCCTTGAATAAGTCATGTTTTCCTGGGGTTTTTTGTTGTTTGCTTGTAGTTTTATTGTGTTATTATTGACATACATACTGTAGGCCCTGTTTTTTTGCATGCCTTATTTTTTTTTTTGTTGAAAACAATGCATTTGGAAAAAACACAGTCACTCTCCATTTCTTTTCAGAGTTGCTACTTCCTAGGGAAGACCCTCATGTGTTGTGGGATCAACCATTTGTGAGGGCTTAATGTCTTCTTAGGCCTTTTCTGGATGTGCGTCTTGCTGGCCATGTGTATGTGCTCTCTTGATGTCCCCTTATACATGGCTGCTTATACATGTCTTAATTCCCTTAGAGTCTTACCTTGGTTTTTTCTCTGGGCCTTACATATTCTGTTGTGTTCCTCTCTTTTGTAATCTCTTGCCACAGGCAGCTTTTACTGTTCCTCCTGTTTCCTCAGGCTTGTCCTCACATTAGCGTTGAGCCGTGTTGCTCTTTTGCTGTGTGAGCTCTCAGTTAGGGCGACACTGAGACCAGTCCCTCAGGCAGCCCTGCAGATTGCTCTGCTCCCTCTGGTTCAAGGGAAGGAACTGGGAACTGGGCTCCCATTTCTTCCAGGTCAGGGCTGTACTTGGCTGGGAATGGCTTGGTAAGGGTGAATTTAAAAAACCACAAGTTCTTGCTGTTCTGAATGTGGTTTCTTGATTGGACATTTGCTTGGTTTTTGTAGACCCTTGTTTCCATAGCGCCTGTGAAGTTCGTGTAGCCAATATGAACTTGCCTTTTAAATGTTTCTGTGGCTGAACGAGGGCCTGGAGCCTCTTGGTCTGCTGTACTGCTGACATCGCTTCTCCAGATAATATTCGTTTTTGCTAAACTAATACATCAGTGATTTAACTCAAAGGACTGAAAGCATTTAAAGTTAAATTTACTCAACTATCAATATTTTGGGAAATGCAGTATGAAGTTTTCAGTTTTTTACACTAAAATTTCTCATACTGAAATCTTCATTCTGCTGATTTAGCTGCAACATTTCTTTTTATTCAAGAAAAGGCAATTGTTCTTAGAAGTGGTATGAATTTCTGTCTGATTTGGGGGACAAACAGCATGGAATGGACATAAGTCAGGACTATTCTTTCACTGCTGTTGGATGCTATGATTTAGGACACATTTATTTGTGTGATGGAAGATGAGAACTTAGGGCAGTCCAAACTAATTTGTGGCTCCAGTAAATCAAGGTGCAGACAGAACTGGGTGCTGACTTTGTACTGTCTGGGAGGAAGGGGAATGTGGAAGTAACCATTGAAGCCTCTGGCTGTGTGATTCAGAGATTATTCAGCTGGTGTTCTGAACCCAGAATCTGTTAATGGATCTAAAGCAGAATTTCTTGTAAAATAGATTCTGTAGTCATTTTGTGGAGGGTTTGCTAAAGTCTTCCTCAGTGTGCATCTCATAAGTGTTGAGAGATAGGGAATCATCATGTGGTTAGAGAATGATTGTTTAAAATTAAAAATGAGTTCTTTTCTGATGAAAAAAATTGTGTTTTTATTGTAAAATAAACAGGTAAACATGTAAAACAAGCAAATAGCTAAGTAAAATGTTCTCTGGTGAAAGTGCCTGTGACCACATCTGAAGTCAGTGGTAGAGGAGCTTTGCCTTCTGCCCAGGAGTTCCCATCACATCCCATTCCTTCCTTTTTCCTTCCAAAAGCAGCCACTAGTGACTTTAATAAGTTTAATCTTTCCTGATTAAAAAAAAGCCTCCTATATCTTTTAAATTTCTTTTAGTATACAGGTCCTCTATCCTTTTGTTTTCCTTGAAGATTATTTGTTAAAAATCTGGGGCCTGTTCACCCATAGTTTCCTTCACTCAGAGTTGTGCCCCTGCACATGTTTGTCCTTCCTGTAATTCCTGTAAGTTGTAGCTGTGTCCAGAAACTTGATCAGAATTTGCTCTCTTTGGCACGATAGAAGCTATGAGTGATAGTATCTCATTGCAGCCGTGTTGAATGAAGTGTATATTTTTATTTATGAGGGAAGATTTGTTATAGGATTCCTTAAGACAGCAGGAATTTCTGTACAGGCATACCTTGGAGATATTGCAAGTTTGGTTCTAGGCCACCACAATAAAGCAAATATCATAATAAAGCAAGTTGCATGAATATTTTGGTTTCACATATAAGAGTTATGTTTATACTAGACTGTAGTCTATTAAGAATGCAGTAGCATTATGTCTAAAGAAAAAAGTTATAAACTTAATTTAAAAATACTTTATTTATAAAAAAAATGCTAACCATTATCTGAGCCTTCAGTGAGTCCCAATTTTTTTGCTGTTGGAGGGTCTTATCTCAGTGTTGCTGGCTGCCAACTGATCAGGGCAGTGGTGGTTGGAGCGTTGGGTGACTCCGGCAGATTCTTAAAACAAGACAGTAAAGTGTGTTGCGTTGATTGACTCTTCCTTTCAGGAATTACTTTTCTGTAGCATGCAGTGCTGTTTGACAGTGTTTTACCCATAGTCAAATTTCTTTCAAAACTGGAGTCAGTTCTCTCAAACCCTGCTGCTGCTGTATCAACTGAGTTTATGTAATATTCTAAATGCTTTGTTGTCATGTCAACAGTCTTCACAGCATCTTCACCAGGAGTAGAGTCTATTTTAAGAAACCACTTTCTTTGCTTATCCATAAGAAGGAACTCCTCATCTGTTCAAGTTTTATCATGAGATTGAAGCAATTCAGTCACATTTGTCAGGCTACCCTTCTACTATTTTGCTGTTTCTACCACATCTGTAGTTACTTCCTCCACCAAAGTTTTGAACCCCTCAAAGTAGTCTACAAGGGCTGGAATCCATTTCTTCCAAACTCTTGTTACTGTTGGTATTTGGACCTCTTCCCATGAGTTGTGTGTGTTCTTAGTGGCTTCTAGAAGGATGGATCCTTTCCAGAAGACTTTCAGTTGACTGTGATGAGATTCATCAGAGGAGTTACTGTCAGTGCAGTGTTGGCTTATGAAATGTATTTCTTAAATAATAAGACTTGAAAGTTGAAATGATTGCTTGACCCATAGGCTGCAGAGTGCATGTTGTGTTAGCAGGCTTAGAGACATGCATCCCATTGTCCATCTCCCCCAGAGCTCTCAGGTGACCAGGTTCATGGTTGATGAGCAGTCATATTTTGAAAGGAAACTTTTTTTTCAACAGAGGGCTTAAAACATTAGGTAGGTAAATCATGTTGTAAACAGATCGGCTGTCATCCTGGCTGGCAGACTTAGCATCCTTCTTAGGGGCCTAGGATTTTCAGATGGCGAATAAACACTAGCTTCACCTTAGTCACCAGCTGCACTACCTGCTAATGAGAGAGTCAGCCTGCCCTTTGAAGCCAGTGACTTTTCCTCTCTAGCTGTGAAAAACCTATCTTCTTCTAGTAGAGGCCTGTTTCATCTGCACTGAAAATCTAGTGTTTAGTGTAGCATCTAGACATTAATGATCTGAGCTAGATCTTCTGAATAGCTTGTGATGCCTTCTCCATCAGCACTTGCTGCTTCTCCTTGCACTTGTATGTCATGGAGACAGCTTCTTTCCTTCCACCTCATGGACCAGCCTCTGCTAACTTCACGTTTATCTTCTACAGCATGCTCACCTATCAGCCTTCACAGAATTGAACAGAGTTAGGATCTTACTCTGGATTATGTTTGGCTGAAGGGAATAATATGGCTGGTTTGGTCTTTTATCCAGACCTCTAACACTTTCTCTGTATCAGCAGTAAGGCTGTTTTGCTTTCTTATCATTCCTGTGTTCTCTGGAGCAGCACTTTCAATTTCCTTCAAGAACTTTAACATTCACAACGTGGCTGGCTGTTTGGAGCAGGAGGTCTAGCTTTTGGGCTCTCTCGGCTTTCTCACTGAGCTTAATCATGTTGAGCTTTTGATTTAAAGTGAGATATGTGTGACTCTTCCTTTTACTTGAATGCTTCATGGCCATTTCAGGGTTTCTCATCAACCTAATTCTAATCCTGTTCTGTCTCAGGAATTAGACCCGACTGCGGAGGGGGATGTGGGAGCAGTCAGAACACATACAGCATTTGCCAGTTAAGCTCGGCGTCTTACATGGCTGTGGTCATGGCACCCCAAAATAATTGTAATAATAATATTAAAGGTCATGGAAACAAGCATAATAGTAATGAGAAGATTGAAATGTTTCAAGAATTATGAAAATGTAACGCAGAGACACGAAGTGAGCAGATGCTGTTGGAAAAATGGTGCTGACAGACTTACTTGAAGCAGAATTGCCACAAACCTTTGATTTATTTAAAAAAATACAATATCTGCAAAAGCTCAGTACAGCAACATACCATAAAACGAGATATGCTTGTGTTATGTCTAAAAGGGTGTTGGATTTAGCCCGTTTTATACTCCGTTCTCAGCCCAGCTCTGTATGACTTGTGATAACTGAGCCGTAATTTCTACTTATTGGGGAGGATGAGTTGAAATGGATGATATTTTGGAGCATTTCCTGTTCCCAAACCCCAGGTTATTCACCAGGCAGTTCCTCATCCGTGGGTGTGTTGTTGAGCTCAAGGTGTTTCCATGAGCAGGATCTTTGCCATCGTCCTCTCTGCTGCAGTTGTGTGGGGTCACTGTCGAAGGCGGTGGTTTTTCTCTTTAGCCACATTTTTACCTGCCTCTTGAGAAGGAGGGAGGATTTTGCTTTTGCTGTATCTTTTGCTGAACACTATGTTAAATTCAGAGGGAAAAGGCAAATAAAATGGTTTGTCCGTGGGACCGTTAGAATCTGTGAAGGAGACGGGATGAATGAAGAAGCACAGGACACAGCAGACCGTCGAAAGTTTGTCAGTAGTGGCCGCTTAGGGCTGGGGTCCAGGTGCCAGGAAGCACTGGGTCACTGGGTTCCTGAGGGCCCAGGGCTCCTGGGACTATGGAACCAGATCTGGGGTAGATCCAGCGGCCCACCCACCCTCCCCATCCCTGAAGCTGTGGAGAGAAGCTGAGTGAGACACTGTTCTAGGCCCATGGTGGTAAGTCAGGGCTCGGGGGCCTCTGTCGTCTGTGTGAAGTGAAGTCCTTTTTACATGTCATGCTTGGCTATGTGGTCTGTGCTGTGAGGACAGCATGGGGCATGGGGACAGAACTTCAGGCCCTGCGGAGCCACCTGCCATCCAGCCTTTCACAGGAAGAATTGCTTCTTCTTGTCAACCCAGAGTGGACTCACAGACACAGTGGACACCCCACTGAGGACCCTCCAGACAGGACCGCAGACTCTGGGCTCTCATCGCTGCTTGTGTGCCGACTAATCACAGAGTGGGTTTCTCTCCCTTTTTTGTGTTTAGAATTAGAAGATTATCTTTCAAATAAGCTACAGCATAATTCAGTGATTTATAGTTGGATTCTTTGCTCATATTTTAATCTTCAAAGATTGATATATGTTAGGCTTTCTGAAGAGAGATGTAAAGTATATGTAATGGAAGACTGAAATAGCTCCCTTTTTATACATAAGCAAAGTGGAGGTTTCTTAAAATAGAAAATCAGTAACTTGCTTTTGAGTAACACACTGGCATTTTACGTGTTTTAAACTATTTTGTGGGTTCAGTATTGAAATAAATGTTACTTTTAGCTGAAATGTGAAGGCTGTCTTATTTACTCTGTGAGTTTTTTTTTTAAGAGCAGGGATTTTAAGGCTAGCTGAGCTACTTCCTTATAATAATTGTAGAGTTTTTCCAAAATTTTTACATCTTTTACAGTGATACATGAACAGTTCCATTCTTCTTTGATAATACATCTATATTAATAACTATCTTAACCATTTAAACATTTTCCACCACTAGTTTAATGCTCAACTATGCAGAATTTACTTTTATTTTTCTTAGAGTAATCAGAATTGGAAGAGGCAGTCATGTTGTCCCTGATGATTATATGTAGAATCCAACTATCTGTTAACCTTATCCAGAAAGGATTGTCTCCAGAGGCTGAGAAAACAGAAAACAGGCAGAGGGAGGGTAATGTGAACCATGACTCAACTCCTCTGCAGGTGCTGACCCCAGAGCCTTTGTGACCCAACATGGAGTGGACTGCTGGCTGAAGATGGAATAGGCTGCCCCGTGGGAATGGTTAGAGTCTCTGTCTGGGTCTCTGAGAAGGTTCTAGGGCCAAACTCATTGGATTTTAGATCTTACTACTCACATGTCCAGGGACCAGCAGCAACAGCACGATCTGGGAGCTGGTTAGAAATGCAGGGTCTCAGGCCTCCCAGACCTGCTGGTCTAAAACCTGTGTCCCACCAGGCTCGTCAGGGTGCACAAGCACCTTCAACTTCAGGGAGCTCAGGTCCAGGTCATTGTTTCCCAGACGGCTGAGCATCACAGTCATCTGTGGAGCTGGTTAGGATCCTGACCCAGTTTCCTGACAGACTAATGACTAGATCTGGGGTTACCTGGCCAGATGTGTGACTGCTGGTCTGAGGTGGGTCACCCCTGGCTTGTGGGGGCCTTTTAGAGAGAGGGGATGTCACCTGCTGAATATGTCAAGAGAGCCTACGTCTAGCCTGCTATGAGTATTCTTGTGTCTCGGCCTCCATCCCTGAGTGGACATGGCACTCCTGAAGAGGCCTGCAGACCACTGGCCCAGGGTGCCAGCCTGTCTGCGGCTCCAGCTGATGGAGATACACGTCTCAGGCAGTCCTGCTGCCCAGCCTCCATCCCCTCTCTTCCAGTTCCCATGGAAACAGATTGCAGGGAAACTGGGCACGGTGCTATCTTACTCTGTTCTGGGGATCTGAGGCCTCTGTGTTACCATGGGAACTGGGAAGGAAACGATGGTAGTGGAGCAGCTAGACTGCTTTCCAGTCTTAGTGGCACCCCCGTCCTCACAGACAACCCTCTTCTGCCCAGTGTACCTCTGAGCTCAGGATGCAAGCCGCTGAGTGTGGCTGGGACTCACCCTGGAGACGGTGTGTGTGGGAGGGGAAAGGCGGACCTGCTAGAGCACCCTTGAAGGTGCCAATCACTGCCTTTTCCCCCAGGCCACCATTTCTGGGTGTTGGATTAAGTTATTGAGATGTCATCCTTTGTTATTATTTCTTTTATGATTTTGTTGAATGTAATAACATGTTTTTATTCAAAGGAGGTGAAGATATGAATCACTTTAATAGAAGTGTTTTCTCTGATGTAGGGATTACCTACGGCTAGTGGGTGAGTGGTGAGCCTGGCTCATGTGTTGGGCAGGACAAGGGCCTTGTGGGGTGAACAGCAGGGCTGGGGTGGGGGGTTGCCAAGTCAGATGGACATTTGGCCCGTGGTAAGGAAAAAGAAGTGTACCTGATGGTGACCCATTTAAGTAATTGAAGATGAGAATATTAAATTCCGGTCTAGGAGGCCCTGGATTGGAACTGAGTATTTCTTCATCCACAGAGTGATGTTCAGTGGACCCCACCCACTCACAGCCCAGTCGACTTACCACACCATCCTCACTGCACCCAAGGATCTGACAACCAGGCAGTGTTGTCTGTGCCCTTCTTCCCTACTCCCCATTCCTGTCTTGGCTGTGTTTTGAGGGCCTCTTAGGTGTTCTGAGGCTACGTGCATGCCATCATATATTTTCTCAGCACTGCTGCCTTATGGTTACATTAATATCCCCCTTAATAGATGAGGAAACTGAGGCTCAGAGAGGCTGTGTGGTGATCAAGCCGCCGCCGCCTTGCTGTGGAGTGGGTGGGGGGATGACGATGCTGCTGTGACGCTCCTGTCCCCTCAGGAGGGCTCCCATCTGGAGGAAGAGGCTCTGGAGAAGAATGGAATAGAAAAGGGCTGGTTTTAGAGGGAAAGAAGACACCTTTTTCAGTGTGGAGAAGGTCGCCCGTCAGGCTGTCAGTGCAGTGGCAGGGGGGCCCTCAGTCCTGGGGCTGCCAGACCCTGGCCCACTGTGGCGAGTGGTGGGAGCAGGGGCAGTGATGTCAGGCTCCAGACTTGGTGCTTACAGTCTCCTCCTGCTGCCAGAGCCCTGTGGTTTTCTTGGTTGGATTCCTAGAATTCTCTTGTCCAGATCTGACAGTGGCTGCATAAGACAGGCAGCTTCACTCAGTACCGTGAGCACGAAGCAGGCTGAGTGCACTGTTGAGGACGCAGTGGTTTCTGTAGTGTGGTGTGTGCTCTGAAGCCATGGGAACTCAGCAACGGTAGGCACACTGGCCCAGCTGCTGCAGGACAGCGCCACCCACCCCTGGGTGGTGGGAAGGCCGGTCCTGTGTTACAGGTCTGTCTCCCCTGCTGGGGACGCTTGATGGGACTCACGGTACCCACAGTGGTGCTTCCCTTGTGGATAACACTCGTTTGCTTCTGGTGTGATGAGCACACATGCTGGCCTTTGTTACCAAGGTAGGGGAAACTGGGTCTGATGAGCCCTGTTTGCTTGGCCAGAGGCCTCTAGGCGCACAGCAGTAGGTAGTGTAGTCCCATTAGTCAGATACCACGCAGCCTTTCCCCTGAATTCTCTGCCCCTTCAGCAGCTGCTCTTCAGGACAGGTGCACTGTCCCATCCAGCCTTCCAGGGAGCCAGGAAACTCTCTGTGTTTCCATAATGGCTGACTCTGCCTTTTAAAGGCAAGTTTCTGTCATTAAAATATATATATATAAGAATATATATAATATATATATATATTTTATTATATATAAATATATATATAATATATATATATATATTTGGCTGCGCTGGGTCTTAGTTGTGGCACGTGGGATCTTCGTTCTTTCTTGTGGCATGCAAGATCTTTTAGTTGCAGCATGTGGGATCTGGTTCCCTGACCAGGGATCGAACCTGGGCCCCCTGCATTGGGAGCATGGAGTCTAAGCCACTAGGACCACCAGGGAAGTCCTGTACTGTTTCTTTAGCATTGACTGGCGATGTGTTTTATACATGGCTTCTTATTAAATGAGCAGCAGTTCTCTGAGGGTGGTGCCATCTACTTGACAGATGAGGAGGCTGAGGCTCCGGGTTAAGTAATGGCAGAGCTGCAGGAGGGCTACGCCGGGGTAAATCCTGGGCTGTCTGCCTCAGAGCCTGGCCTTTGGCCCTCTGGCCTGTCTGTATGGACAGCTCTCCTTCCAGTGTGTTTTGAGTGGAAGAGGGTTGGCCCTGCTTGTGCTCCAGATGCCCAGACTGACCCTCCACGGGGAGCACCCTCTTGGTATGCGTACCTCGTGGCCAGAGCCTCCTTGGGTCCTAGGCCCTTGGTGCTTTGTGCAGCTGAGGCAGGGCAGAGGGAGTAGAGTGACAAATGGGTGACTGACCAAAGCCCCAATGCGATTAGTGCAGTAGAACCAGCATTTATTTGGTACCTGCTATATGCTAGTCCACGTAGTCAGTGCTATGACTGCAAAGATTAGCAAGAAAAGTTTCCATTAGAAACACCTCCACAGAGATAGGGACAGGTGCCATGGGGACAGGAACTGGGTTTCCTTTGCTCACTGCTGTCTTCCCTGCACCTTAAAACAGTGCCGTGCAAGAGTCGGGACCCTACAAGTTACTGAACGAGAAGATGCAGCATGTGAAGTGTTCTGTAGGCCAGAGTGTGAGGAGGTCATGGGGGAGACACAGGGGTGCAGGCATTGGCCCAGTGGCCGTGACGGCTGGCAGGGGTGTAGGAGGTGTGTGTGGGGGGTGGACTCTGTGGCCCATGTTCTCTTCTGCTCCCAGCCGCCTTCCCTTGCTTCTCACACTTGTTACTCCTGCAGGGCCCCCTTTTCTTGGCCTACCATGCCCATTGTAAGCTGACTTTATATGTGGAAAAGTGGGATGAGGGAGAGTGCTAGGTGAGGAGCTGGCCTGCCCCCTCACTCCAGGCTGGGAGAGGTGACCTTGTCTGGCGTCTACTCTTGAGGTGACCTGACATGCTCAGCCTAGATCAAGGGCCCTTTGATCAGTGTATGTGCGCCCAAGGACTCTGGCTCTGCACCAAGGCCCTGGCCCTTCTGCACCTTCCCCTTTGGGCGAGTTGCTGTTGTGGGCCTGGCCTGAGCTGGGCCTGGGACAGTGGGATTGTCTCAGGGCCCCTCAGCCCCACAGGTGGGGGGTCCGTGTGTGCACTCTGCCCCTCCTCAGCCTCTTCCTGCAGCCGGTTTGTGTCTGTGGGAGAACGTGCAGCTCAGGTCCAGCCTGACACCCCATTCTCGTCCAGCTCTGTCCTCGTCCCGTATCCCCTGAGTGTGTGCTCTCCTCCTGGGCCTCCTTGTCCTTCTCCCTGGAATGAAGGGAAGACGGCGACACCATGGGCAGCACCCTCCCTCTCCCCCAGCTCTTAGATGGCATGAACAGGTGGTGGTATCTATGCTGACTTATTAGGGGCAGTTTTCCTGCTTAAGTATCTGGGAAGTGTTCTCCAGCTTAGTTTGGGTAGAGCTCAGACTGTAGGTCCTTTAGGTTTTATCAAGTGTTTGGATTAGCTGAGGTGACATTTTAAAGGATGGTCTAATGGAATTGCTGCCTTCCCTGTTTGCATCTTGTGTGCATATTTGAAGAGTGTTTTACCTCTGAGTGCCTGGAGCCCATCGAGCTGCCCAGAGCTCGATAGCTTTGAGGTTGTGTTTTAACAGCTGCAGATTCAGTTCAGTTCAGTCGCTTAGTCATGTCCAACTCTTTGCGACCCCATGAATCGCAGCACGCCAGGCCTCCCTGTCCATCACAAACTCCTGGAGTTTACTCAAACTCATGCCCATCAAGTCGGTGATGCCATCCAGCCATCTCATCCTCTGTCGTCCCCTTCTCCTCCTGCTCCCAATCCCTCCCAGCATCAGGGTCTTTTCCAGTGAGTCAACTCTTCACATGAGGTGGCCAAAGTATTGGAGTTTCAGCTTCAGCATCAGCTCAGATTATCGTATACTCAAATCCCAGAGATGAAGAACAGTGAGAAAGACCTGTACTGTCATGCAGACAGCCCTTTGTCTCAGGCTTGGTTCTGTGCAGATTTTCTGGGCCTATTTGCTGTGTCCTTTTTGTGCACATCTGTCCTATCTCCCTTGACCAGAGACATGGCCACTGGGGCCTGCTTGGATCAGAAGGGACCTTTAGCTCTGCCACTTCAGGGTGTGCAAGGATGCTGTAGCCTGGCTGAGCCTGACCCAGGGCAGGATGGTGGCTCCTGTGAGCAAGTCCTAGATGGACCGGCACTGCCCAGGTCTGTGTGTCTGTCCATGGGGTGGAGGGCTTCAGGCTTGGGCCAGAAGCAGACCCTCAGGTTTCTTGTCCTTTTTTTTTCTCACCTCTGTCTCGCTCAGGGTCCGTTGCCACTTTGACCTTTGATGACCCCACCAGTGAAGTGAAAGTTGCGTGTGACTCTTTGCAACCCCATGGACTGTATAGTCCATGGAATTCTTCAGGCCAGAATACTGGAGTGGGTAGCCTTTCCCTTCTCCAGGGGATCTTCCCAACCCAGGGATCAAACCCAGGTCTCCCGCATTGCAGGTGGATTCTTTATCAGCTGAGCCACAAGGGAAGCCCAACCAGTCAGTAGTTGAGTTTTTTTTTCCCTCTGGTAAGCAGTGTGGTACGCTGCTACAAGTGCTTTGATTTGTCGAGGGTGGGACCATCCTTCACCCCTCAGTGCTGCTTACTCTGAGGGTCAAGCAGTGTGGGGCCTCAGGCGGGGCTGCTTTGACCCAGAGCCTTCGGCTGCTGTTTGGCCGTCACCCAGGTAACCGGCACGCCAGAGAGGCCAGCAGTCCATGGTGTGCGGAAGTCAGAAACGAAACTGAGGTGCTGATCCCTGATACACTGCACTTGCACTCATGTTGCTAGGTTTTTAGAAAAGGAGGTTTGACTTCTCTGTTGACTTTGGCCTCTATGCCCAGTGTGTGACCTTGTGTTGCCTGAACCTTGTGTCTCTGCAGTTGAGCTTTCATGATAGGGTTCGTCTGTGGAATGCAGTTCTTTTCTCTCCCTAGTGATTCTAGGGACACTGCGTTTCATATGAATTGTTGTGAACAAGTGGTAAACATATTCTGCAGCTTACTTAGTTAGGGTTTTGTGGGTGTTCACATTTTTAAAAAAAGTCTCTTCCTGTGGGAGTGTTTATCCATCTTGCATGCTCTATTTCCTTAGTAACTGTTGCTCTGTTATGGGAGGGACTTAACCATATATTTCAAGTGTAGTGTTGAATTGATTTATTTCCTGGTTAGTCCTGCCCTTCTTCTTGGTGTAAACAGCACATGTGTGTGTGAGTGTGTCCATGACAGGGCAATGATAGTGTGCTTGTGTAGAGGGGGCTCTTGAATGAGTCCAGGTTACTCTGTGACCTTGCATCCTGGGTAAGTTGCCTCTTTCTCTCTTTATTCTTCCTCTTCCCTCCAGGTTTTCCTAATTTGAGTGTTACCAGGGTGTTGGAGATAACCTGAGACTCAGAAGTAGCATGGGAAGAACAGTGGTTGGAAGGGTCAGAGACCAGGCGCTGATCCTGACTCCTGAGCACTCGTTTCAGGGCAGTCTGTGACCTCTGTAGGGTTAGAGTCGTCCCTGCAGTTTGAGAAGGTTCAGAGCAGTGAGCTCCAGTGGGCCTGTGTGGGCGCTATGCTGTGTGGTGACCGTGGGGTGGTCACAGAGGCCCTGTCCCTTCAGAGATCAGAGCCAGAGGAGAACAGCCTATCAGCCCGGATGCCATCTCTCAGCTCCGCTCAGGGCGGCAGGCTGGTTTGTAGGGTCAGCTGAGCCTCTCTACTCTTCCTCCCAGCACCAGTGGCCTTGGTCCACTCACCCGTCGTTCAGTAGACCTCCCAGCACCAGCAGCCTTGGTCCACTCACCTGTTGTTCAGTGGACCAGCGGCCTTGGTCCACTCCTCTGTCGTTCAATGGGCTCATCCTACTGATGCCCGCCAGGCAACACCTTAGGTGCTCAAGGGAAATATCCCTGTGGGGCTTGTTGGCCCACGGAGAGATGGCTGAGCCGTCAGCACCTTGCAGGCAGCCACAACTCTTCTAGCGCCCTGAACCAGATCACCTGGCTCTGTCTGCCTTTAGCCCCAGGGGTGGGGGAGGGTCCATCTCTGAGACCAGAAGGTAAGCAGGGTCTGTAATGGTGGGAGGCATGCAGGACTGAGACGTGTTCCGCTTCTGCACCTTTTTCCTGATTTTTGACTGGTTGCTGAGTTGTGAAAATGGACATGTGGTGCCTCTGCTGACCCTGGGTCCCAGTCACCCCTGCCTTGTTTCCCAGCCCAGTGGAGACCCACCCCTCTTTCTGTGTGTTTTTAGAAAGGGCATCTTATCTGTGTTGTTAGTGGTTAGGAAGAAAACATTTTATGGCACTTACAGTTTCATTTTCACTTGAAAATGCTTATAAGGAGACTTCAAATGTATGTAGGAATATGCTCGTCATCAGTCAGTGAAGATAATCGAAATAAATGCTGTCCCTTCAGCCTGTGTTGGGAATCACACATGTCATTCCCTAAACATCCAGGCCAAGACCATCTATGCCCAAGACCTCAGGGAGTTGTTACACACCTGTCTCCATCTCTCTTTTTTGAAGAAGCAAAGTTAAGCATTAGTGACTGTGACAGACAGGAAGAGAAAAGAAAGGAAGAGTGTGTTGTTTCTTCTGTTTCAGTCCATATCAGCCTCAGTCTTTCCCACAGCAAAAAAAAAAAACCTTTTTTTTTTTTTTTTAAATTGAGGTAGCATGCCTTTTGCAACAAAACAGGATAGTTAAACAAAACTCCTCAATAAAGCAGCAAAAGCCTCACCACACTTGTGTTTCTCTTTGAGATCAGAAAAAGAGAACAAATACAGTCTGGTATTCCTGTGCATTGAGAGCACCCTAGACTAGAGTAAGGGTTATCAGGGTTGTAGGGCAGGCGGACTTTTCTGTTTATCTGGCAGTTCTGTTCCCTGAGGTGGACGACTCCAGTGCACATGGCACTTCAGATGCTGGTGTCGGCGTGCAGGATGCTGATAACTATGGGTATTGGTCATTCAGTATGGAATGTTTAAATTCAGAGAAGGAACATTTTCTCACATTTTTCAAGCACTCCAGACCCACCAGTTACATAAATGATTGTGAATTAAATTTTTAACCTATTCATTAAACTTGAGGACTCCTACTGGGCTGCACTTCATTAACTGAGATTATTACTGCAAGTACGTGAGGGCAATGCAGTTAAATTTCTTTCGTAATATAATTAAGGTGCTTCATTAATACATAAGGCCTTCCTTCCGGTGCATCTGTATGAGTGATATTTTATTACCTTATATTTATAGCAGGAGCATTTTAACAGAGGGCTTCTTTCTGTTATGTGCTGGTTTCTTAAATTTTTTTCTTTTCTCTAGTTTGAAAAAGAGGAATAAAGTTATATTTTCTATAAATTGATTAGCATGAAGTGATAATAATGGAAAAAAAGGTTCCTTTTCTCCAATACCGGAGATTCGTATTTGGGATTCTGTTTTAAAAGTCTGGTCCTTTGGGCTTCTAACATTCTTGTTGTTGATGTTGCTTCTTATATAGTTTAACAGCATTAAAATAGCTGATAAGTACTTATAAAGTACTTTTATTATCATGTTCTATGTAATATATATTAAACAGTTTATAGGTTAAATTTGCTTTTCCTTCATATTCTTTCAATAAATTTATCACTGGCTTTTGTTTCTCCCCTGATGGTCACTTTTTGAAGCAGCTCAACCCCCATCCCTTCTGATATGCTGGCAGCAGTGGGTGTGGACCTCAGATCCATTTCCAAGACTTTGGGAACCTGCTGAGGAAATGGGTTTCTCCTCCAGGTGTCTGTGTTGGATGCGTGTGACCTTTGTCACTGTTCTTGGAGTTTCTCGGAGCCTCCGGTTTCGTTTTGTTCTGGGGACAGGACACCCTCATCCGGCTCCTCACAGTAGCGGGAGAGGTTGCCCCACTGTCCCTGCAGTGTCGTTTCAGGCATGGCTCTGGGGGTGTCTTTGTTTTCTTTCTTGGCCTCTGTGGTCTACTGAATTCAGGCTTTACAGATCATCAGGAAAGTGATCTCTTTCTTTTTAATTTCAGCAAGGGGAGAGGCAAAGCACAGAGAACTGCAGATCAGACCTTCCTGAGCCCCCCTGCCTGGAGCAGCTGAGACCTCTGGAGAATTCTGGCTGCCAGGCCCTCCCTCTGAGGTGGGAAGGCCAGTGTCCATGGGACAGCTTCCTTGCTCCTGGGTCCACCATGGCCTCCACTCTTTGACTGGACAGCTGACGTGACTAGTGCCCCCAGCGTGCGTGCTGCTGGACTGGGTGCTGTGTCAGGTACCACCTGCTCTCGGGCTGGGAGCCAGGCTGGTCAGTGTCAGATGCTCCCAGAAGCCAGACAGCAGCAGATGGCCTCAAGCAAGCTGAGATGGAGGTGACCTGAGGCCTCCTGGACGTTCCTGGGGACAGGACAGCTGAGGAGCTGGAGCCAGGCCTGCTGGGGAGCAGTATGCAGGAAGCTGGCTTTCAGGCCACGAATGCTTTCACAGGTGAGAATCCTCCATGCTGAACTGAGCATGTTATTTAACTCTTAGTAGGTAACGAGACACTGAGCAGTTGTAGGAGTTGAATGTATATCTGTGTTTAGGAGCTCAAGCCCCACAGTGTCTGGGGACTCAGGCTGCCACGGGGAATGATTTTGGCAAAACTGTGGTGTTTTATCCTTTTCTGTAGCGAGGAATTTGAAACAGCATCAGACATTTTATGATTCTGCTTTGTTGAGTCGTAGGGCACAGTGTCCCACGAGCCACTGACCCTGAAAAAAATCCATCCCTTGCAGTGCATATGTCAGGGGATCTGTCTGCCCAGAGCTGGGGAACTCGGAGGGAACAGTCACGGCCGATGAATACATTCTCCCTCTGAGCCTCACCCTCATGCAGGCGGTAGTGGGCGGCAACTCTGAGCGCTGACCTGCTCCTGTAAGGACTTGTGGACGAGCCCCTCTCCGCCCCATCTGGTCTGCACCCCTTGAAGGGAACCACTCTGTCTGGATGGTGCACAGAGCCAGGGCATGATCAGGGGTTTTTGAGTTGGGTCTTGGTTCTTTGTCTGAATCACTTAACATCCCAGGAAGCCACTAATTCTTATGGGCCTTTCACTCCTCGTTTATAAAATGGGAATCTTGAAGCTGAAGAACATCATGGAATCCAGGGAAACAGTTTTACATAAAATAGGTTTTTCCCTATTAAGGTAGGGATGGTGGGGAAATTACAAGAAGTGACTGTGTTTCTCACTCTGAGAGCCCCACAAGTTTGCAGGTTTCCCCGTTGTGTATAGCAGGCAGGTTGGGGTGTCAGGTGCCTGGAGAGAGCTTGAGGCTCGGCCCCCCTGCCTGCCCTGCTCGTGGACACTCACCAGGGTCAGCCCTGCTCCCTTTGCTGGTTTGACAGCCAACAAGGCCATGTGCAGCTCTCACAGGAGAACCACGACTGGAGCAGCCAAGCATGTGAAACATGGAGCCCCCTCCTGGGGGCCCAGCTCGGGGAGGGCCCGTGGGTGTTCAGGGCCCAGGAAGTTGAGTGTGGTGGCTGCTTCAGAGGAGCATGTGGAGCTCAGCTCTCCAGAACCCTCCTCAGCCGCCCAGCCTGGCCCGGAAAGCCGTTCTCCAATTGATCGCTGGGTAGTCAGAAGCACAGGTGACTGCCTGGTGTCTGAAGGGGCAGTGCTGTGGGTCCAGGCAGACAGGGTCAGAACCGACAAGCTACTGCTCTGGTTCCAGGACTTGCTGCTGTGGCCTGAATCATGCTTTCATATGAATATCTGTTTCCAAAAGCTCATGGCTTGGCAGTGGAAGTTGCCCAGTAGCTAAATCTTGAATTAAAAGATTTTTATCTCTAGTGACTTAAACAATTTTAACCATCTCAATGTGTTTCCCAAATAGTTTCTGGCATTGCAGGGATTTTTTTTTTCTAATTAAAAAGAAGTTTATGAAATATTTTAAAGTTTTTTTTTATTTTTAAGTGAAAAACAATTTTTGGAATGCCAAATCTAGGTACTTTTTTGTAAACAGGAGTCATAAAAGTTCTCATTTATGTAAATATTCCTAACTCTTTGCAGTCATTTTTATAGCTCCTTTGTCAGTGCTGCTTATAATACATTTAATACATATAGTGAATTGAGGAAGCACTGAATATTTGTCATGACTGGGAGACTCCTGAATAACCTGAGTTTCTATTTGGTGATCTCAAAGCATGTCGATGAATGAATAGCATTAGCCAGGTAGGGACTCTAATGGCTGTGTCTCCAGGCTTTCTTGTGGAGCACTTGGGCGAAGGTGATTAAAAAAACATGCTTATCAGATTTGCAGATGATAGGAGACTAAAGGGAATTGCTGACCCTGGTGGCAGAATTGAAATTTAGAAATATAGCAATATTAAAATATAATGGGAAAGTCTCTGGTAGTTCAGTGGTTAGGACTCCACGCTGTCACTGTCGAGGGCCTGGGTACAATCACTGGTTGGGGAACTAATATCTCACAAGCAAAAAAAAAAAAGATAGAGTGAACTGGTCCCAGAATGAAGTGAAGTGAAGTCTCTCAGTTGTGTCTGACTCTTTGCGACCCCATGGACTGTAGCTTACCAGGCTCCTCTGTCCATGGAATTTTCTAGGCAAGAGAACTGGAGTGGGTTGCCATTTCCTTCTCCAAGTCCCAGAATAACACATGGCTAAGTAACAATGGTATGTCATTGTGATGAAATTCCCTGCAGCTACTACAAAGGATGTTTTAGTGTTTCACGTTCTGGAGAAATGCTTATATTTTTAAGTGAAAAAAGTCAAGTGAAAAGTCATAAAGCAATAAGAAGAAGGCGATCCTTTTATTTTGATACTCAAAGAACAAAGACAATATAGGTAGATGTGCACCAAAATGTTACTAGTGGCTACCTTCAAGTGATAGCAATACATAATGAAGTTTCCTTTCTTAGATTTACTTATCCATATCTTACAATTTTTCTTTTTTTAAAATTGAAAATATAAACATAACCCAAAATTACTGTTTCTTTGTGATAAAAAAGAACAATTATTTGTATGTGTCCAGTATAGTTTAATATTACTGCTTTATAATATTAAAAGAGTGCATCTGAGAACAAATACTAAACCCCTGGCCATTTGCTTTGTTACCAGAGGTCGATGAGGGGGTACATTACTATTTCTTTCCTTACTTAGTTGTGTGACCTTGGGTGAGTTACCTAACTTCTCTGGGCTTCAGTTTCTCTGTGAAGTCAGGAATTAATATGATGGTCACCTGTGTGATTTGATGACTCTGTACCACTGGGTTCCAACCTTCTGTAGTTGTCTTTGGTTGGAGGGTGTCTTTGTAGAAACCTCATGGTTGTGTCTTTGAAGGACCTGGAGTGTAAACAACAGACTTCAGACTGGTCCTCATAGGTTTCATCTCTACAAGAAAGGCATGGGAAGTCTGTGGCCTTAAGATGGGTTTTTCCTGTTGTGTATAGGTCCCAGAATGAAGGGAGAGTGGCAAGGCCTGGGAGGAGGACAGGGACCATTTTGGTGAAAGAGACTGGTCAGCTTCAGAGCCACATGCAGGCTATGGGCCAGGGTTTTTGTTGGTAAAGGAAAAAACTCTTCTGTTTTCTGTGTCTACACACAGCACTCACAGTGCTGGCCACCAGACATGTGGGTGTTTCCCGCACCAGGCAACTGCGATACAGCTTGATGTCCTGCAGCTTTGTTGGTTTTGACCCTTTCTGCCTGAAGTGGCCCAGACCCCGAGGCACTGCCCTCTTCAGACACGATTCCCAAGTCCAGGTGATCACCTGTGCTTCTGACCAGCTGGCTGATCATTTGGAGGTTCTTGTGGTCCCTCCTGAGATTTGGTAGACTTGCTGGAGCGGCTCACAGAACTCAGGGAAGCAGTTGAGGTATAATGTTACTGGTCAAGAAAGGCCAGGGCACAGTGGCGTAAGGAAAGGGTGTGGAGCCTGACATCCTCTCAGGCACCGTCTTCCCCAGACCTCCCATGGTCACCAGCCTGGAAGCCCTCTGACCCTGTCCTCTGGGGTGTTATGGATGTCTCACCATCCTGGCAGGAGTGGTGAGCTCACTGGCTATTGGGACTGGCTCAGTCTCCAGGCCTTCTCCCCCAACAGAGGCCTGAGGGTGGGGCTGAAAGTGCCAGCCTTCTGATCCCATGGGCGGTTCCCTTCGGGAACCGTTAGGGGCTTCCCAAAGTCACCTCATTGACCGGGGCCTTGGCATGAATAACAGAAGACCTTCATGGCTCTTACCATTTAGGAAATTCCAAGGGTTTTAGGAGCCCTGGGTCAGAAACTGTGACTGAGACCAAATATATATTTCTTATGATAAATCTCGATGTCATGGTTCCAACCCCCACCCCCATAGTTAGTGTGGCCTGGGAAATGACTTTTACTTCCTCTTTTAAGTATATTTTACTAAAAAGCCAGAGATTTAAAATTCTGTTATTTCTTGATCAGTATGCTATAGGGCCAAGACATGCTTTGAAAACTGGAATCCTTTCTTGAACATTGCAGATGTGTGATTTTGCACTGTGAACCCTTCTTGTCAGAGGTACATGCTGTGTCTCAAGCAGCTTTGCTGTCACTTTGCATCTGTGCCATTTGCTGTGTTCCTGATGCTGTGTCCAGAAGTCTGAGGGCATGGGGTGCAGTGACCTATGACCTCGGATCTGGGCTCAACCTTGGAACCCTCTCTGGCCTGGACTGCTCACCTCGAGCATCCACTGTGCCAGGTGTGGAGCTGTTCACACTGTGAGTCAGCTGTCAGAGTATGGTCCACAGGAACTATTGCTCTATAAAACTTTCTTCCCCCAAACTATGTTTAGTTGTTATTTTAAATTTGCATTTAGATTTTTAAAAAGTAATTATACAAATTCAGGTCTGGAGAAGGGCATGACAACCCACTCCAGTATTCTTGCTTGGGAATCCCATGGACAGAGGAGCCTGGCGGGCTACAGTCCATTGGGTTGCAGAGTTGGACTTGACTGTATCGACTGAGCCTGCATGCATACATATTCAGGAACTATTTTAATGTTCACTTCAATTGTAATATTTTAGAAATGCATGCAAAGAATGGAAATCATTAATATGTGGGTTATAAAAGTAATAAAAGAAAAATATAGTTTTGAGAGAAACCTGGTGAAGACATACTTTGGTTTGATATAAAAGTAGCTGTGACATGGCAGCCTCATTCATGAGGGACAGACATGCCAACCCTGATGCAAGGGGGCCCCCCGCGGAGATCACGTGGACATCATAACTGTGGCTCCCAATCTGTTTTTTTATGATAGTTACCTATTTAGCTTTGGAAAAGTTTTAGAGTTCACATCTGCACTGGTCAAATCCAGAAGTACTTCCATGATCCCAAGTCTGTTTTTTGAGGTGCTGATAATGATTATAATATCAGATGTGTTGTTAGCTTCCGTTTGGTTGTATATATGCCATGAGTCAGACACTATATTGAGCACTGCATGTATGGCATCTGTTCAGTCTCACAGCAGGTATTTTATATGTGAAAAAACTGAGGCTGAAGGAGACCGTGCAGTGCAGTTGGTTGATGGCAGAGCTGGAGTTTGTGACTAGACTGGTAGCCTTGACGAGAATGTGCGATCTGAGAATGGAGGCCGTGAGCTCACAGGAGGGTATCACCACCTCTCTGAAGACAGTGCTGGCATGATAACTCAATCTCAGCCACAAGTCTTGTTCTCTATCTCATACGTCAGTACCACAGGCATGGAGGTTATGTCGAATGAGAGGGCGCCGGTATGCAGGTGTGTGGGTGTCTCACTGGAGACCTGTTGGCCTTGGCCTCCCTGGCAGGGTGGGTGTGAGGACCCTGTGCTCCTGGACCCTGTCCCGCTGACACCTCTGCCGTGGACGGTTCGCTTAGTGTGAGAGACAGCTCCTCCCTTATTAGTCCTTTCCCCTGGACGGAGTGAAGTTTTGTGATGATCCTTGTATAGCTTTAAAGACACCAATTTCCTATTTCTTTATGGCAGCTGGTAAAGTTGTGTCTGGTTGTGCAGCACGTTTCTTGCTATGGTGTCATTGGGACTCAGACCGCCCACCTAACTGCTGACACCTGTTGAGTCCCCAGCCCTCAGGTGACCTCGACCCCCAGCTGGTGAGGATCAGGTGTCTCGACTGGGAAGTGTTGCTGAGGTCTTGTGGCTTTCTGAGATGACAAAACCATCTATAAACCATCTTGATTAAGTGGTGACATGAGTGGTGTGACCAGTGCCGGCGAGGCATTTTCTTTGTCTCGGAGATGACAGAGGCTCTGGCATTCGCAGGACCCAGACAGGACAGGATGTTGAGGGGCTAGTCTGTTGTTCATCCCAGCCATGCCAGGGAGCCTGCTCTCTGTAGTGCTGGACCCGCCCGCTCTGGAGTCCCAGCGTATTCAGCCATCCTGCCTGCCTTTGACAGGGAGCCTGGTGTAGGCCGGGATAGAGCGTAACCCTAACTCTCCCCAGTGCTCAGACCCACCCCTGCTCACTGTGGGACCTCAGGGTGTGGCTCCCTGGTGCACTGGTAGGGGACATGCAGGGTGGGTCACAGGGTGCAGTGCGTGTACTCCAGGCGGATGGTCCATGAGGTGAGTTAGGATCATGACAGTGCTCACTCAGATCAGTGTGTGATGACTGAAGGTGGATTTGAGCCCTTGACCTTTGGAGCCCAGACACTGATTTAGCAATAAAAGCAAATGACTGTTTGTTAATGGCAGTTTTAGGCCAGGACTGTTGGCCTTTTCTCTTGCATGTGGCCCATAAATTTAATGTGGTCTGATGCACTATGGAGGATAATAAACCACATGCTGCTGCGGATTTTAAGACTTTTCTCTGGGAGTTTTCCTTCAGTTTTACCTCTGAAGAGTGTTTGGGACAGAGCTCTGTGGTTGGCACCCGGACTTGTTTCAGATGCACGTGTTACTGTGCCTCACTGCTGGACAGCACCTGCTTACCATGCAGGCGACCTGAGTGTGCTGCTACGGCTGCTCCACTTCCACTTTTATCAGAAACATACATGCAGTCTTCTTCAGTCACTGTGTCGCATCTGACTCTGTGACCCTGTGGACGAGATATGGCCTAGGTGCTGCACTGGAGTTGATGTGGAGGGTGTCCATGGCCTGGTGTGCAGTGACGGGGCCAAAGCCTGACCAGATTTGCTGGAAAGAAACAGAGGCCTGAGCCCTGGGAGTGGAAACATGTGAGTGCGGCCCAGAGCATTGTATTTTAAAGACAGGGAGGAAAAGACCTATACATAGAAAACTATAAAACACTGATGAAAGAAATCAAAGAGGACACAAACAGATGGAGAAATATACCGTGTTCATGGATTGGAAGAATCAATATTGTCAAAATGGCTATATTACCCAAAGCAATCTATAGATTCAATGCAATCCCTATCAAACTACCAACGGTATTTTTCACAGAACTAGAACAAATAATTTCACAATTTGTATGGAAATACAAAAAACCTCGAATAGCCAAAGTAACCTTGAGAAAGAAGAATGGAACTGGAGGAATCAACCTGCCTGACTTCAGACTATACTACAAAGCCACAGTCATCAAGTCAGTATGGTACTGGCACAAAGACAGAAATATAGATCAATGGAACAGAATAGAAAGCCCAGAGATAAATCCACGAACCTATGGTCACCTTATCTTCGACAAAGGAAGCAAGGATATACAATGGAAAAAAGACAACCTCTTTAACAAGTGGTGCTGGGAAAACTGGTCAACCACCTGTAAAAGAATGAAACTAGAACACTTTCTAACACCATACACAAAAATAAACTCAAAATGGATTAAAGATCTAAATGTAAGACCAGAAACTATAAAACTCCTAGAGGAGAACATAGGCAAAACACTCTCCGACATAAATCACAGCAGGATTCTCTATGACCCACATCCCAGAATTTTAGAAACAAAAGCAAAAATAAACAAATGGGACCTAATGAAACTTAAAAGCTTTTGCACAACAAAGGAAACTATAAGCAAGGTGAAAAGACAGCCCTCAGATTAGGAGAAAATAATAGCAAACGAAGCAACAGACAAAGGATTAATCTCAAAAATATACAAGCAACTCCTACAGCTCAACTCCAGAAAAATAAATGACCCAATCAAAAAATGGGCCAAAGAACTAAACAGACATTTCTCCAAGGAAGATATACAGATGGCTAAAAAACACATGAAAAGATGCTCAACATCACTCATTATCAGAGAAATGCAAATCAAAACCACAATGAGGTACCATTACACGCCAGTCAGGATGGCTGCTATCCAAAAGTCTACAAGCAATAAATGCTGGAGAGGGTGTGGAGAAAAGGGAACCCTCTTACACTGTTGGTGGGAATGCAAGTTAGTACAGCCACTATGGAAAACAGTGTGGAGATTTCTTAAAAAGCTGGAAATAGAACTGCCATATGACCCAGCAATCCCACTTCTGGGCATACACACCAAGGAAACCAGATCTGAAAGAGACACGTGCACCCCAATGTTCATCGCAGCACTGTTTATAATAGCCAGGACATGGAAGCAACCTAGATGCCCATCAGCAGGCAAATGGATGAGGAAGCTGTGGTACATATGCACCATGGAATATTACTCAGCCATTAAAAAGAATTCATTTGAATCAGTTCTAATGAGATGGATGAAACTGGAGCCCATTATACAGAGTGAAGTAAGCCAGAAAGATAAAGACCATTACAGTATACTAACACATATATATGGAATTTAGAAAGATGGTAATGATAACCCTATATGCAAAACAGCAAAAGAGACTCAGATGTATAGAACAGACTTGTGGACTCTGGGAGAAGGCGAGGGTGGGATGTTTCAAGAGAACAGCATCGAAACATGTATATTATCTAGGGTGAAACAGATCACCAGTCCAGGTTGGGTGCATGAGACAAGTGCTCAGGCCTGGTGCACTGGGAAGACCCAGAGGGATCGGGTGGAGAGGGAGGTGGGAGGGGGGACCGGGATGGGGAATACATGTAAATCCATGGCTAATTCATTTCAATGTATGACAAAAACCACTGCAATGATGTAAAGTAATTAGCCTCCAACTAATAAAAATAAATGAAAAAAAAAAAAAAGACAGGGAGTTTACAGCGCTTTAGTGATGCTGCTGCAAAGGATCTCGTGGAGGTGGTATTGATGATCACTGTGTCCAGTTCTGATCAATGTGTCCAGTCAGTGTATTGATCACTATTTCCAGTTCTGATCAATGTGTCCAGTCAGTGTATTGATCACCGTGTCCACTGGTGATCACTGTGATCCCTGTCCAGAGTTAGCACCTGTCATTAGGATAATCATTAGAATAATGAAGAGTGAGCACCGGAAGTACCTTTGGTACTCAAGGTACTGAAGGGCTCAAGTAGAGTGTCATTCTTTAACATTTCTTTCTTAAAACTGTGGAATTGTGGTTTCTAAGAACTGGAAGGACTTTTAGAATGTAAGGCAGTAGGTAGTTGTCAGATTTTTCAGCTGGGGGATGCTGTCTTGCAGAGAAATCTTGAGGGTATCTACCTGCTCACAGATTTAGCAATCCTGTGGGGACACTCACTGACCCCAAACCTCATATCCTCTGGGCCCTGGGCTGTCAGAGGAGGATGCAGAGTCACTGCTTTAGTCCCAGCACCACGTTGACCAGGAAGCAGTTGAGAGGCTAAGAGTCTTGTTCTTGCCTGAGGAAAGCACAGTGTTTAGTTGAAGAGCTGAAGGAGAAACTCTTAGATGGAACTGTCTGTTCGGTCCTTGGCACCTGTGGCCACGCTCCTTGCCAGAGTAGTGAGGACTCTTGCAAGAATGAATGAAAGAGTGACTTGAGGGAAAGAGTCCTGAGGCTCAGTGGTCACAATACCTGAGGGTCACCGCTGCACTTTCACCCCTGTTTCCCCCGTCGGGGCCCAGGTTTGTGCCGTGAATGCCTGTGCAGCCATCTAGTGGGTCCTGCAGGTTGGGTATCGTCCTCAGGGACGTGCGCACATGTCAGCGGGCAGTTCAGAACTCTTGTTGCTCCTCCGTGGAGCTGTTGTGAGTGGGGTGTGCAGGGTTAGTCTTCACGGATGTACATTAAATGCTCAGGGCTGTGTGGTTAGATCCTTTTTAGAGGCCCTTATTAAAGCCTGTAGATACGGTACCAGCTTGGTCGTCAGCATGCCGTCTGGCCCTCGACATTACTCCTGCACTGCGGGCTGTGGCTCTGCGGGATTCTCTCCCCCCCACCCCCCTGCCAGCACTCTGCAGCGAGTCCTCAGGAGGGAACTGCCAGCTGGTGTCTGTGCTTTTACTGCTGCTCTTTCTGGGGGTGCCCCCGTGAGGTCTGTGCCTTACAGTGTGATTGGGACGGTGGGGCTGGAACTGTGTGTCTAGACTTCTGTTTGTGTGATGTTATAGGTACTTCATTATGGTGGGTTTCGAATTCTATGAACATTTGATTTCAGAGATTTTTCTCACTTTAAAATAGGCTTTATATCTTCCTGATTATAAAATGGTACATAAAAGTCACAAAGAACTACAGATTACCAATGATCCCAGCACCCAGAAGTGTCACTGTTTGTGTTTTGGCGAGCATCCTTTCAGACTATTTCCCATGTATTTGATACCTTGCATGTACTGTTGCACCTTTTGTTTGCAGAGAATGTTAAGGCATTCTTATCTGCTTCCATGGGTGCTTCTATTACTGTTCTAAGAAGCTAATGAGAACACCTCTGCACATTCTGTACACAGGAAAACACAGAAAAGCATCCATTCATTCTTTCATTCAGTGCTTTTGAACGTAGAAGAGAAATAGTGCTGTTTGCCAGTTCTGAAGGACTTTTAAAATACCTGATGGTGTTCTGATGACAGTTGGGTAGTTTTTTCAGGCTGCTCTTACGGGCACTTGGGCTGGAAGTCTGAGGCAGAGTACCTTGGACTGTTCAGAGCACATTTTTCACTGCTGCTGCACTGGCTCCTCCTTCCTTGGTGGCGGTGAAGACTGACAAGGATTTTTTTTCAAGCAAAGAGTTCCATAACTGTGACTTTTGCTGGGCATGTTGTGTAAAGAAAGCACCTGTGCTATTATTTTGTGGGTCAGAGGTAGGGGGTGAGTAAGGTCCAGCAGGCCTGGGTGCTCCTGGGCCCTGTCTGAGCTCGGTTCCCTGGGTTCTCTAGGTAGATGGGTTCCAGACCATCACAGCATACAGATGGGGGAGCAGAAGTGGCAGCTGGGGAGCCTCAGGCTGGCATTGAGCCTCAGGCTGGCATTGACAACCACATGCTTTGTGTTGTGCTTTTTCAGAGTGCAAATTCACCTGCACCAGCGGGCAGTGCTTGTATCTGGGTTCCCTGGTTTGTAACCAGCAGAACGACTGTGGGGACAACAGTGACGAAGAAAACTGTCTCCTGGTGACAGAGCACCCACCTCCCGGCATCTTCAGCTGTAAGTCCTTCCTGCCCACTTTGCGTCATTCTGCTGTGGTGTGTTTGCAAATAGTAGGCGGTCCTGACCCTGGGATGTGCAAAAGTTGTTGTTTTTGGTAAAAAGAAGAGGTTTGTGTTGTCACAAAGGCAATGTTTTCTTTTAGGATAGAAAGAGGGTGTGTCTGAGAGTCAGAAGTTCCTTCCACTTTGAGTGACCTGTGTTTGGGAAAGGCTTTCTGCTGTGTATCTGAGAAGCACTGACTGATCCCAAGAAATAATTATTGACCTAGTATTCTTCATCCTGGTTTTAGAGAATTTTTTGAAGTAATTTTAAGTCACTATTTTAAAATAATTTTAAATAAAGAAGGATATATAGAGTCTGTGTTCAAGCATGTAATTAAAACAAGAAAATAGAAAGAACAATTTGTTGGGAGTTTAAAAAGGTTGTACTTGTGTGTTTTTCTATTTGGTACTGGAGTGGGTTGTTTCTCGGGTAAAGCCCCAGGTTGAGGCTGTGAGCATTTCTTGAGCTGGAAGAACATGAAGTCGAAGTATGAAGTTCATTGACTGATCTTGTGGCTTTTGTGAAGAGGAAGGAGAGAGAAGGCACCTGGAAATATGGCTGGGCGACTCTGAGAGTGGCTTGTTGTGTCATATGTTTCGTTATGTCCTGTTTCCTGAGCCTCGGGAAGTGTGTCGAGGTCAAGGATGCTTCACAGCACTGACCCTCGCCAGGGGTCTTTCTCCCTGCTTCAGGTCCCTTCCTCCCTGCCTCTCCCCCTTTCTCATGAATATTTCCTGGTGTTTAAAGCCAATTTCCAAATATCTTTTCATTTTAAAAATGTGAACATCTTTAGTTTTGTTTAGAAGCCAAGTGAAGCTTCCTCCATCTGTAAATTGCCCAGCATTGCCCTAAGACCTCTAAGAGTCTGTCCGAAGAGAAGAATCTCTTTTTTAACTTGAAATATAGTTGCGTTACAATGTTGTCTTAATTTCTGCTGTACCACAGCGATTCAGTTATACATATATATTTTCTTTTTCCTCCTCTTCTCCATGTTGGTTTACCACAGATACAGGTAAAACAGGTCTCTGTGCTCTACAGGAGGACCTTGTCTGTCTTACATATGCTGTATTAGTTTGTATCCCAGCAGAGGAATCTTAAGATCCTGTTGGCAAACTGTTGGTCCCTACTGTTCAGGTGTAACTAGGCTTGTTCCTTTGTAGCCAAAATGGGAGGTTGTTAACAACATGCTGTCTTTCAAGAAGATGGGAGGGTCGGGAGACAGAACGACAAAGGGCAGGATGAGGGCTCTGGCTTCAACTAAACCTGGGTTCAAGCTCTTGCTTAAGGAAGGCAGCTGAACCCCCTAAGGCTTAGTGTCTCTGTCCATGAAATGGGAATGATTCCTGCCGTGTACAGCTGCTCTGGGGGTTCACGTGAAGAGTGCGGTCTGCATCATCATCTTGCTGCTTGCTGTGTGCCTGCTGCTGTCTGTCTGACGGCCGGGCCTCCTTCACTTGAAGCATGGGCTCAGGTGTCCAAAGGCCAGTTCATCCTCAGAGGTGCTGGGTATTTCCCGCCTCCTCTGCCTCTTGGGGAAGACCTGCTGGGGGCTGCCTGCTGAAGGGGTTCGCTGGGCCTGGCCTCTCTGCCAGCTCACAGGCAGCTGGGCTGCTTGTCACATTTGGGTTTGCCATGGCTGGTCTGTTGTTTGTGGTACTAAGGGTGATCTGGTATCAGATCAGTGCACTATTCTCCCCTTGGTCTGTAGCCAAGAGCAGAGAGTGTCTGCTTCCACCCTCAGCTGCACAGCGAGGCTTGGGGGAGGGAGTCTGTAGGCCCCACCAGCCTGCGTCTGCAGCAGGTGGGCAGTGTCCCTAGGGGGATTGCTTGTGGGGGTGCCATTTCCTCTCCGCCTTCAGAATTTGGAATATCACAGGACTTCTTGTCTCTAAATTAGTGTAATCCTGGAGAACAAAGCGTGCTTTCTCCTTACTCCTGCATAAGAGTCAATTTACTCAATCTGCTTTGTGTTTGCATAGAGGAAACTCGGCTGTGTTCTACTCTTTGAATGCACTTAGGGTCAAGCACGGTGGAATCTCTTTTCTGCCTGTGTTGTTGGCTGTGGGCATGCGCTCTGACTCAGGTGTCTTGATTATCTCTCTCATGTTGTATTTGCTAAAATTTAGCAAGGTTAGAAAGAAAATGTCACTGTCATTCGTGAGGCAACAGTGCTAATGATAGTAGAAGCCCTTAGAGTAACAGCTCTAACTTATCCTTCTGAAAACGATTTTGGAACCTAGACTGTGTGTCTCACCTGCTCCTCTGCCTCATTGACCAGTGGACTGAGGTACGTCCCTGGGTCTGAGCCCCATGGTCTGCACATGTGGGTGTGGGGCTGTTTTGAGTATCTTGCAAGAAGTGGTTGGTGTATCTTTTCAAGGAAGAGGGCTATACTGTCAGCCTCAGTGTTGGCTTTTCCGTATCTTCCTCTATCAAAACATTGTATTCCTGAGCACTGCAAATACAAATCAAACAAATAAAATTATTATTTATAAAAATAAAATTTTACAATACAAATGATTATATTTACAGGTATATGTATTAAGTGCCTTCTTTGGTCATTGTACCCAGCATCCTAGGGAATGAAGGACAACAGATTTCATTAGCAAGGTGCCGACAGACAGACTGGGGAACTGAAAGACTTGTGCAGAGATGAGTCAGCATGGACACAGGGTACTGGGCTGAGCGGTCTGAGTGACTGTGGTCCAGGAGTCCACAGAGAACCATTTTGCCAGGACGTGGTCATGGTTGCTTCACAGCGGAGGCGAGTGGGGTGTCAGGGCCAAGGATGGCAGGGTGGCTGGAGGGGGAGGGCAAGCTGGTCACGCCACCCCTCCGCCCTTGTCACTGAAGAGACAGCCTGCGGGCCCGCAGCTGCACGGCCTGCCTGCTGCCCTAAATGCTGGCCCTGCGCGCTGGGCTCTGGCTCTGTGAACCTGCACTTTGAAGCCCCTGTATTCCACAGCTTGTGGAGCTGGACATGCTCCACAGCTCTGGCTCCTGAGAAACAGGATTTGAGGAGTGTGGAAAGTGCTGTGTGCTGTGACGGCATTGGTGAGGGCAGGTCTTCCTCAGTCCCCCGCAGACCTCAGAGTAGGGGACTGAGGGTCCCTGCGACAGCTTTGCCTCCAGTGAATGATGGGGTCCTGGTCAAGGGTGGTGGCACTTCAGTCCATACTGGGGTCTTGATCGGTGGCCTTGGAAATCTCAAAGTGAAATGAGCCAAGGTTGATCAGGTTCCTGGATTCAGCCAGGATGTTAATTTCAGGACTTTTCAGAAGGAAACTGTTCTTTTTTGCCTAGGGTCATTTAGGGTAATAACAAACAAATAAGATAAATTCAGCACATTAAATTCTGAGCTGGATGTCGTTCTTTCCACCTTTCTCAGTTTTTTCCAAAGGGACTAGCTCCCTCCCTGTCACTAGGCTGTTCCCCCCTGTGCCCTAGTCTGGGAGACAAGTCTTGTGGGGCTCAGGAAGGGTTGACTCCTGTGGGCCCCAGAGGAAACATGACTAAATGAGGCAGACACGCTGCCTGTCGCATCAGTGATCTGGTCAGTATCCCAGCACAGGTTCCACCTCCTACCAGAATGTCCCTGGCACTGCCTTCATACTGTTACTGGCTTTTGGGGACAACCCCGCAGTTTGTTCTAACTATAGAGTCCAGGGTGAGGCCCTGAGTTGGCAGTCTTCGGTCTCCCCTCACTGGTTGTGGCTTTTGGCAAGTTGCTCACCTTCCTCATGCCTTGATTTTCTACTCTCTGAAATGAAGACAGTGCTAGTTTTGTTATCTCCCTCAGAGGATTGCTCTGAGGATTTACTAAAATAGTTCAGGTAAAGCAGTTAGAATAATGCCTGGCACATAGGAAGTTGCACCCACCACGTCTCTTTACCTGACAGTACTTCAGTGTGTATTTCCTAAGAAAAAGACATTCTGATCCATAACCATAGTATCGTTACCAGGGGCCAGAAAACATAATGTGGACACAGTCCTACTTTCTGACAGGCGGCCCCCTTAAACTCTTGCTGGTGGCCCCAGTCTTGTCTTTCTAAGTAGTTGTCGTGTTTTCAGCAGAGGGCCTAGGATGAGTAGCGGAACAGGGCTGTGGAGGGCATGGTGCTGGGAGAGCCCTCCTTCCACTCTCTCCTTGTCTTAAATGTTGATGGCCAGGTGCGGGGCCTTCCCTCACTGCTGCTTCCCCTGAATCTCATTCTCACTTACTAGAGGAGACGCAGCCCCGTTTCTTTGGCAATTAGTCTTGCGAGTTTACCTGAAGGCCTGTATCCAGGCTTCTTAGGCTAGGGATCAGGTGGGCAGAGAACTGCCATTTGCTGAGTGCTGGCTGTTTACATGCATCTTGTCATTTATCTAAAATCCTGCAAATCTACAAAGGTTTCCTAGGAAACATTGCTCAGATAGGTTAAATAATTTTTTCAGGGTCACATAGCTCTTGCGTATTGGAGCAAGGAACTGAACTCAGGCTGTGGGTTTTTGGTTTTAGCTTCTAGGTATTTGTTTTTTTTCATGATTTTTAAAAATAAGATAAGAATTTATACTTCAGTTTTTAAAGGTTTGTAGGGTGAAGATCAAACAATGCATTATTATGAAAGACCATATCAGTGAGTGCCCCACGATCAATTGTTAGTTTGTGTGTATGTCTGTGTGTTACTTGCTCAGTTGTGTCTGACTCTTTGCGGACTGATGGACAGTGGCCCTCCAGGCGCCTCTGTCCATGGGATTCTCCAGGCAAGAGTACTGGAGTGGATTACCATTTCCTTCTCCAGGGGATCTTCTCCACCCAGGGAATAAACCCTATCTCCCACATTGCAGGTGGATTCTTAACTGTCTGAGTCTCCAGGGAAGACTGTTGTTTATATGGCAGTTTTTGATTGATACATAGACAATAGTATTCTTGGATTCATCCTGGATTTTCAAATAGATTCTGAAAACTGAACCCAGGAGCCCTCAGATATCAAGGGTCAATGGTTTTGTTGAGATGGAGTGCTGAATCCGTCCTTCATTCTGCCCAATGTGTCCTGTTTACATGTCCTGCAGGAAGTCCATTCCCCTTTCCGCTCTCCTTTCTTGTCAGGAGGTGAGAATGTGAACACCAATCTGGTGGGATCCAGTGAGCAGAATGTGTGCATTTCTGCCACTGTTCACCCCTCTTGGCTGTGTGCACAGCACCCCTTAGCCAGACGCGGGCCGTTAGCTCTGGTCCCCTGATGCCCCTCCAGACGCCCTGTGGTCAGATTGATGTTGCCTCCACAGGGAGGGTGGGAGGTCTCCCAGAGTGCTGTGTTGCCCCAGGTAGGGAGGCTGGGGGTGGTCCTGCCTCAGTCAAGGCCAGTAGGAGAAGCCACTGGCCTTGAGCCATGCTGTCCTTGCTGCACTGTGTGTTCTTTTCACAGGGCTGCCCACTCCAGTGTCAAGTTCAAAAAAGGAAAAAGAATCCATGGGCAAAACCCTTACCTGGATTGTGTAAATGACCCAAGATGGCATTTAAGGAAGATTGGGTTGGGAAGGGCAGGCTTACCCCCTCCCCAGCCAAGAGGGTCCCTTCACCTGCCCCTTTGGTTTGTGCCTCTGTTTCTCCAGATGGATTTCTGATCAATTAAAATCTTGCAAGGTAATGAAAGGCAACTCTGCGTTTACAAGTAAACAAAGGCAGAGAGCAAAGGAAGGGGTTTCAGTAAACCCAGGCACCCTTTCTTCCTGCTGTGACACTAAATTTACTGGATGAAAACAACCTCTTAAGATTCACGTTTTGATTCTGTTACTGCTTTCCTGTGTGCGGGCTGTCCCACTTCAGATGAGATTTATCCACTTCTTTAAATATTTAGTAGTCTAGCGTGGATGTTAATGACAGTCTGGCAGTGCTATTTTGAGAACTGCAACAATGATAGTAATTTTCAGTGTCAGATTCCTGCTTTGCAAGGGGAGAGCGGGCGGGGGAGGGGCGGAGGCGGAGACGCGGCTGCAGTCCTAATGGAGTTGCCGGCCGTCCGCGGGCCTGCCAGACAGATGGGTCATGAATACTGTCTAGACGCCCTGCCTGCGGAGCCCGGTCTCTGAGGACACGCACCGAGACGCCGGCTCGAGTAACGGGAAAGTCAGGGCAGGCTCTGTGTAATCAGACAGAAATCAATGCGCGCCGGCTTCCTGGGGGAGGGGGATGCGGGCGTGCGGTGGGGGAGGGAAGATGCTCTCTTTTCCAGGTCAGTTTTGTGCAAACTCGGCTAGTATGGGCGTTAGGGGTTTGAGCTGGGAGAGGTGCAGAGGATGGCGCGGGGTAACCGCCCCAAGACAGACCCAGCCCTGGACAGCAGGCTGCAGGTGCTGGACCGGTGGGTCGTGTGTGTTGCTGAGCCCCATGCTGCTCCGGTTGACACTGTCTGCCCTGACTGTTGGTTTCTAGAGTTTAGTCTCTTAATTATAGAAGGTTTTAGAGACTCACCTGGCTGGCTTTCTTTCTGTGAATCTCTGAGCACTTTGCAGAGCTAGATCTTGTCACGGCAGCTCGGATAAAGGCAGGGAGGTGGAGCCCTCAGCAGAGAGCGCTTGGCCTCACAGGGACACCGGCACCTTCAGAGGGTCACTTCACTCAGGGCCTGTGTGGGGCTTACAGGATGGAAGTAGTGCGTTTCTACCCAGAAAACACGTGGTCTGAGTGTGGTTGAGTGGGATGGGGCATCCACAGCAGGAGCCCACTCTTCTCCACTGGGAGAGAGAGGCCCGGGTGCTGGACTTTAAGTCTATAGCCATGCATCAATATTTGCCTCAAAAAAATTACCCAAAAGGGTCTGCCATAAACCTTGGAAGGGGCCCTCTTTGAGGAATTGCAGAAATAAAGCTGAAATTCAGTCATCACAGCATGTGTCCTGTCCTGCAGAGATGCAGTGACCCTGTGGGTCTGACCCCAGAGTCAGTCACCTGGGCTCTTTCATTAATAGTTACATCTCAGTGCAGATACCCAGGAAGGCTTTTCATTTGGAAAAAATCTCCCAGCAACCTAAATTTAGCAATAATTGTTTTTTTCTCTCCTTCATCCGTTCTTATGTCCTGAGAGTGAACAATAGAGGGGAAACTAGATGGTTTGTGCATCTTCCTGCCTGGAAAGGAAAAGATCAGAGATGAAAACATCTTTTAGCACAGGATCCCTGGAGAAGGAGGAATCAGAGCTCCAGGTAGTGAGTGGGCCGGCCTCCCAGAGCTGCTCTCAGAAGATCTTCCCAGGCATCCCCAAGGCACAGCTGTCTCTCAGAAAGTCTTGTCTTTCCCTGAACCTCTTGCCTATGTCCTGTCAGCTCCATGGAGAGTGTGAATCTCCCCACTTTGGGCAAGCTGAAGGGAGTGATGCCAGCTGACCACAGCCTGGACGTCTGGAGGGTGAACCCCATCACAGTGGTTCTGTCCACATCAGCAGATGTGGGGTACCTGAGTCAGCCCCCCTAGGCTTTCCTAGGGGGATGGGCTGGGACAGGGGGGTGTGTGTGTGGCCCCCTTCCTGGGGAGAGGCCCTGCCTCAGGTAGGCAACACCTTCTGAAGGAGTGCCAGGGCGTGTTGCTTCCTTTCTTCATCTCTCCATCTTCACTGTAGTTTCTGTGCTTCTTTACTCACTTATTCTAAAAAATGGGAGAAAAAGGAACTTGATCTAAACCTCTGAGCCTTTTTTCCTTAGATCCCCAAGAACGGGGGAGGCACACATTGCAGGGAGGTGGGGGAGACACAGGTACTGTTCCTGGGAAGGCGCTCAGACTGGCAGGCTCTCCTGCCATCTGGACTGGAAGCAAGCGGCTCTCCATGTGGCTGGAGGTGGGTGTGGCTGAGCGAGGCCGAGACAGTGATGTCCCTTCTTGAATTTGACATAGTTTCCACAGGACAACCAAGAAAATGCAACCCCTTCCTGTTAACATGTGCTTTGGAGATAGAAATGCCAAGTCTGCTCCTTGGGGAGGGGACTGGCCTGAATCTAAGTTCTCAAAGGCCCATCTGACCTTAGAAGACGTCCTGGGGCACCTTCAGCCTCATGAGGCTGCAGAAGCCATGGTGGCTGCCTCCTTAGGCCCTTGTGGTTTGGTGTTTGCTCTCATGTCAGGACCTTTAAGCTGGAGTGACAGGGACAGTGGACTGTGCAGGTAGCTTCTCCCAGAAAAACCAGGTGCCAGAAATGATTCATGTTCAGATTGTTGAAAAGAACAGGACAGGGAGCTGGAGAGTGCTGTAGAGAAAATGTGTTTGGGTGGTTACCTGTAGAAAGTGGTGTCCTGAGTAATAGCACACCCTTTGGGGCTATTTTGTGGAGAGTATTTCTGTGAGTGTTGGGTTTGTGAGGAGTATAGGATGCAGCGTATGCAGGGAAGGTGGTGTGGGTGTGGGGGTGCAGTATGGTCTCCATCTAATGCTAACCCACTGGCCTTGAGAAGATCCTCAAGGTTTTGGCAGTTTCTCCAGTGCTGGGTGTGGGACAGCACCGGTGGGTGGTGCCCAGGGCAGACCCTGTTGTTGGGGTGGGGATGTCTTGGAGGACTGTTTTTCCCAAGCAGCCTGACAGGTGGGGGAATTGGGAATTGGTCACAAAAAGCCAGCTTACTTGGAGATAAAGGCTGATTTTAAGGAACATTACTGGAGAGGTAAATTGGGGTCAGATTCTAGAAAATCAGGATGTAAAGCCAAACAGTTTTTATTCTCTTTTCTGAAGGAACTCATGGAAGATTTTTTAAAAAGATTTATTTATTTATTTGATTTTTGGCTTCACCAGGTCTTCTTTGCGGCAAGGTCTTTCTCTAGTCGTGGTGTGCGGGCTTCTCACTGCAGTGGCTTCTCTTGTTATGGAGCACGGGCTCAGTAGTTGTGGCTCCCAGGCTCTCGAGTGCAGGTTCAGTAATTGAGGCACATGGTCTTAATTGCCCAAAGACGTGTGGAATCTTCCCAGACCAGGGATCGAACCTGTGTCCCCTGCACTGGCAGGCAGACTCTTAACCACTGGACCACCAGGAAGCCCTATTGAAGATTTTTGAGGAGGCAAGTGAGGCTGTGAGACGAGGCAGTTAATGTGGGCAAGTGCTAACGAGCACCAGCCCTGAGCCTGTTTTACAGGCAGGGGAACATTATGGAGGGGTAGCCCCTGGAAGGACCAGCCTTGTCCATGGAGCAGGTGGGCTTTAGGTGAACTTGCAGCTGCCTAAGGAGACATAGCAGTGGGAGGGGAGGGATTGGCTTTTCAGCAGATTTTGAAAAGAGTCTTATTGCTGTGATGATTATCACAAATATCTTTAAAACATTTTTGAAAGGAATGCGTGAACGCACAGCAGAAGATGGGTAGATGGGTAGTGAGAGCTGCCTCAGCGGGGGCGAGCCCTCTGCCTGCCCCTGGCAGTCTACAAGGCTTCCACATACTACAGCTACCAAGGCAGCTTGAAGTGGGCTTCACGGCCCCTTCTTGTTCTTGGTGAGAGGATGGCATGGAGGAAACCCCAGCAGTTTACAGATTTACAGCCACCAGAACAGGCTGATGGGGGCGGTCTGTGTGTGACCCGGGGTATGTGAAGGGACGCAGGAGGCCAGTGCTGCTGCCCTCATGGTTCAGGGAGGAGGGGTGGGGAGCAGGGTGAGAGATGGACTCTTTTTCTCCCAAACCTGGTAACATGGTTTCAGCGAAACCCTGACTTTCCCATCTTCAGCCTTAACCAGGTACGATGGACTGAGTGTAAATATTAATGAGCATAACAACAATAAAACTGGCAGCAGCGCGAATGAATGTGGTCTCCTGCAGTAGAAATATTTACCCGATATGTCCTGCCAGTGAGAGAGATTTTGGCATTAAACCTAGACATTACCTCACTCTCCTGGGCAGACAGCCGACTTCAGTGCTAAGCAAGTCTGCAGAGTGAAGAGCTGCGTGTACCTGCCTGATTGGCTGCATAGCCCAGACCCTGGTGGGAAGTGATTTCTTTGAGTGTGTCTGTCTGTCTGTCTGGGTCTTGCCCTTAGTTCCTTTCTTTGTTTCTTTAGCTCTCCATAGGGTTGTCATTGTCTATTTTCAAATTGCTGGGTTTTTGTGTTTGTTTTTTTTAATCTTGAAGGGCACATTGTGAAAAGGTCTGCCAGCCAGGTGGGCAGGTATTAATACACACAGAAACCTGAAAGGTCAGAATTATCAGGAGGAAAAGTGAGGTACCTCTGTGCGTGTGTGTGTGCAAATGTCCCCACACATAGGCACACATGCCCCTCTTATTAAGAGTCAGGAACTGGTGAATGAAACAGGTTTCTTGTTTTGTTGTGGTTTGTTTTAATTCATGATAAGTACAAGGGGATGTTCCACAGTAAAGGATGTTTTAGTTCAAGATTAATAGCAACCAAAATAATATTTTGAAACATTTGAAATTATACTAAAAATGTGGTTTTTGATGCTTCTAACCTAAGAAAACATACTTGAAACCATCTATTCCACTGGCCTCAGATCTCTTTGAAATTAGTACTACATAGAGGGTAGAAGTTCTGGGTCAGCACAGGAGACAAACCTGGGCTGGAAAGTAAAGTCTTTGAGTTGAAAGTACTGGGAAGGCTTTGAGTTGTCACTTAAAGTACCAAATATTCTTCCATAAGTTTCCATACAGGTTGTGGAGAACCATGCTGTCTGTCTACTGCTCAGACCAAGTCACCCTTTATTTTCCTTAGATCTTGACTCTCAGTTTCATGTTGTTTAGGTTTTGTGCTGTTACTACTGAGTGACTTAGTTTTATCAGTTGGTTTAAAGTAAGAAGTGCTTCCGTTTTCCTGTCTAATCTGTTCTTGAGCACTGGCTGTACCAGGCTAATCCTTGCTCCCAGGATCAGCTTATTTGGTAGCCTTGCTGTGATGCAGAACAAATGGGCCTCTGGTGCCACCACCAGGCAGCCCCTCAAGATGGAACATTATCCACAGAAGGTAGAAAGTCTCAACACCAGACCAGTTTCATACTGTGTAGGTGATACTGTGCTTAACAGCGTGTCTGCACTTGATGGCCCTGAAGACTGAATTCCACCTAAGAAATCACTGTGTGTGTGTTCTCTGGTGCTGGGGGCTGGGTACTGGCTGGAAGTCCTTGCCGGTCCTCGTCTACGTCATTCAGGGGAGGCTTACCCACAGTGGAATGGGGTGGTGATGTGGCGTCAGCCCAAAGCCATAGCTGACTTCTTTATCGGGGGCAGATAGCTTTACTTCTTTGAATGAGCCCAATTTCATAAAAACCCAGCATTGAATCCCAGGGTGCTTTTGGTTTTAGTTTTGGAGTTTCAGTAATTTCAGGGTCCCCAGGAAAACATATTCCCATAAACTTCACTGGTCATAGAGAAACATTACCAATGCCACTGAATGTTAATGTTCAGGGCTGAAGAATTGTGAAGGAGGCAGGTGGATGGGAGTGGAATAAAGACATTTGTCCAAGGAATGCAGTGGTCAGGCAACCAGATGACCTTGGTAAACTGGGCTGATCTCACCCCAGATTTTGATGCTTATCACTTGGAGAGTGGTTTTATGTTCATGGAGAAGACTTGGCTGCCGGCAGGCTTGGCAGAAGCAGGGCAGAGGCATGTTCATTGGTGTAACAACTTTAATAGCAGGAGTACTTGTGAACATCCTGGCTTCTTAGTGACTCAGCGAAGCCCTCTTTGCTCCTGGGTTCTTACCAGGCAGGGCACGCTTGGCCCCAGGCCAGGGCCAGTGGAACCCATCCAGTGTGGGGACAGCAGAAGGAGTCCTTGATCAGGAGCTCTGAGACCCCCTGTCAAGTCTGTTGGCTGGAAAGCAAAACAAAACAGTGAAATAGAAATGAGCTTCACTTGGCCAAAGTAGTGTGCTTCATGTTTTTCTTGGTTTTGGTTAATAACAGCTATTAATTCATACATATTTTCTGAGCACCTGCTATGTGTTGGGGGTTCAGGGGTAAGCTGGTGAACAGGTCCTCTCTGACACTGTTGTAGTTACAGGCTCAAGTGTAGTGTCAGCCTGAAGATCCTCTGACTGAATTGTGTACGTTAATCTGCAGAGAGGGATATTTTTCTTACCAGAGTTGTTATTTCAGACCGATAATCCATCAGTCCACTTGGATATATTTTTGGTCTTCAACTATTGTCAAACGTGATTGCTTAACTTTCCATGATTTCTTTGAAAGAGTAAGAAGGGAGGATAAAACAACATTGAGACTAGTAGATTTGGGGATTGTAGAACATCTCAAGGAAAAAGGCTTAATGGGAAAGAAAGTAGAAGGAATTAAGGATTTACATATAGCTTATGATCGTAATTTTTCATGTTTTTTTTTGGGGGGGGGGCACGGGGCACACACTGACTGAAACTGCCCACCCTGGCCAGGCACCATAGTAACCATTTGCATGAGTTACTTTATGACAGGAGGTCCTGGTAAGGAACATGGAACTAATAAGCCACCACCAACCAGAAGAGTTTGGGAAAGGTCAAAAGGAGACACCACGTGTCTGACCACCTCCCAGAATCCTTCTCACTGGCATCCATCTTGGCTGAGCAATGCGTGTGCCACCAGGAAGGACCCTGAGTCAGAATGATTGGCCAAAGACAACCCGGAAACTAATCCCATCACCATAAAATCTGAGAGTGCAAGCCATGTGGCAGAGCAGTCCTCCTGGATTTCCTTACCCTACTGCTCTGCCTCTTCCCAGTAAAATCTCTTGCTTTGTCAGCATGTGTCTCCTTGGACAGTTCATTTCCAAGTGTTAGACAGAGCCCACTTTCAGGCCCTGGAAGGGGTTTCCCTTCCTGCAACAAAATCAGAGCATTTCCCCTCTACGCCTAGCAAGGTTTTACGAATCTGGGTTTAGTTTGAATATTGACTTTATTTATGAGTGGTACCCTAGTTGCCCGGGACTGTTGATGATTTGTTATTGTGCTATAATCCTTACCATGGAGTAGCATTCAGTATGTCTAAATTTATGTGATAAAGGTTTGAAAGTGTCTGTGTCTATAGCTGGAAGGAGGGAGAAAGAAGTGGGCTTTTTTAAAAATTCAGTTTAATGACTCACCTCAGTAGGTGAGTGATGTTCCACTTTGGGAATTAAAAGGACTTCTCCATTTTTCTCTTGAACACCTTGTGTCTTTCCCTGAACTGAGGGAGGCCTGAGGAAATGTGCTCATCTCTCTTGACTCTTAAGAGGCAAAGTACAATGATGTTGTGAAAACTATGCGACGGTTCTTTAAAATGCAAGATTATTTAAAATTCATTTGATTTGAATGGTGCATGGGATTGCTGCATTCCTGTTTGTGTGTGGTTCCCTGTAAGAGCTTCCGGTGCACCTCCTGACTCTCGTGTGGCCGGCCTTCCTTGCTTCCTGTGGGTAGTCAGAACCAGTCATTTCCTTCTGGTTTCTGCCACTGAAACGCCTTGTGGTTTTACACTTTGCTGCCTTCTTCACATTTTATGGGTGCTTATTTCAAGGCAGTTCTTACCTGTGCTTTCCTATAACTCTCTTTTCTTCCTAATGTAGCGTCCGCATGAATATATCAGTGCTTTTTAAAATCATAGGGTGATTGCCTCACTGCAGGTCTGGGGATGTTTGGTAATTGGGCTTCCTGATGATGCTCCACATGTGTCAAACTTATTTTCAGAAAGCTGGTTAAATTTTTAATGCAGCTCATAGTTAAATCCTCCTGTAAACAGAAATTTTACTTTTTTTTTAATAAAGAAGAATGTTATTTACTTTTTTAATCTAAATAAATGAGAAGGTTTGCTTATTTTCCCTTGTAGTTTGGAGGGAAATACCTTGAAATAGGGAGGACTTGAAGAAAGAGGCCTAGAAGTTTTATAATCTTAAAGAAGAGCAGAAATGCTCTAGCAGCACCTCCAATGGTAGAGGCTGGAGTCAGATCCCTCCTCACCGGTCTTTCGAGCCACACTGCTCACACCCTCCATGGAGGGGTCGGGTGTCTGGGTCCTTATCCTTTTTAGTTACATGTCAGTTGGCTCCTTTAAAGGGAGGAAAGGTAGGCAGAGAAACAAACATAGAAGTCTCTCTGATGAGGGTTGAGAAGCCACCCTGTCCACTGAACACTCTGGAGACTTCCCCAGAAGATTACTGCCTTTGCCCTTGACCACAGAGACTGTCACTGAGCAGATGAGTTTTAACCCTAACCCTGGCCCAGGAACAAGGAAATAAAATGAAACGACCAGCTGCCAGTGGAGGTTATGTAAAACAGGGTTGGTTTTTGGTTTGGTTTGATTTTTTAAGTTTTTGCACCAGATCTTTTTGATATATCTGTATTTGTTTAAGGGTTTTGTTTTTTTTTTTTTGGAAAAGATGTAAGTTCAAGAAAAACTGGTAAGAGACCGGGGCTAAGAAGCTGAGGATTCTGTAATTCTTTGTTTAGTTTGTGACCCCATGGACTGCCAGGCTCCTCTGTCCATGGAATTTTCCAGGCAAGAAATACTGGAGTGGGTTGCCATTTCCTTCTTCAGGGGTTCTTTCCAATCTAGGGATCAAACCCTAGTCTCCTGTGTATTCTGCATTGGCAGGCGGATTCTTTGCCACTTGCAGCACCCCTGGGAAGCCAGGTGAATCTGTATATAAAATTGAGTCGATGTTAAGTAAACTCAGGCTTCCCTGGTATCTCAGCTGGTAAAGAATCTGCCTCATAATGCAGGAGACATAGGTTCAATCCTTCAGTTGGGAAAATCCCCTGGAGAATGAAATGGCAGTCCACTCCAGAATTCTTGCCTGGAGATTTCCATGGACAGAGGAGCCTGGCATGCTACAGTCCAAGGAATTCTCCAGGCTAGAATACTGGAGTGGGTAGCCTTTCCCTTCCCCAGGGGATCTTCCCAACCCAGGAATCAAACCCAGGTCTCCTGCATTGCAGGTGGATCCCTTACCAGCTAATCTATAAGGGAATCCTGAAGCCACTAAACAACAAATTGGCATCTGGAGCAAAAGTGCTAACCCTCTATGCCACCTGTAGGGGGCGTGTGTGCACTAAGGGTGCAGGACTGATCTGGTCTGGGGCTGTTGAGGGCTGGCCCACCCCACTGCTCACCTGACCTGCAGAGGGGCAGAGGGAGTGCAGGGCTGCGTGCTGGTGGGTCCCAGGATTAGAAACCCCAGGAAAGGAGCATGGAAGGAGCTGGGACTCCATTTCTCTTGATGCGGGCATCCCCTTCTCTTGAATTTATGCCACTTTGAATGGTTTCATTTGAAATTCTGGTTGGTGAGTATAGCTGTGCACTGTTGTGACTGTTTTTGTTATCTTGAAATGCGCTGGTGCTGGTAAGATTGCAAGATGATGACAGCACACATAAACATCTCTCAGCTACCATGTCTCCCTTGATTAATCTCCTTTCTGGACTGACTTAGCTTCAGTTAAATCATCCTGTGAGGTAAAAAGGAAGGAAGTATGTAGGATTTTGTTATTTACTTGACTGGCATCCATTTAAAACACAGTGTGCTTTATACTTATACCTTAAAGTTGGAATTGCAGATTCTGGTCTTATTTGAAAGCTAGAACTATTTGAAAAATTAACTTCCTGCATAAGCTGCTTGAGTGCAAGAGTAGCGTCTTACTTAGGCTTGTTGGAAAATCCATCACTGTTCAGCAGTGGGTCCATGCTAAGTCCTGGGTGGAATCCTGGACAGAGTACTGAGCGCTGCCTCTGCTGTAGCCAACTGCCCCCCGCCCCCCACCCGGCCCCACGCCCCAGGCTAGAGCAACTTCCTGCATTTCCCCAGAGTAGGCAGCCACCTAATCGAATTTGACTGTCATTGTAATGGGCTCCTGAGGCCGTCACCTTTGGGAGAGGCCTGGTTGGGACAGCACAGTGGTGCCTCAGAAAAACTGAGTTGAGAGGGGAAACGTTTGCCTTGAGGTGTAGAGGGAGGCACCATGCAAGCATTTAAAGACTAAGTTCCCTGCTGGCAGTTTTTAATGACCTGCTGATTTTATTAAACATTTATAGTAAGAAGTTGGAGTTTTGGGCACTGAAGGGCAGGAGGTTTTGTGAGTAAGATTCAGAAAGATCAATATTTCTGTTAAATTTATTTTACTCACAGAGGCATTTGCTTTGAACAGCAAACATTGATACCTAACTGTGTTTTTATGTGTCTGAGCAAAGGAAACAGAATTGTTAATGGGTCCATGGTGTGTGGGATCTTAGGTCCCTGTTCAGGCATCGAACTCCTCCCACGCATTGCAAGGCAGATTCTTAACCACTGAACCATCGTGAAAGTCTCTTTTTTATTTGCTTTATCATGTGGGTCAGTTAGGACTTCCCCCATTTTTAAAATATTCTTAGGAAAGGATTGAAAAATGATAAAAGGTTAGTATTTTGTTATTACACATTTGTAGTAAATGTGCTGTTCTAGTTGAGTCTAAATATTTGTAGACCTGAAACAGTGTTAAAATTGTTTATGAGTGGGAAATAGATGGAAGTAAAGATTCATAGTTGGTGATTTGTTCAGTATCACTTAGCAGCATCAGTATTTTTTCCACAAATTAAGGTTTCCTGTTTTGTGCACATTGAAATTATTTGTCCACTGAAGTGTTTATGACCTTGTGTACACACGAAGGCACTAGGACATATTGATCATTGCTGGGTTCACGGTACTTACTTTGGGTGTCTAGTGAAAGAAAAGCATCTGAAGATGTGAGAAAAAGTGAGTAGGACACAACTCTGTGACCCCGTGGACTATATCCAGGCCAGAATACTGGAGTGGGTAGCCTAACCCAGGAATCAAACTGGGTCTGCTGCATTGCAGGTGGTTTCTTCACCAGCTGAGCTATCAGGGAAGCCCTGAAGATGTGAGACAAGAATTTAAACTTCAAATCATGCAAATAATTACTTTCCAAGAAAGGACTCCTTTTAAGATTTAAATCAGTAGTTTATTTCTGTGTTAAGAGGGCAGTTTGCAGACATAGTTGAAGAGTATCATTCTTTAAAGTCTTTGAAGTTGTGAGCAAGACATGCTCCTCTGGAAGCGGGGAGCCCTGCAGAGAGCACTCCTGGTACATGACAGACATGATGCTGGGCCTTTGTGGTCTTCCTCCCCCAGACCCAGACCTGCAATCTCATCACATGGGGAAAAAGCAGACAAATCCCAGTCAAGGGGAATTCAACAAAATGCCTGACCATCCCTCCTCAAGACTGCCAAGGTCATGAAAAACAAGGAAGTCTGAGAAACTCACAGCAGGGAACCTAAGGAGATGCATGACTGCATGTAATGTGGTGTCCTGGGTGAGGTACTAGAACAGAAAGAGGACATTATGTAAGAAAGCAAATACAAATACACTGTGGACTGCAGGGTGTTTTTCTTTGAATTACAATCCATAAGAGGAAGGTTGACATCAGTTGAGTCTTGCTGCCTTTCTGAGCTCAGCATAGCATCCAGAGCAGCTGTGATGGGATCTGCTGTGAACCTCCGCCGCCGCCTCATCTCCTTTTCCTCCTCACCTCCTCTTCTTCTTCTCCTCCATATCATCTTCATCTCCTCCTCATCTCCTCTTCCTCATCTCCTCTACTCCTCTTCTGTGTTTTTAAATTGTTCTGCTAGATTACTTGTGATGAAATGTCTCAGTCTTTTCTTACCTGTGAGATGAAATATTAGATAAATAGCTGATTTGGGGGTTGCTATTTTCATTTGAAGTGGATTGGAAGATAGCAGCCTTAAGTATCTAAATTTTGTTGTATGTCTTAGTAAGGTGAATACCAGCTGTTACCTTAGACACAAAAAAATGTAAATAAGTTGTATTTGAGTTGAAAAATTACTTGGTCTGTCCTAATAAGCAAGCCAGGCATGCCTCAGAGAAACTAACTGTCTTCATACAAAGACACAGAATTACAAGTTGAGAGAGAAGCTTATAGGGTATATATATAGTTGAATTATCTTACTTTATAGATGGAGTGAATCAAGACTTAGATGATGACTCAGAGCTTGTTTGACAGTTGTTTACTAAGAAGGTGGGTAGGTAGTTTTTTCTGTGTGGATTAGTCTCTTCCATTTTGGTAGCTTCATCAGTGTCTTCCTTGTGACTTTGTAATTTTAGAGAGAACATAAGTCTGTGTTGATCATTAGATTTATTACTCATCTGGCCTGAGGCTGATAGTCATTTTGGAAAGCATTCCTGCCCTACCTGGCCAGTTTCTGAGAGTGACAATTTGCATAAATTACCACAAATTGGGTAAAAACACTTGTTTTCTTTAGCATTAATGGACGTTGTTTTTTATCGTTCATCATGTCCAGAAGCTGGATTTAAGTATGAGTTATTTATTGTCACTTTGAATTTCTGAGACTCCTGGCTATCGTTTCTGGGCAGTCGGGGAACATTTTTAGTGAGCAGCATTTTCCTTCTTATGGTGGGTCCTCATTCTTTGCACATGTTCCAAGAGGCCACAGGGCCTCGCTGAAGTGAGTGTGTCTGAACTGGCAGAAATGAGATAGGTATAAACTCTGCTCTCAAGAACTTTGCTGTCCAGATAAGCTTGTGGTTACTTGTGCTGTACATCTCTTGAGTCGTGTGAAATACAGAGGACACGGGTAACAAGGATGCTCTGGGAGAGGTGGGCACGGTGCTTGGCTTTGCCTGAACAGATGAGCTTTTCATAAGAGGAGTTACAGGCCCAGATCAGTTGGCCACGTAGGGACTTTAACTGAGAGCAAGGATGGCTCCATGGAGCCAGTGGTCTGGAGGCTTGGTCTTCAGTGTCAAGAGGTTTCCAGAGGTGTGAGATGCCTTTGGGGAGAAAGGAATTTCAGCTGTTAAAGAAAGACATGCCAGTGGGAAAAGTTGAAATATATTTGGAAAATTCCATGATGGGGGATTGACTGTTACTGAATCCTAGTCTTTGTAATAGATGAAGGGTGATACTGTTGATGTGATTTATGACTGTTTACGGGGCCCTCACCCTGGCTGAGGTCACGTGTGTCAGTCAGCTCTCTTCACTGTAAAGTTAATCTCTTTCCGTTATTCAAAGAGAGCCAACCTTTAAGAGGTGACTGATGCTGTATAAAATATAGGTATTATCAACATATTGTGATAAAAACCAATCCATGAAAATGATGGATATTCCAGACCAGTTATCAGGCCTAAGAAAATGGCAAACAAATGCTAGACTTTACCTGCGTTTTGAAAAAGATCCTCATCTAAAGTTGACCTTCTCCAAAATTGGTACCTAATGGTGGTTTCCTTTAGATAAAGGTTTTAATAGGGAGGCAAGAAGTAGTTAAGAAGTGAGTTTAGAGGTAACACATGTCTTAGTGTCTGGTGTGAAGTCCTCACTCTGTAAATGTCAGGCAACAAACACTTCCATCATCATCATCTTCCTTGTCCTTGAATCACTGAAGAGCCTGTACACCGGACACCAGTGCATCCAGATTCTTAACAACTGTTCTCATCATTTCCACGTTTATTTGAATTTCTAAAAAAGTTTTAAGACAAAAAATTTAATCATTTTTCAAGGTATAACAAATTTCATTATTGAAATATAATGAATGGTTTTTGCGAACTTTGATTGTCTCTTTAAGAGGTGTTGGCGAGGGCTGCTCTGGGAGATCGCCTCTTGATTGCACTGTTGCAGTTCCTAAGCAACCACTGCCAAATTTGTCTGCACATCACACAACTTGTTTGTTATCCAAGATGTTTGGAATTCTTACCCTTGTACCAAAATAGACCAGGGAGGATGGAGCAGGACTGTACCGTGTCAATTGGCTGCACTCAAGCATCCCTTCCAGAGGCATCTCTCTGGCAGGAAAAAACAAGAAGCAGTGAGTCCTCACGAGGAGGAAGACTCCTGGAAGACCAGCCCAGGATGGGGCCTAACTGTGGCCCTGCTTCTCCGTCCTCCCTAGCTGCTCTGGCCAGCAGGGCGGGCTGTTGAAGCAGGTCAGAGGCACTGCTGCTGGAGAATGTGATCGCCTCCATGGTTGCCAAGGCCACTGAGGGTTATTACTGTGGATGAAAGGAACACTTGAGTCTTGACGATGATCCCCTGTCATTAGTGACTCTAAAGGTCTCTTGAAAGAAAGAGAGAATCCCTACTATGATTTTTCATCAAAAAATAATTGTTGACTAATAACAAACTTTTTCCAGCCCAATTAGAACAACATCTGCTTCGTAACAGGACTCTGAAGCATTGCTGCTTGTTTCTGGGACTCACTCCTTGACCTATGAAGGAACAGCAGGGACCTGGGAATGGCACCTGCCTTGAAACAGCATTCATGGAGAATATCTGGATGCTCCAGCCGAGTAATTTTTATGAACTGTTAATTACATAGTGGACTGCGGCCCAGTCCACTAAAACTGCAATGAGCATGTTAGTCTCTTTAGAATTTCTAAATATATGTGTGTGCATATCATGTTTGTGTGTAAATATACACATATGTATAAACACATCTATCTATATATATATGCATATATGTATATATGTACAAAGTCTGGATTTCTTCAGAGTCTGGATTATTTCTTCAAAGTCTGGATACCAAGGTCACACTACTTGAGAGTGGGGAAACGGAATTCTCGTAGAAGCTACACAGTTTACTTCTTCAGTGACCTTGGCCAAATCATGCCTTTTCCTGGCTTCAAATTCCTTGTCTCAGGAGCTGGTTAGTTAGGCCTCTTCAAGCTCGAAGATATTCACGTGGTTTTCGAGATTACTGCTGCATCTGGACAGAGCCTTAGCACCCTCAAACCAGGGCAATGCATCAGCTTCTGCTTGTGAAATGCCCAGTCTGCCATTCAGAATAGACTGGGTTGGGTGTTATAACCAAGGATCCCCTTGATTGATCTCTCTGTCTGCTTGGCACTTTCTAGATTTTAGCTTAAGTATTAGCAAAAAGAGTGAAAGTGTTGTGTTAGTTGCTCAGTCATGTCCGACTCTTTGTGAGCCCACCAGGCTTCTTCATCCATGGATTCTGCAGACAAGAATACTGGAGTGGGTTGCCATTTCCTTCTCCAGGGGATCTTCCCAACCCAGGGATCGAACCCCGGTCTCCCACATTGCAGACAGACTCTTTACCATCTGAGCTACCAGGGAAGCAGAAAGAGTAGAACTCCTCAGTTCCTGGTTTGCTTTTATTTTTTCTTTCCAAAATTATGTTGTTCAAATAGAGGAGTCAGGGAAGATTTTCAAGGATTTGAAACCCTCAGTGGGTCAGGTAATGGCAAGAGTGCCCCTTTGCTTTGTAGGCAAGGCAACTGCAAGAAGAACTCAGATCACTGGTTTTCCCTCTGCGGCTTTTGGGCAGGTGTTTGGAGTGATAGATAACACGGCACCATCTCAGAACCTAAAGGAGTTGGGCTCTTGCTTCCTGGGCCAGAACTCTGCTTCACTAGCCCCCAGAGAACTGGCATCTTTTAGTGTCTTCAGGCTGGCAGGAAGAAGTGGGGCTCACTTCTCTTCCAGGGACCCCTGAGAAGGTGCATTTCACATGACCCAGAAGTCTGAGTAGGTCACTGAAGTGACAGGATTTTGAAAACAGAAAAATTTTCTCCTTGTCCATGAGTTTTGAATTTAATCTTTTTTCCACAAGACGAGAAATCAGTCAGTTTATCTTAGCTTCTCTGTGAAAGGGTCTTCATGCGATCAAGCCTCCTTTTTCATTCTTGACTTTTATCTTGAGAATAATTTTTAAAGACTCCAATCTCAGTATCAATGTTCAGGATGCAGCAGCTCCTATTGATGTGGTTGATGAGACATAGAACCTGGAATGCAGAGCTGGAATCGAAATTACCACAGAGTCCTCAGGTGAGCCATGAGCTGTTCGGTGCTGTAACCGGCTCTTTTGTCACATCCTTCAAGTATGTGTGGAATAAAGGAAAACCATGATTCTAGTCCTGTGTTTCCACATGACCACTGTGACCTTAGGAGAGTGTCTGTGCTTCTGTTTTTGCACTTGTAAACTGGCCTTGATTGTGTCCCATGTCAGGGGTGTGTGAAACCTCCCAGTTTGCAGATCTTACATCTCAGGGGACAACCCAAGTTGGTATTAGAGGCCATATCTTGTAGCTGTTCTTCAGGTTCTGTGTTTGAAAAGCTGAAAGATTTGGGGGCTTTTAACTGGACATGAACTGGTACAGTTATTTGGGTGACATCAGCAGATAATGAGTCTTGTTGGTCCTTCTGAAATGGGCCTCAGTCAGTGTAGCTGTTGCAGTTTATCCTTTCCTTAGGGCACCACCCACTTACGTTTCCTCAGGTCATAAAATTTGGAATTTTGAAAATTTCTCAGTAAGAAATAGATGCACACTTTACAGCTCCTTAAGATCGTGTGCTTGTGGTTAAATTGTTGAGCACTGTTTCTGAGTAAATGAGATAATTAAGATTTTTCAAGAAATACATGAGAGGATAAACCATTTCTGCCAGTGATTAAACACCACAGCTGAGGAACCTGATGAGTGGAGGAGGTGTTTGTGGGAGTGCTCTTCATCATCCCGAGGACTATCCTGACTCTAGTGCAGGAAAGCTGTCCAGAGGCACGTAGCATGGTGACACTCATTCAGAGCTCATGCACTGAACCTTACCACATCTGCAGTTAACTTCCTCCATTGAAATCTTGAACCTGTCAAAGTCATCCATGAAGGTTGGAAGCAACTTCTTTCAAACTCCTATTAATGTTGATCTTTTGAGCTCTTTTCATGGTTCATGAGTATTCTTAATGGCATCTGGAGTGTGAATCTCTTCAAGAAGGCTTTCAGTTTGCTGTGCCCAGATCCATCAGAGGAATCACCATGGTAGCTATCATCTTATGAAATGTATTTCTTAAATGTTGAGACTTGAAATCAAAACTTATTCCTTGACCCATGGGCTGCAGAATGTATATTGTGTTAGCAGGCATGAAAACAGCACTGCAGAGCTCAGTGGTCACCTGTGGGTGAGGCCAGTGAGACTCAACAGCACTCTGTATTGTCTGCCACTTACTATGCACACGTGGCTTTGTTGGACCTTTGACACTCTTAGGGCATCAAGGGGTGATGAGGAAGAAGGTGGTGTGACTGATGCAGGTCAGACCTTCATCAGTGTGTTTCTAGTATGTTCCCATGACGATGGAGCTTTGGGGAAGAAGATGACTTACCTTGTTTAATTGGGAGAAATGAAATACTTGAATAGTCAGTTACTTTTTCAGTGGGTGTCTTTCTGACTTTTTAAACCCTGACCTGGAGTGAGAAATACATCTGTTATCCCAACCCAGTACAAACACGGACCCATACATGCAGAGCCCAAGCACACCTTCACTATTGCACTCACTGCCTTGTGGATTGTGAGTCTGGGCTTAAAATCGCTGTTTAGTTTCCTTTCTCTCTGAAGGCCAGAAGTGTAACCCCACGGTTAGGGAAGGGAATGAGCTGTCATAGCCACATGGAGATGTGCTGTGGGCTGAAGCATGAGTAGTGTCTGGTAGAGTGTATAAGACATATTGTCACTTGTAGGCTTGATGGGCTTGTCACTGGGTAGTCAGCCTGGCTTTTAACCCTTTTAAGGAAAATTCTTACACAGTAAAGAGCATAGGTATGATTCTTCCATGGTGGGGTGATTAGTGGTGTGATCCCTTCAGTTTTTAATGTTGTATTTCACTCTTGGAATTCTGAGATGAGAAACAAGGCCATGAAAAAGAAAATTTATCATCTACAATAGTTTATCAGGAAGTCATGGTTCCAAGTTGGAGTATAGAAGGAAACCAGAACTTGGTGAAGTAATCCAAGTTCGAGGTGTTTCTTAGGAGTTTATTATCTGAGTTGCATAGGTGAAACTGGTTTTATGAGTCAGCATTTACATGTAGAGGTGTTTTTAAACTTACAAAGTGCTATTTGCAGAATACTTTTATTTCATAGTTCTTTTATTATAGTGGCATTATTTATTTATTATATTTTAATTTTAATAATTTTAATAATTTAATTTAATTAATTTTAATAAATAAATATCAATAAATTTTAATTAATAAATTAATTAAATAATAAATTAATAAATATAAGTTTTAATAATTTATTTATTATATCGACATTTCACATATGCAGTACAATTCCCCTATTTAAAGTATGTAATTAAGTAGTTTTTAGTATATTCACAGAATTGCAATACCATCACCATGATCTAAATTTAGAACATTTCTGTCAGTCTAAACAGAAACTTAAAGCCCATTACTAGCCATCCACCTTTTCTCCCAAGCTCCCAGCTTTAGCCCACTACTCATCTCCTACTAGTCTCTGAATCTGCCTACTTGGGATATTTCACATCATTGTCTTTTGTGACAGCCTTCTTTCACATAGCATGGTATCTTCAAGGTTCTCTCATGTGGTAGCATGTATTAGTGCTTCATTTCGAGCTAGTTTGAAAGCCAGCTTTTCACCACAAGTATGATATTAGCTGTGAGCTTTGGTAGATGCCTCTCTGTTCCCGGTTTGTTGAGTGTTTTTATAATAAAAAAAAGTGTTGGGTTTTTGCCAAATACTTTCTCTGGTTCCCCCCCCCCTAAGTTTTAAGCCAGCTTTTTTTCATTTGTCTACTTATAATAGTATATCACTTTAAATGATTTTTGGATGTTAAGCCAACCTTGCAGTCCTGGAATAAATCCCAGTTGGTCATGATACATTATTGTTGTTCAGTTGCTAAGTCATGTCTGACCCTTTGTGACCCCATGCACTGCAGCACGCCAGGCTTCCCTGTCCTTCATTATCTCCTGGAGTTTGCTCAGACTCTTGTCCATTGAGATATCAATAGCCTCAGATATGCAGATGACACCACCCATCTGGCAGAAAGTGAAGAGGAACTAAAGAGCCTCTTGATGAAGGTAAAAGAGGAGAGTGAAAAAACTGACTTAAAACTCAACATTCAAAAAACTAAATGGCATCCGGTCCCATCACTTCATGGCAAATAGAAGGGGAAAAGTGGAAACAGTGACAGACTTTATTTTCTTGGGCTCCAAAATCACTGCAGATGGTGACTGCAGCCATGAAATTAAAAGACACTTGCTCCTTGGAAGAAAAGCTATGACCAACCTAGACAGCATATTAAAAAGCAGAGACATTACTGACAAAGGTCCATCTAGTCAAAGCTATGGTTTTTCCAGTAGTCATGTATGGATGTGAGAGTTGGACTATAAAGAAAGCTGAGCGCCAAAGAATTGATGCTTTTGAACTGTGGTGTTGGAGAAGATTCTTGAGAGTCCCTTGGACAGCAAGGAAATCAAACCAGTCAATCCTAAGGGAAATCAACCCTGAATATTCATTGGAAGGACTGATGCTGAAACTGAAGCTTTAATACTTTGGCCACCTGATATGAAGAGCCAGTTCATTAGAAAAGACCCTAATGCTGGGAAAGATTGAAGGCAGGAGGAGAAGGGGATGACAGAGGATAAGATGGTTGGATGGCATCACCGACTCAATGGACGTGAGTTTGAGCAAGCTCTGGAGATGGTGAAGGACAGGGAAGCCTGGTGTGCTGCAGTCCATGGGGTCTCAAAGAGTCAGACAAGACTGAATGACTGAAAAAACAACATGTCCATTGAGTTAGTGATGCCATCCAGCCATCTCATTCTCTGCCTCCCCCTTCTCCTCCTGCCCCCAGTCTTTCCCAGCCTCAGGACCTTTTGTGATGAGTCAGCTCTTCGCATCAGTTGACCAAAGTTATTGGAGCTTCAGCAACAGTCCTCCCAGTGAATATTCAGGGTTGATTACCTTACGATTGACTGGTTTGATTTCCTTGCTCTCCAAGGGACTCTCAAGAGTCTTTTCCAGCACCACAATTTGAAAGCATCAGTTCTTCAGTGCTCAGCCTTCTTTATGGTCCAACTCTAAGTTCATACATGACTAACTGGAAAAACCATAGCTTTGACTATATGCGCCTTTGTCAGCAAAGTGATGTTTCTCCTTTTTAATATGCTGTCTAGGTTTGTCATAGCTTTCCTTCCAAGGAGTAAGTATAATTTCATGGCTGCAGTCACCATCCACAGTGATTTTGGAGCCCAAGAAAATAAAATCTGTTACTGCTTCCACTTTTCCTCTTTCTATTTGCCATGAAGTGATGGGACCAGATGCCTTGATCTTAGTTTTTTGAATGCTGGGTTTTAGCCAGCTTTTTCATCCTCCTCAAGAGACTCTTTAGTTCCTCTTCAGTTTCTGCCATTAGAGTGGTGTCATCTGCATACCTGAGGTTGTTGATATTTCTCCCGACACTTTTGATTCCAGCTTGTGATTCATCTAGCCTGGCATTTTGCATGATGTACTCTGCATGTAAGTTAAATAAGCAGGGTGACAGTATACAGCTTTGATGTACTCCTTTCCCAATTTCGGGGCTTTCCTCATAGCTCAGTTGGTAAAAGAATTCCGCCTGCAATGCAGGAGATCCCGGTTTGATTCTTGGGTTGGGAAGATCTGCTGGAGAAGGGATAGCCTACCCACTCCAGCATCTTGGGCTTCCCTTGTGGCTCAGCTGATAAAGAATCCACCTGCAGTGCAGGAGACCTGGGTTCAATCTCTGGGTTGGGAAGATCCCTTGGAGAAGGGAAAGTCTACCCACTCCAGTATTCTGGCCTGGAGAACTTCAGGCCATGGGATTACAGTCCATGGGATCGCAAAGAGTTGGACACGACTGAGTGACTTTCACTTTCACTTTCCCAATTTTGAACCAGTCAGTTGTTCCATGTCCGATTCTAACTGTTGCTTCTTGACCCTCATGCAGGTTTCTTAGGAGAAGTTAAGGTAGTCTGGTACTCCCATCTCTTTAAGAATTTTCCACAGTGTGTTGTGATCCACACAGTCAAAAGCTTTAGTGTAGTAAATGAAGCCAAAGTAGATTCGGCTTGCTTTTTCTATGATCCAGTGGATGCTGGCAATTTGATCTCTGGTTCCTTTGCTTTTTCTAAATCCAGCTTGTACATTTGAAAGTTCTCTATTCACATACTGCTGAAGCCTAGCTTGAAGGATTTTGAACATAACTTGCTAGCATGTGAAATGAGCACAATTGTATGGTAGTTTGAACATTCTTTGGTATTGCTCTTCTTTGGGATTGGAATGAAAACTGACCTTTTCTAGTCCTGAACCCACTGCTGAGTTTTCCAAATTTGCTGACATATTGAGTGCAGCAGCATCTTTTAGGATTTGAAATAACTCAGCTAGAATTCCATCACCTCTGCTAGCTTTTGTTCATAGTAATGCTTGCTAAGGCCCACTTGATCTCATACTCCAGGGTATCAAGCTCTGGGTACGTGATCACACTATCATGGTTGTCCAAGCCATTAAGACCTTTTTTTTTTTTGGTATGGTTCTCCTGTGTTTTCTTGCCACCTCTTTTTTATCTCTTATGCTTCTGTTAGGTCCTTATTGGTTCTGTCCTTTATTGTGCCCATTCTTTCATGAAATGTTCCCTTGATACCTCTAGTTTTCTTTAAGAGAGCTCCACTCTTGAAAGTCGTGTTGAGTAGCAATCGTGGGCCCTGGTTCCACCTTGTTTCTTCTGTATGGTGCACAGGTCACAGGTTTTCTGAACTCCAGTTTGCTTGTTTAATCCAGATGAGGACTCTGGATTAGTCCAAAGTTTCAGAAGCCACCTAGGGGTTTTGTTAAAATGCAGGCTCTGGTTGAGCCAGTGTAGGGTGGCACCCAATTTCTTTCTTTTTTTTTTTTTTGATGGTTTAGTATGGTTTATTAAGCTGTGCCTTAGTACAGACGCTGGGGCTTGCCCATGGTGCTCTTAATGTACAAGGCCCTGACGTTCTGCCAATTTTTCTTGAGCAATGACACCAGGAAGTTGACAGCTAAGTGGATGTTGTACACAAGCTCATCATCTGTCATCTTCACGTGGCCAACAGCCACTGCCAGACACAGCACCTTCTTCATCTGGAACTTGATCGTGGACTTCACTTCATCAACTTTGGCCACCATGTTCTCATTGTGGGTCAGCAAGGAAGGGAACTTGCCAGCCTTGTTCAGGCCTGGGCCCAGGATTCGGGGGATCTGCTTGATCAGAGACTCTGAAGCCAAAAAGGCATCATATTTCTTGGCCAGCTTCTTTTTTTTTCCATTTATTTTTATTAGTTGGAGGCTAATTACTTTACATCATTACAGTAGTTTTTGTCATACATTGAAATGAATTAGCCATGGATTTGCATGTATTCCCCATCCCGGTCCCCCCTCCCACCTCCCTCTCCACCCGATCCCTCTGGGTCTTCCCAGTGCACCAGGCCCGAGCACTTGTCTCATGCACCCAACCTGGACTGGTGATCTGTTTCACCCTAGATAATATACATGTTTCAATGCTGTTCTCTTGAAACATCCCACCCTCGCCTTCTCCCAGAGTCCACAAGTCTGTTCTATACATCTGAGTCTCTTTTTCTGTTTTGCATATAGGGTTATCGTTACCATCTTTCTAAATTCCATATATATGTGTTAGTATTCTGTAATGGTCTTTATCTTTCTGGCTTACTTCACTCTGTATAATGGACTCCAGTTTCATCCATCTCATTAGAACTGATTCAAATGAATTCTTTTTAATGGCTGAGTAATATTCCATGGTGTATATGTACCACAGCTTCCTCATCCATTCGTCTGCTGATGGGCATCTAGGTTGCTTCCATGTCTTGGCTATTATAAACAGTGCTGCGATGAACATTGGGGTGCACGTGTCTCTTTCAGATCTGGTTTCCTTGGTGTGTATGCCCAGAAGTGGGATTGCTGGGTCATATGGCAGTTCTATTTCCAGCTTTTTAAGAAATCTCCACACTGTTTTCCATAGTGGCTGTACTAATTTGCATTCCCACCAACAGTGTAAGAGGGTTCCCTTTTCTCCACACCCTCTCCAGCATTTCTTGCTTGTAGACTTTTGGATAGCAGCCATCCTGACTGGTGTATAATGGTACCTCATTGTGGTTTTGATTTGCATTTCTCTGATAATGAGTGATGTTGAGCATCTTTTCATGTGTTTGTTAGCCATCTGTATGTCTTCCTTGGAGAAATGTCTGTTGAGTTCTTTGGCAGGCTGATCTGAAGCTCCACAGTCTCCAAAAACTTCCTGCGCTTGCGCTGGTTCCCGTGCAGGACTTCCCGCACCGCCTCGTAGAGGGTGTCGCGGGAGACTTTGCTGCTCATGGTTCCCTACACCGCAAAACCGGAAAAGAGAGGGTGGCACCCAATTTCCTGTGTTTCTAACCATCTCTCTGGACCACACTTTTGAGTAGACAGTTTCGAGGGGTTATTTTATTTCATGCTCCCACTGGCCATACAGTGGAGGACTTGGCTTTGTTTTACACATGAGGAAACAGCTTTTGCAGCTGATGGAGTCAGATGGCAGAACTGGAACCAGACTGGGGTCTAACTGGCCCTGAATTTATCCACGTGAAGTATAAACTTCATACTGCTTTCCATTTTCTCCTGGGTTTGCAAGAGCAACTGTGGTTCTCAAAGCTGTAAAAGCCACTTAGTAGGGAGAAGCTTAACTGTTGTGAAAGTAAATATTGAGACAAACACAGAATAATAATAATTCTTTTTTTCAATAGAGGGAAAAAGTACTGTCATGGTATCAGTAGTGTTCAGGTAAACCCCATAGTGCATTAACACAGGGACTTCATTGCTGTTATGCAGCTGTTTTAGGGTTATTTAACTTAGACTGATTTATTTAAGAAATCTTTAATCTGCTGTCAGCTTGGTAGCTGAGTCAAAAACCATGTTAACGTTTTTACAAAATGATGGGGCATGAGGCACTGTGGTTGGAACACATATAGGGCATTGAACATTTCTAGATAAATAGCTCTCTGTGTTGCAGTTTTTTAAACACCAAGAATACATTAGTGAATTATTCCTTGCTATAGGCTGATGTCCACAAATATCAAATAAACTACTACTGTGTTTTGAGTCTGTAGGAATGTGAAGTTCATGTTCTTTTAAAATCCTCGTTCATGACTTTAAGTGTAGCAAACTTACTAAAATGTACTATTTTATTTTTTAAAGGCCAAATTCCAGGGTATAAGTTTTATGTGGAAAATTTCATCTCAGGGCAGAATTTTATAGCATAGTCATAAACCTCAAAGAATGGGAATCTGTAATGGACAGAGCCATCACCTCTGACCAGAGTCGCCCTAATAGGCACACAAGACACATAAATGTCTCCAAAAGCCTCTGGCTCACGTAGAGCCACAGAGTCTTTACAGATTTTGAGAGTTAGTGTCTCAGTGGAATGCTAATAGTTCCCCCGGGACCCACTGACTTGCTTTGGTTAGTTTCAGGGCCCTTTGTCTGCAGACAGAACCCAGGACGAGTCCCACCCAACTGTGAATGCTTGTAGGTCAGTCATGCTCAAGGTCTGTGCATTTTCTCCAGGACTGTGTGTGTCACACAGGTCAGTGAACGGAGGGCCTTCACAGAGGGAACCTTGGGGCCAGAGGTGGGGGCTCAGCCCTGGTGGTCGCCACAGCCCCTGTGAAAGGAAGAACAGACAAGAACCACTCATCTGTCATGGTTAGCCACACATCCTGTGGGTGCAGGTGAAGCCATTGGGGGGCGTGTCGGGGGTGGGCACAGGGAGTAGCGATGCGCATGGTGTCAAGTGAGATGGCACTGGGAAGTGATTCTGTTACTTGTGTTAACATGTGGTGAGTTTATTTTTAATGAATAAATATTTAACATCTTCGGTTTTAAGCTCAAATATGGTAAATGCTGGTAGCTGTCTTTGGGGTAATGAGTCATGTTTAAGGGTACAGTGGGACCAGGGCCCTGGAGGGCCGCCGGCCTCAGCAGTGCAGGAGGGAGGGCCCGGGAGGGAGCACGCTGGCCAGAGTGCTGGCTCAGGACGGCCTGAGAGCAGGTGTTGTTTGAAGATGGTTCTTTGCCTCTGAGAGAAAGGTGAAGGCTTCTGTGCAGTCCCCATAGCTGAAGACGGTCTCCCCTTGCTTGTACTGAACTTTTTAGTGTGATGTTAGGTCAGAAGAGTCAGATAATACATAAGGTTCTAGGTGCTGTTGTCCTGTTCAGACCAAAAGAAATAAAAATCCAGAGCAAGTAAAAAAACAAGCCATAAAAATCCTAGAAGAAAAATATTTTTAGAGTATTGGAGAGAAGACCTTTCTAATCAATGAGAAGCTTTGAAGTCATAAAGGAAAAAGATATTTGATAACATATTTGATGGCATAAAAATTTATATTATCTATAAATCCACGGAAAAGTTTCAAGAAGTGACAGACCAGGAGAAAGTATTTGTAACACGTGTAGCAGATAAGATGTGTAGCCATAATATGTAAAGACTGCTTACAAATGAGAAAGCTACAAGTAAAGTGAACTTTATGTTCTTATGTTCTGTATGTACAAGTAAAGTTCTATATGTACTTTACTTGTACATGTGAACTTATGAACATATGTACATATGAACTTACTTGAACATATGAACTAATATGAAGAAAAATACAAATTACCACTAATCATAGAGAAAGATCACAATCACTAGTAACTAGGGAAATAACAAATGACAAGATACATGTTTTTGCCCCCCTCCCCAAATTAGTACAAATGGAAAGGGCCCAGCATCTGGGGCCACGAGGCAAGAGATTCCCTTCCCTCTCCCTGACAAGAGCAAGTGTACAGGTCGTGTCAGGGTGTGGAATCTCTGCTTAGGGGTGCTCACAAGTGTGGGTCACACAAAATGTTTTTGATCTTGGTAGAAAAAAGAAATCCAACCAAGTAAAGAGCAGTTGCTTAGAGAATGCAAGGTCCAGTGTTTCGTGTTAGGAACTGGGGAATGAGGTCTTGTTTAAAGATGTTTGTGATGTATTGAGTGGAAAAAAAGAACAATATATTTGTACAGCAATTCCATTCATTGAAAAGAAGAGAGCCCTTATTCAAGAGGGGAAAGACAGATACACACAATGGCTGAATTGTGCCCTGGATGACGTGGGCATCACGGTGAGAGCTGCCAGATTGTGTAGGGGAACTTGTATATTATACACTATTTCCATATATGTTCTTTAAATTTTAAAGGAGTCTTCATTATTTTTTTATAATAAAAATATGTTTCAAATGAAACCAATACATATCCCCAAATGTCCATAGAAGTATGACAATGTAATTTGATTGATTTGCTGCAAATGGTCATCTGCATAGCCTTCCATATTCAGAACAAGATGACATGGGCTGACAGCTCCAAGTGAAGCCTTAACGTGTGTAGAGGCATGTAAGGCCCCTCACTGAAGTCATCCAAAAAGTAGTACAGTTTTCTTGAGAAGAGAAAACATTTGTCTATTCCAGGGCACAAGGCAACCTGAAAGGCAAGTTTTGAATACTCTGCTGTTCATTCACAAAATAGAAATAAAAGTCGGTAAAACAAGGCATTTTCTTAGGTTCAGTCTCGGTGCCGCATTGGCTGCCCTTGATTCCGTGCTTCCTGTCTGCTTGTCCCTGGAACTGTGGTCCCCTCCTAAGATGCCCACCTTGGTCTTGGCGGCCAGGGTGGGCCTCACCCCTTCCTGCAGGAGCGATCCTCCAGGTGGGCACCTGTGCCATGGGTGCCCCAGAACCCAGGTTGGGCTCCAGAATCTGTCCTCAGTCCACCACTTTGCCTGCCATCAGGAACACAAAATGATGGAGGTGGGCTCCTCATTGCTCACGCAGCCTCATCTGTGTCCTCAGGGATGGGGTTTGGGGTCCAGTCACACGGGCACCACTGTGTCCTAGACAGACAGTTGTGTGCAGGCAGAGTGTTGTAAAGACGTGTTTTCTGCCTCACAGGTGTGTCATGCCCACAGTGTGTGAGGACAGACAAGGTCACGTGGGTGTCTGCAGCCCAGCTGCAGAGTCTCAGCCCTTGCCCTCGGACAGGCAGTGATTTCAGTTTCCCGGAGTTGCTGCCATGATGATTCTGATAGTGCTTTGTAGCTTCTGGGGGCTTCCTCCCCAGGGACGTACAAGTGCAGACAAGCCTCTGCCCACCAGCCATGAGGCCTTGGGTGTCCAGAGCAGAGCAGAGCAGAGCAGAGCGGACAGCTACCGTAGGGAGCCCAGTCATGGGCCAGGGGTGCGTCCAGCCCACCCGCCTTGGCCCTGCCGCTGCCCCATCCCTCGCCTGGCCTGGCAGGCCCATTTGTCAGTCTCTGTCCCTCAGGTGTGAAGTGGGGGCCAAGGGTGGGGTGGAGGATGGTGCCACAGGATGGGACTTGTGGGTTCAGGAAGACCCTCCTTCTAACTCCACAGGATGACGCAGGGCTGGCCCTGGGCTCCGCTTCCCACAGAAGCACTGGCACCCACACCCCCACACACACTGCTGGTGAATGCACGGGTGGGGAGTGTGTGGTTTAGACAGGCTTCTGTAACAGCGCAGTGGGAACCCAATGGAGACGTGTCCCGTCCTTTCCCTGGGTGGTGCCTCTTCCCTCCAGGGTGCTGTGCAGCCTTGGAGAGATGCTTTGGGAATCATAGTTTCAACCTCTAGGGACAGGGGGGTCTGGCAGGGACCGGGCCCTGAGCCTCTCATGTCCCAGGAGATGGAACCCAGGAGCCGCCTGCCCTGGAAGGTCCCCGAGTGGTGGCTGCCTGTCCCGTGTTACATGAGTCCGTCTCAGGACAGAACCTGTCTAAGCAGCTGGGGCCTTCCTCCCTCACCTGTTAGCCACATGGTGATACCCTCAGGCAGCAGGTCCAGGGAAGTTTCTGTCCCTGGAGGGCCTGGGAGGGGGTGGCCCCATGCCCGGCTGACGGCTCTCCTTTTCGTCACAGCGGAGCTGGAGTTCGCCCAGGTGGTCGTGGTGGTGGTGGTGGTCACAGTGATGGTCGTGGTTGTCTTCTGCCTGCTGAACCACTACAGAGCATCCACCCGGTCTTTCATCCACCGCCCGGGGCAGGACCAGAGGCAGGAGGACAGGCCGCAGCTGGTAAGTGTGGACTGGGGCTGGGTCTCCCTGGGGGTGAGACTGGGGCTGGGAGCACGGGCCCAGGACGGCACTGGGCTCAGCTCATAAATCCACCGCAAGGAATGCCCAGTTCAGGGCGCGATGGTCAGCGATGCATCCTGCATCCCTGCCTGCACTGTGAGCCGGCGGCTCAGCAGGGCAGGGCTGTGAGGGTACCAGCCGCCAGGGCATGAGGGCCGGCGGGTTGTGTGGGCTTCAGGTCTGTTGTCCCCGTTGAGTGGAGCTGAGGTTTCTCCAGTGTCCTGTGTCCCTGGCAGCCAGAGCCTGGGAAAGAGTGGGACTGCTGGGTGCTGCCCCCAGACCCACAGGGACAGTGTGGGTGCCTCCAGACCCACAGGGACAGGGGCCTGCAGGTCAGCCCTGAGGGAGGCTTCTGCCCCGCTTCCCCTCGTCCTCTGCCTCCCCTTCCTGCCGCATTTCCTCCCTGAGTCCCCGTGCCGGGCAGGAGCGTCCCAGGGCTTGGATTTTTCTTCAATAAAACCAGGGAGGTGTGACTACCGCTCCCAGAGGTTTCACAAACTCATGATGCACATTTACACAGTGACCAGAAACCATTCAGCTCAGGCCAGAGCTCCATTTCATGTCTAGTCAGGACACGGACACAGATGGGATCCTGGAGTGCTGGGGGTCGCTGCCCAGGAACGTGTCCCCCTCCTGGCAGCACTTCTTCCCCCTAATTTACCACCTCTTCCCTTAGGGTTCCTGAGAGGTGCCACCTCCCTTCATGTGGCTCTGGGAGAACAGTGTGACCCGCTCACAGTCAGGGTCCCACCGGGGACGATCTGTGGCTGTCATGGTGCGGGGACGCTGCTGCAGTGATGCTCTAGGCCTGAGCGCACCCCCTCCACCCCACCCCATCCTGCCTAGGGGCCCTTCGGTAGTCCCACTGATGCTGCTAATACATGTGGGTCTCATGACTGCCTCGGGGACGACAGCAGTGGTGAGAGCCTTTGCCTGCAGTTCCCCAAGCTAGGAGTGTTCACAGGGAACTTGCCTCATCAGAGGGTCTTGGTGTGGGCTCTGCCTGCCTTCGTTCCCTAGGTCATTGAGTGGACATGGGCCTGGTACCCACCAGTCGAAGAAACGTCACAGCGAACCCCAGCATCCCCTCATCAGCAGTGCTGTGGCTATTCTTGGTGCTATTTTCTGTCTTGGGGGAGGCTGGGGGTCTCCAGAGGCCATTTGTGTGTGGGGAGGGGTGCACAGCAGGAGGCTGAGAACTGAAGGAGGGTGTGGGGTGAGGCAGCTTCAAGGTGCCCTTCTGAGTGCCCCAACATCCAGCCAGGCTCCCCACAAGGGGCCTAGAGGGGCCGGGCTCCCCGTGGCCTCGTGTGGTTTGTGCTGCTTTGGAGGTGGCCAGGGTTCGGAGGTGCAGTGTCTGCTGTCTGCATCCCAGAAGCCCCGTGCCTGCTGTTGGCAGCTGGTGGGTGTGGTGCGCCCCCTGCCGGCCTCCCTGTGCCTGAGCATCCAGGGTTCTGAGCCAGCGCGTTGCCGGGACTCCTGCACTTCTGTGGGCCTTTTGGCCCATTTGTTCTGGAACCATGTGAGGTCTCCACAACCACACTCTTTACAACCACACTTAGTAAAGAGTGTGTTTATTTTAAAGTGGTGTGAGAAGGGCTGGGCATCTAACTTATCAGCTTCTAGGAAGTTTGGTTTAACACTGTTGGTTAATGTTATTTTTACATATTTCTTGGGGGAAGAGTTGATAGTCAAGGTGGAACAATGAAGCCCAGTAGTCAGGTTTTGTTTTTGAGGAGAGGCTGAACATGTAGATGTTCTGATGTGGTTGAGGAAACTTGACTCCTTTTCTGCACTAATGGACTTTCCCTTTATCCAGAAGGGAAAGGCAAGCCGGGGCCTCGGTAGCTGTGACAGCCCAGGTTCTCACAGAGAGCCCTCTGGGAAAAGGTGGCTTGGATCAGTGGCCCCTTTGGGCCCAGCTTGCTCAGTTTTGGAGGCTTTGCTTTGTGCAGTCATAGCCCTTTCCTCATGTGGCCCCTTGCTGCCCCCACAACCTGTGGAAGGACATACTTCTTTGCCAAGAGAGGGACAGATGGAGGCTATTTTGGCAAGGCTAGTGAGCCTGCATCACCACAGTGTCCCTGAAACGCCGTTTCAGGGGCCAGGGCAGTAGGAGGGACAAACACTAAATTTGGTAGAAGCAGCCATTTCTGGATGAAAATGAAAAAGAGCTATCAATCAATTGGCTGCAGTTAAGTTACAAGAAAAGGAAATGCTTCAGTAGTGGTAGCAGCAGTAAGTGGGTTTGTGATAAAAAGCCATGTGTTCTTTCTGAGGGAGTCCGCTCTTAGTTTTTAGAACCTTTTTTTTTTTTTAAATTTAGTTATTTTTGGCTGCAACACTGGCTCTTCGTTGCTGTGCAGTGGGCTTTCTCTAGTTGTGGTGCATGGGTTTCTCATTGCAGTGGCTTCTCCTGTTGTGAAACACTGGCTTTAGTTGCTCCAGCTTCAGTGGTTGCAGCTTGTGGGCTCTAGAGGAGCTGAGTAGTTGTCGCACATGGGCTTAGTTGCTCCATGGCATGTGGAATCTTCCTGAACCAGGGATCGAACCCATGTCCCCTGCTTTGGCAGGCAGATTCTTATCCACTGATCCATAAGGGAATCCCTATAGAGCCTGGTTTATGTGAATCTGGAATTTTCTTATTTGTTCTCTGAGGATGGACTTGATTTTTGGTACCAGCCAAAATCCATTTAGAGTTAAATCTCACGAGTCAGTTGATCAAGTTACTGATACGATTTTGCTGCAAAGTCAAATGTGACCATTAGTAAGCCTGATGTTGTTTAGGCTACAGGCTAGTGCTGCAGAGAAAGGCCAGGACCCAGGAGGGGGTGGTGGACAGAAGCCTGGTCCCTGTTGGTAAGGCTCTTGTGATAAGGCTGTGTTCATGTGTTACTTCTGCTCATCTGCTGGTAAAGTTTGCTTTTACTTAGTCCTTAAAACTTGATGTGGTTTGTTCTGGGGAAGAAAAGTGTTCTCTGAATTATCTTGATTCTGAGTGACCCCTGTTGGGGTGGCTGACCTGGGCATCTAAGGGAGGTGGCTAGGATGGCTCTGCTCCTCCCCCACCAGCTCCACCGTGGGAAGGCATGTGTGTGCCCTGAAAGGAGGCTCACAGTGTTTGGTCCTGAGCTCTCTGGTTCCCAGGTTGCTTCTTCTAGAAGCCTGACTGCTCACCGGCCTTGCCCCCAGCCCAGGAGGCGTCACAGTCCTCCTCTTGGGTTTGATTCTGGGCCTGTAGGCTTCCTCTAGCTGTTGATTGTTCTGGACAATAAAGGAGTCCCTTTGTTCTCCTCCCAGGAGAACTTCCTTCATTGTTTGTCTTTCCCTTAAGGGATATGCTCTACACTGAATCCAGTTGGGAGGGAAGTAGTCTTTGAGAAGTCTGATGATGGATGCCCAAGGTGGATAAGAGGAAGTGCTGGAGAGGACAGTCACCAGCGCCTAAGCTGTTAGTGTCACCTGGGTGGAAAAGCCAGTACGACTGAGGAATCTGTCTGGGAAAAGGGAGGAGACAAGAGAAAATGGACTTTTGTTGTTGTTCGGTCGCTAAGTTGTGTCCGACTCTTTGCGACCCCATGAATGCCACGCCATGCTCTCTGTCCATCACTATCTCCCTGAGTTTGCTCAAACTCATGTCCATTGAGTCAGTGACGCCATCCAACCATCTCATCCTCTGTCGTCCCCTTCTTCTCCTGCCCTCAGTCTTTCCCAGCATCAGGGTCTTTTCCAATGAGTCAGCTCTTGGCATCAGATGGCCAAAGTATTGAAGCTTCAGCTTCAGCATCAGTCCTTCCAATGAATATTCAGGGTTGATTTCCTTTAGGTTTGACTGGTTTGATCTCCTTGCTGTCCAAGGGCTTCTCAAGAGTCCTCCAGCACCACAGCTCGAAAGCATCAATTCTTCGGCACTCAGCCTTCTTTATCAGATGGTAAAGGTGTTGCTAAATATCCCAACATCAGCTTTAGCTGTGCTTTTCACCCTGGAACAGGGAGTAGAAAAAAATTTCAAATATTTGAGGCCATATGATAATGTTCATTCGCTGTGAGGAACCCTTGGATAGAAACTGAAATATCCAGCAGTGATCTTGCTTTATACAAACTGGCCCTGTCACCTCCAGCAAGTCATGTACCCTCCTTGGGCCTCAGTTTCCTTCCATCCAAAATGAGTGAGAATTGGCTTAGATCAGAGACCTTTAGATTGTCTGACCACTTTAACCAAATGTGTGGGAAAGACATGCCACTTAAATTGATACCACTTAGCTCTTCAAGAGGCTGCAACTCACAGTATGGAAAACACTGTACTGGGTGTTTCCAGTGCCCAAATCTGATGATCCCTGTGGTCCTCTGTGTATTGGAAGGAGAGTTTAGCTGAGAGCTACACCAAGAACGTTCGGGGCATGGGGTGGTCTCATGTGGTCGCAGTGCCTATGGCCCCAAGACAGCAAGTGGGCTTTAGCCACAGCTCACAGCACCAGCCAGTGAGCCATGGGCACAGATAGCTCTCTTTCAGTGCTATAAGGATGGTATCCTTTGGGTGCAAAAAGTCTAAGAGATACAGACAAAAAAAGAGTATTAGTACTCTGAGCACTTGTATATCAACATATTGAATAAAATAATAACCCAGATGAAATGGACAGATTCCTAGAAACTCCCTCCTAAGACTGAGTCCTGAAGAAAGAGATAATATGAATTGATCTATAACTAGTAAGTAAGGAGATTGAATCAATAATCAAAGACCTCCCAACAAAGAAATTTCCTAGACTAAATGGCTTAGTTGGTGAATTTTACAAAACATTCAAAGAATTGACACCAGTCCTCAGATTCCTCCCCCAAAATTGAAAGGATGGAACACTTTTGAACTCATTTTATAGGCCAGCATTGCCCCAGTACCAAAACCAGACAAAGACACAACAGGAAAAGAAACCAATGGCCAACATCCCAAATAAACATTGATGCAAAAATCCTCAACGGCACTAACAAATAAGAATTCAGCAGCATAATATAGGGATTATATCACCATGACCAAGTGGGGTTTATTTCTGGAATAAATGGAGGGTTCCACATTATGAAATCAATCTATGTAATTCACCTCATTAACAGAGTGAAAGGAAAAAAACTACATGATTGTCTCATTGATACAAAAAAAATCTAACATAATTCAACACTCTTTCATAATAAAAACATTCATCACACTAAGATCCAAGGAAGCTACCACAGCATAATAAAGTCGTCTGTGAAAAGCCCACAGTGAACATAATGCACAACAGTGAATGACTGATAGCTTCCCTCTCAGATCTGGAACAAGGAAAGGATGCACATGTGCTTTTACCACTTCTGTCCAACATAGTATTCAAGTTTTAGCTGGAGCAGCAAGGCAAGAAAAGAAATAAAAGGTATCTCAGTAAGAAAGGAAAAAGTAAACATACCTCTCTTAGTAGGTGACATGATATCTACATGCTTAAGAAATGCTTAAGAAAATGTTTAAGAAATCTCTAAGCATTCTAATTAATAATAAACAAAAAATCCACTAGAACTAAGTTCAGCAAAGTTGCAGGACACAAAATCAGCCCCCTAAAATCAGTTGTGTTTGTTTACACTAACACTGAACAATTCAAAAAGAAATTAACAGTTCAGTTTATAATAGCATCAAACAGAATACAATACTTAGGAGTAAACTTAACCAAGAATATGAAGGGTTTGTACTGAGAACTATATAGTGTTGCTGAAAGAAAATTATTCTCAAGTAAATGGAAAGGTATCTTGGGTTCATGGACCGAAAGACTTGATACTGTTAAGATGTCATTACTACCGAGAGCAAACCACAGAGTCAGTATGATCCCTGTCAAAATCACAGTGATGTTTTTCTGCAGAAATAGAAAAGCCCATCCTGAAATTCATGTGCTGTCACAAGGGACTCCCACCCCTGCCCATAGCCAAAATATTATTGAAAAAGTAACGAAATTGGAAATTGCATACGTATTGATTTCAAAAATTACCAGAAAGCAATAAAGACAGACATTTAGACCAACAGGATAGAATAAAGAGCCCGGAAATAGACTCCCCCATGTATGGTCAGAGGGGCTTCCCTTGTAGCTCAGTCGGTAAAAGGTTCCGCTGGCAATGCAGGAATCCGCCTGCAATGCAGGAGACCCAGGTTTGATTCCTGGGTCAGGAAGATCCCCTGGAGAAGGAAATTGCAACCCACTCCAGTATTCTTGCCTGGAAAATTCCATGGACAGAGGAGCGTGGTGGGCTACAGTCAATAGGGTCGCAAATTTGTCGGACATGACTTAGCAACTACCATGTATGGTCAGATGATTTCCAACAAGTGTTCCAAAGACCATTCAAGGAGAATGGACACTCTTAAAAAATGGTGTTGGGAAAACTGGGTGTTCATTGCAAAATAATGACATTGAACCCTTATCTGCTACCATATACAAATAGTTAATTCAAAATGTATCAAAACTTAAATGTACAAGTTAAAACTATTAAACTCTTAAAAAATAGGGAAAAAGCTTCATTACATTGGATTTGGCAGTGATATCTTGGATCTGACACCAAAAGCACAGGCAACTGAAGGAAAAAAATTGGTAAATTGGACTTCAAAAATTAAAATCTTAAACTTACCACAGGACACTATCAAGAGATTGAAAGGCAACTCACAGAATGGGAGAAAATATTTGCAAATCACGTATTGATATTCAAAAAGTATAAAGAACTTTTATAACAACAAAGTAAGTCAACGTAATTTTAATTTAGGCAAATTTAAAATAGGCAAAGAACCTGAATAGATACTTCTCCAAGAAAGATAATACAGATAGCCAACAAGCACATGAGAAGAACTCAGGATCACTAAATGTGATGGTTAATTTTATGTGTCAACCTGATGGAGCTAAGGAGAAAAGGAAAGATATACCCACTTGAATGCAGAGTTCCAAAGAATAGCAAGGAGAGATAAGAAAGCCTTCCTCAGCGATCAGTGCAAAGAAATAGAGGAAAACAACAGAATGGGAAAGACTAGAGATCTCTTCAAGAAAATTAGAGATACCAAGGGAACATTTCATGCAAAGATGGGCTCAATAAAGGACAGAAAATGGTATGGACCTAACAGAAGCAGAAGATATTAAGAAGAGGTGGCAAGAATACACAGAAGAACTATACAAAAAAGATCTTCACGACCCAGATAATCATGATGGTGTGATCACTCACCTAGAGCCAGACATCCTGGAATGTGAAGTCAAGTGGGCATCACTATGAACAAAGCTAGTGGAGGTGATGGAATTCCAGTTGAGCTATTTCAAATCCTGAAAGATGTTGCTGTGGAAGTGCTGCACTCACTATATCAGCAAATTTGGAAAACTCAGCAGTGGCCACATGACTGGAAAAGGTTAGTCTTCATTCCAGTCCCAAAGAAAGGCAATGCCAAAGAATGCTCAAACTACCACACAATTGTACTCATCTCACATGCTAGTAAAGTAATGCTCAAAACTCTCTAAGCCAGGCTTCAGCAATATGTGAACCATGAACTTCCAGATGTTCAAGCTGGTTTTAGAAAAGGCAGAGGAACCAGAGATCAAATTGTCAACATCTGCTGGATCATCGAAAAAGCAAGAGAGTTCCAGAAAAACATCTATTTCTGCTTTATTGACTATGCCAAAGCCTTTGACTGTGTGGATCACAACAAACTGGAAAATTCTTCAAGAGATAGGAATATCAGACCACCTGACCTGCCTCTTGAGAAATCTGTATGCAGGTCAGGAAGCAACAGTTAGAACTGGACATGGAACAACAGACTGGTTCCAAATAGGAAAAGGAGTATGTCAAGGCTGTATATTGTCACTGTGTTTATTTAACTTATATGCAGAGTACATCATGAGAAACGCTGGGCTGGATGAAGCACAAGCTGGAATTAAGATTGCCAGGAGAAATATCAATAACCTCAGATATGCAGATGACACCACCCTATGGCAGAGAGTGAAGAAGAACTAAAGAGCCTTTTGATGAAAGTGAAAGAGGAGAGTCAAAAAGTTGGCTTAAAGCTCAACGTTCAGAAAACTAAGATCGTGGCATCTGGTCCCTCACTTCATGGCAAATAGATGGGGAAACAGTGGAAATAGTGGCTGACTTTATTTTTCTGGGCTTCAGAATCACTGCAGATGGTGATTGCAGCCATGAAATTAAAAGGATGCTTACTCCTTGGAAGGAAAGTTGTGACCAACCTAGACAGCATATTAAAAAGCAGAGACATTACTTTGCCAACAAAGGTCCATCTAGTCAAAGCTATGGTTTTTCCAGTAGTCATGTATGGATGTGAGAGTTGAACTATAAAGAAAGCTGAGCACTGAAGAATTGATGCTTTTGAACTGTGATGTTGGAGAAGACTCTTGAGAGTCCCTTGGACTGCAAGGAGATCCAACCAGTCCATCCTAAAGGAGATCAGTCCTGGGTGTTCATTGGAAGGACTGATGTTGAAGCTGAAATTCCAATACTTTGGCCACCTGATGCGAAGAGCTGATTCATTTGAAAAGACCCTGATGCTGGGAAAGATTGAGGGCAGGAGGAGAAGGGGACAACAGAGGATGAGATGGTTGGATGGCATCACTGACTCAGTGGACATGGGTTTGGGTGGACTCCAGCAGTTGGTGATGGACAGGGAGGCCTGGTGTGCTGCGGTTCATGGGGTCGCAAAGAGTTGGACATGACTGAGCTACTGAACTGAACTGAACTGACTGAGCTAAGCAATGCCTGGATAAAACATTACTTTTGGGTGTGTCTGTCACAGTCATTCCAGAAGAGATAACCATTTGACTCAGTGCACGGAATGAAGAAAATCTGCCCTCACCAGTGTGGGTGAACATCATCCAATCCCTGAGGGCCTGGGTAAAACAAGAAGGTGGAGGACAGGCAAGTTCTTTCTTCCTCTCTCTTCTAGAGCTGGGATGTTGATTTTCTCCTGCCCTTGGACATCAGAGCTCCTGGTTTTGGGGCCTTGGAAATCCAAGACATATACCAGTGGCCCCCCCGGTTCTCAGTCCTTCATTATTTGGACTGAATTATACCACTGGCTTTCCTGGTTTTCCATCTTACACATTGCAAATGTGGGACCTCTCTGCCTCCATGAACATGTGGCCAGTGCCTATAATCAGTTTGTCTCTTGTTTCTCTGGAGAACCCTGACTTAACACACTAACCATACACAGGCCAAAACCTGAGTGAGATGCCACATCACACCCACTTGGACTGGTTATCAAGAAACTAGAAGATCAGGATTGGCAAGAAATTGGAACCCTGTGCTCGTTGGTGAGAATGTGAAATGGTACCACCGCTGTGGGAAACAGTAGTGGTTCCCCCCGCCCCTCCACATTAAACATGGAGTTACCACATGACCCAAAAGTTCTCCTCCATGAAAAGCAGAGATTCAGAGAGAGATTTGTACACCCCCATTTATAGTAGCATTATTCATGATGGTCAAAAGGTGAACACAACCAAGGTACCTATGAATAACAAAATACAGTATGTCCCTGCAATGGATTATTACTCATCCTTAAAAAGGAAGGAAATGCTGACATTGGCTGTACCATGGATAAGCCATAAAGTCATTATGCTCAGTGAAATAAGGACAGTATTGTATGATTCCACTTGGATGAGGTCCTTAGAACAGTCAGATTCATAGAGACAGGGGATAGAGTGCTGGTCACCAGGGCTTCGGTGGAAGGAATACAGAGTTGGTGTTTAGTGAGTGTGGTGTCTCAGTGTGGGAAGAAGACAAATTCTGGAGATGGATGGGGCAATCAATGCATGGCAAATGGATGGACTTAATGCCACAGAACCGTATGCTTTCAAATGACTAAAATAGTAAGTGTTACATATAACTTACCACAACTTTAAAAAAGACGGTTTTGATTTTCCACTCACCATCCAGCCCAAAAAACGTGTGAGATTTAAAAGGAAGAAATGCAGTCATTGTGTTCCACCAGGTCTGCAGCCGGCATATCTGGATCATTGGGATGGTAAAGACAATCACTTGGAAGAGCACGTGATTTTTTAATCTTTAATACAGATGTTTTAGTGTCAGGTTCAACTTACGGGAAAGTTTTCTGCCAATGTGGCTGGAGGAGTAAAACACAAAGCAGATTCCTCAGGGTAAAGGGTATCTGAAAACACACATCTTGGCCTGTGAGATCCAGAGCTGTGCTATCCCTTCTCCACAACATGCAGATTCCCTGGAGCCCCTCGTGGTGGACCAAGGCCATTGTGGGCCTGGGTCCTGGTGGCCCTGCTCCCCGCGGCACCCACGGGGGCATCTTTAGGTCACCAAGAGGTGCTCTGTGGACACAGCTTGAGTGAGCAGTTCTCACAGGCACACAGCTAGGAGAGACGCAGTGCACATGGGCCTGGGTGGTGGTGCTGGCTTGATTTCATTCCTGTTGCTGTAAATTCTGTTAACTGCTAATATTTCTCAGCTTACTCCGCCGTGGCCAGAGGACCTGGCTCCCCAGGGTGTTTGCCGCAGTCTGCTGTGGCAGTGGTGATGCAGATGCGTCCCCAGGGGGAGCAGGCTGAGTGGCCAGAGAAGCAGGGGGAGGGGAGGTCTGGAGGGGTGGGGTTGACAGGAGGGACTGTGAGAGAGGGGCTGGGAAGCAAGTGGGTTTAGAAACAGAGAGGTTGATGTGAATTTGGTGAAATATAGGACTGAGTGTGTACAGGGTTTGGTGTGGATGTTTTTCAGGCATTTTTCCAGTTTTGCTAATTTCTAGGGAAATAAAACCATTGAGAATGGTTACTGCCATTTTCAGAAAATGTGCCACCCTTTTCCCGGGTCCTTCCTCACCTGCTTCATTTGGCACTGTGAGTTCTGGCCATCAGGCTGTTCCCTGTGCTTTAATCTACTGCTCTTGTCACCACGAGTAGAATTCTGAGTCCTGGAAACAGTGGAAGGTGTTCTGTGCTCTTCTCGATGCCTGGGGCCTGGACACCTGGTTAGTCGCTCTGTGGCCTGTCGCCATTATATGGTTGTATAGTCAGACCTAAGGATGCCACCTGCTTGCAGTGAGGGGGGCTGTGCTGGACACTGGCCTGCAGGGAGCAGGGAAGGTTACCTTTGCCTTGGAAGGTCACCTTTGCCTGCTAGGTCTGCCTGTGGTCACTCTCAGGTCACAGGTCACAGGAGGCTATGATGGCAGATCATGTGTGTGCGTATTCTTTTGGAATCCAAAAATGTGGGCACTAACCTCGCTCTGATTCAGTTCTTATCAGTCACAACAGCCCAGCAAACCCTGCTGTAGCCAACAATGAGTTCAGAAGGGATGCCATATGGAAATACTCTGTTGACAAGTTCATGGTCTTAGAAATGATCTTTAGTCATGCCTCTTGTTTGCTTGTCACCTTGTCAGTCTGGCCAAACATTTGTGAAAAAAGATACTACAACTCAATCTCAGGTTCCACGTACCTGGTGAATATTTGTACTGAAGAATCAGTTCATTGGAAGATGCCTAGAGGGCTCTTAGGTTTGGGAAACTCAATTTTCAGTTTGAAAGCCCACTGGTGTGCATGGGCAGTGCTTTCCTTTTGCCGCTGTTAATGCAGGGCAGCCCCAGCTCGGAAGGCTTGATACCAGAGTTGCACACACACACACATGTAGATTGAGACTCCAGACCTGTCTCAAGGCTACAGTGGGGAGATCTGTTGTACTTGTGGCCACAGCTTTCCTCGAGGTGCAGATTAAGGGCTGGGGCTTTGTGGTCCTGGGTGTTAAACAGCCTCTGTTCAGCGGAGTGTGTGTGATCCTTTGGCTTCGGGTGCTGCTGTGTGAAACTAATTATCTTCCTGTGATGTCCACTCCCTGCTCCCCACCCAGGAACGGCACCTGTGGCCTTCAGACGGCTCTGAACCTCGGCCCACCTCAGAGGTAAGCGATTGGACACTGGCGAGGTGTGGGTGGCAGGAGATGAACAAGATTGGTGGAAGGGCTGAATGTGTCAGCACAGACAAAGACTAAGATGTGTGCCAATAACCTGGTTTAAGAGGTGGAGGAGGGACTTCCCTGGTGGCCCAGTGGTATTAAGACTTCACCTTCCAATGCAAGGGGTTCGATCCCCAGCCAGGGAGCTAGGATCCCACATGCCTGGAGGCCAGTATAACCCAAACATGAAAGTGTTGTAACAGAGTCAATAAAGACTTGGTATGATTGGGAAGGGGCCTTCTAGGTGGTGCAGTGGTAAAGAATCTGCCTGCCAATGCAGGTTCGATCCCTGGATGGGGAAGATCCCCTTGAGTAGGTAATGCCAACCCACTCCAGTATTCCTCCTTGAAAAATTCCATGGACAGAGGAGTCTGGTGGACCACAGCCCATGGGGCTGCACAGAGTTGGACACAATTGAGCACACACACACATACAATTGGGAAAATAAGTTTTTTGCCTTTAAGTTGAAAATATGGTATGAGAGAAGTTGATGGATGAATATTTATCTTTATACGTATGTCTTCCTCTAGAAGAAAGTCGAATGGTGAATAAGTTATGTTAAGAAATGTCGATTCTTTTGGGGAAAAAAATCTATAATCATCTTTACTTTGGAATATAAAACATTTTTCATGTTGGTTGCTAAAAATTACAGGAAATTTTATCCAAAATAACTGGAAAACTCTAGAAGCCAGAAAGAAAAAGTCACTTGTTTCATATTTTAAAGTAACTGATAGGGCAACAAGTTCCTATAAATAAGTCATAAGTTGTCCCAGCCTTGTATCTGCTCCAAGTACAGGCCTGTGGAGTTGTCAATTACAAAGGAAATTCTGTACCCTTCCCCACTTCTCTGAATCATAGGACTAGAAGCTAGAAGGGGCTTGAGAAAGCAGGGGGCTGTCCTTACTTTTTATAAAAAAGAGTGGGACCTGGAGCAGGTCATGTGGGGGGCTGGCCTGGGGGTGGGGGCTCCTGTATTCTTCTTAACCCAGTGGGAAATGTACACATAGCACATACAATAACTCCATTAAACCTACATTTTCAGGTAACTGCAATTATCCGTTGCTGAACCATCCTGGGTTTGGCAAGGTGAGTGATGTAAGTCATTAGGAATGAGAAAACTTTTCTTCTGGAATAGTCTTTACTTGTTTTTTTGGTGGGGGAAGTTTTCAGACGGGTGAGAACAGACCAGGCGTGAATTTCCCTGCGGCCGTCACGTCCGTGGTCATCACTGTGCTGAGAACATCTCGCAGCCGTTCCTCTCTTCCCTGCAGACCATGTATGCCCCGCGGTCCAGGGATGGGGTGACTGCCCCGCCTTTTCTCCAGAGGGATCGGTTCAGCCGCTTCCAGCCCACCTACCCCTACGTGCAGCACGAGATTGACCTTCCCCCTACCATCTCCCTGTCGGACGGGGAGGAGCCGCCTCCTTACCAGGGGCCCTGCACCCTGCAGCTCCGGGACCCTGAACAGCAGATGGAACTCAACCGAGAGTCGGTGCGGGCACCGCCCAACCGAACTGTATTTGACAGCGACTTGATAGGCGTGTCCGTGTACAGTGGGGGCCCGTGCCCACCCAGCAGCAATTCAGGCATCAGTGCCAGCACCTGCAGTAGTACCGGGAGGATGGCGGGGCCGCCCCCGGCCTACAGTGAGGCGATGGGCCACTACCCGGGCGCCACTCCCTCCCATCCCCAGCACAGCAGTGCGCACAGGGGGAGCAGACCGCTGCTCCAGCGGGAAGGCCTCGGAGCACGGAGCTGCCCATCCAGGGCACGGACAGGAAGCCCAGGGAGTGCGTCTGACCTTCGAGCACACCTGATGTGAGAAAAGAAATGGGGGAGTTGCAGCACAGCAGAATTCAGTAAAACAGAACAATTCTTTTCAGGGGAGCCACATGCAGAAGGGAATAGTGCCAACCTCCAGTCTGGCCACAACAGTATTCCTCTGTGGCAGAGATGGGACAGGGTTGGTTTTGGCAAAGTGTGGGCATGAGAACACAAAAGGGTGCTTTGAAGACACCATGAAATAAAACCCACGAGGTGTTTGACTTAACTGTGAAAGCAGAGGCCAGAATGCCTGGTTTACAATTAACCGAATACAGAGGAAAGTTATACATTATGGGGAAGACTCACTAGTTTGCTTTCCCCCTGAACTGTGGAACTTTTGTTTTAAAAATATGATTCTAAGTTCCTGGTTTGTGTGCCAAGGTATAAAGTGAAGTCAGATGAATGCAAGGAGTTAAATCTGTGTTGTGATGCTGTGTTTTTAAAAATTGCACTATCTTCATTGTTTTAACATGAGGAAGCTTTATGTGAAGTCCTGTATGTTGTTTTCTCACCTGTGCATCATTATTAGGCCCCATAATAATGTTCCCCCCGTAATTATGCAGGAAAGGGTGTTTGGGGAGGTAGCCTAACATACTGCTAACTTACACTTGTGAAGAGAGCATCACAGGGCATGCATCACCAAGGCACCTGCAGACTGGATGGAGCAGAGGAAACTCCTGCATCCCTGGTGGGTCGAGTCCCTCCAGCTGTGTGTTTTACGCCTGCATTCACACATCATGCAGTGCTGCCCTAGTCCTCCAGCAGTGCAGTTTCTGCAGTAATTGTTTTTTTTTTCACTGTAGCATGAAATATACTCAGATAATACACTATTTTATGCAATAAATTGTTTAAAATGCAAGGTGGTTATTTTTATACTGTTGAAACATGTGATTTCCTGTGGCCTGTCTTTCCCTGGATAGTTGAGTTCAGGCCTGGATGGCTGATCAGTGAGACTCGGCAGTGGCTCCCGTGTGCCTGCTGCCCCAGTGTTGCCTAATGCTGACTGCAGGTTCTGTGTGTGTAGAAACTCCTGGGTTGAGGAAGAGAACCAGCCCCATATGGGAACCAGCGCCTGGGAGAGACACAGGGCTCAGAACCAGCCACGCTCCTGGGTCACTCAGCCTCTCCTGGAGACCAGAGCTGGGCAGGGTGACTCAGAGCCTTGGGTGAAAATGAAAAGCACAACCTGCTGCTAAACTCAGCTGGAAGACTTAAATCTTGTAACGTTCGTTCTCACCTAACACAGTAACTTCCTTCTGCAGGGCATCTGCCTTTTCTGCACCTGAGTGGGGGCTTCTGTGCAGCCCCCGCTTGGTCTCTGACCTGTAGGTCCGAGTGTCCACTCAGTTCCAAGTGTTTCATCTTGGGTGTGGTTGTCTGGCGAGGTGCCCTTGTGCCACTGGCAGAGCACTGTCAACCTCAGATCCTGTCTGCTACCCTTTCTGAGGCCCCTCTTGGCCGGTAAGTCCTGGGTTTTGTCTGGAGGATTGGAATCCTAATCCATTTCACAGTGACATCCACACAAGTAGTTGTCTTTCTCAGAAGGAGAAAATGGTCAGCAGTTGTCACTCATGCTTCAGATCCTTTTGGGCAGTGTGTCTGCTGAGGGCCACAGTGGGAGCTCTAGGACAGGCAGCGCTCTGGGGGTCCTGACCAGAGGACCTCTTCATCCCCCCATGAGGTCAGACGGGCTTGACCGCGAGCCTGCGCTTGGTTAATGGAGGCCTCACCTTGAGTTGGCAGTGAATTTGGGGAAGTGCTTGTCCTCCTTGTCTGCAGCAGATTGTCAGTCAGGCATCCTCCCAGGTGCAGAACGAGGAGGTTGCCTGATGGTGTCGTCATTCCAAACTTCGCCAGCACTTTTGGGAGAGTGGGTGAGCCCAGTCTACGGTTCTAGCTCAAAATGGTGAGTTACGCTTAGAAATTAGTAAATTTCTGCAAGTACCTGAACATCTAGCACCTGTCCACAGTACTGGCAAAACAATTAATTCAAATAACTTTGTCCTTTAAAACAGATGTTGCTCTCTTTCAGCCACCCTATTAGATAACTGCCTCTAATGTAAACAGTTAAAGATGTCTGCATCTGTAACTATTCAAAGCATGACTTAAATGGTCTCTGAGGCTGGGCCTCTGTAATGAATTAGTTTAAAAGCTGAGGTCCTAAACTGAATTAGGTCAGTCTCCCTTCCATACAGGGAGGTGATTTAGGTCTTGACTCTCTCGGAGGTTGTGTGGCCTGGCATGTATAGGAGACATGGTTCTGAAGCTGCAGCCTAGTCAGTGGGGCCTGAGGGTCCAGGTTAGATGCCAGAGTCAGGTGACCAGGGAGCAGTGGGTGGAGGCTGGGCTCCACCATCTCAGCAACACCCTGGGTGTGAGCCTTGAGCAGGCCCACCTACAGGAAGATTCACGCATCTGTTGACTTTTTCAGGAAGCCTGGTTCCTCAGACACTGAGGTTGTCCTTTCCTACAAAAGAGATTTTGCTAAACAAGCCACGCATTTACAAAGTTCTTGTGACCAAAATTCAGTGTTTAAAAAGCTTGACAGGCCTACTCTCTGTCCTCCACACCACAAATACACTTGGATACCAGCCCAAACAGCAGAGGAAAACATGCAAAACACAGGCAGGTTTGTTCTGAGAAGGACACTTAAATCCACTAACTGCAACTGGGAGAGGACAGGGGCTAGTAGGAAGGGGCCAGCGGGAAACTGCGGGCCTTTCACCCCAGCACAGGGATCTGTGCTCAGATAAGCATGTCTCCAACTTCGAGTTACTGCTCTTTACTTGTATTTTATCGTCTTAAGAAGGGCTCAAAGACCAGCACTTTTCAGAAATGCTCAGACCTGGCAGAATCCATTCCAGTCTCTGCCTTCCTCAGATCCAGAGGCTGCATCCTGATAGGCTGGCCAGGGCCTTACTTCCACCTGCGCTCTGGTGGGGGTGTCCCTGCAGACACTGGCGGGGGCCGTATGCCCCTCCAAAGCAGCTTCTGTCTGCTGCTGGCCACATGGCTTATGTGCCTGCTGAGATGTGGCAGCTGGGGGCTGCTCCCCAAGCCTTGTATTTGTGGTGCTGAGGCTGCTGCTTAGAATGACAACACGTTGGTGTACCCTGCTACCCTGCATTTTTCTTAAAATTTCCAAACCTCAGCAGTGTCAATGAGGAAAAACCTGGGAAGGATACTGGTGCTGGGTGTGTGGCCTTGTGTTGACAGACACCTGTTTCCCTTCTGCATGGTCGCCTTGGTTACCATGGCTTTGGTGAAGTGGAGATGCATTAGCAAGTACCCCCAGTGTGAGGACAGTGTGTCTAAAGGGGCCCAACAAAAGCAGATGAAACACCTACTCTCACCCCAACCATGAAAGGGTCCCAGCGGCTCACTGCCTTACGCAGATTCCTTAGAAATCAGGATCTCAGCTTAGGTTATTTTACTCCCCAAGTGCTGCATCTTGGGTCTGTATTCATGGTCAGGGTTAGACAGTCATGTGCTGCTACTGCCTTTGGGTTGGCTCAGGGAGGGAGGCCTTGTGAGCAGTGCTGTCCTCAGCGTGCACAGTGCTGCGTGAGAACTGTCCAGATGCAGGTGATGAAGATCCTCATCCTTTCACAGAGCTCAGAGTGCAGCAATTCTATAGTGACTGAAGTACATGTTCTAACTTCAGCTGATGCGTCGTGATGCCTCACTCATAACGGTGCTTTCAGTGTCTGTCATGTATTCATTTTGTAAGGTGCTGTATAGATAACTTGACTATATTATGCACATATCCTACCCGATGGGTGGAACAAAAACATTGGTACTGTGATATAATGTACAGGTACCAGATTTAACAGAAATGGCATAGAATTTGTGAATGCCTATGTGCTTTGTCCTCTTTTGTAAGGAAATCTGCGAGTGGATGCATACAGATAAAGGTCTATGTCATTTATTTTCTTATTAAATATTGATATTATAACAAGGGAAATAAGTGTGAACAAGCTAGCGCAGCCTATGTACAGCAATCAGAGTTGCATCTTTATTGTGAAAACACTTTTTAAGAAATAAGTTTTTAAAATTCTGTAGCCTTCTGGGGCCACCAGATGCTTATTTTTAATCCCTTCAAGTTCAGTTGGACCAATATTATAGTCAGAAAAAATGCTGATTTTTCAACTTGCTTTATGAAAACATATTCTATCTTACATTGTAGAATGAAGAGGGCAGACCCAGTGAAGAATGCACTTTTCATTAAAATTGCAAAACTTAGGTCAGAGTGAGCACAGTGGCCTGCAGCAAGGATTGTGCAGTCTAGATGCATTTGTGATCATCTGTCTCTCTGTGCCTTTTTGACAAATGGAAGCTGTGAATCATTGAATGAGCAGTAGTGTTTGCAGAAAAGTAACTCTGGACAAACCAGTCCACTTGAGAAGACCCCATTCTCAGAAAAATGTCTGTTACGGGTTATAGTGAGCAGACTGGCAGTTAGTCAGCTGAGTAAAGTCTTATAGCCCTTCCCTTTGCTGTCTCCTGGTGATAACTACCCCAGAACCAAACTAGGCTTTGCCGTTGACCAGGGACCACGTCATTTCCCCTGACAAAGCATCTACTTCCAGCTCTGTCGATTCTGACAGTGACCTTTGTGTTTATCTTCAAATATTCTAATAGTAAAAAAAGAAGTGACAACATTTACTAAAACCACTGATGAAACTGTGGCTGTGGGCCTACTTCCGAGTTCTGTCCATGGAAGTCACTGGTGAAATTCTGCCCATCTGATCCATACTTCCAGTTTAGTCTGTCATCAAAGGATGTCAATTCTAGTTAATTGTTTTTTATTTGTTCTGTGGTATGTGTTCTGATTTGAAAATCACGACGGAATCATACTCTTGTCCACAAAATAAGTACTGACTCTCCTTAAACTGAAAGTGCCTCTGCAGCTCTTGATGCTAACAGATCAGAGGTCAGTCCTTCAGCTCTACTTTTCAGGGGCCACAAGATGATGAGGGTCTGTGTTTTCTGCACCCACAGCCCCTGTGTCTGCTCACTGCTAGCAGCAGGGTCCTGGTAGTGCAAGTCAAGGGTGGAGGCTTCTCCTTGTCAGAACCCACCCCCCAAGGCTCTGCCTTTGGGAGGATGCTGAGCAGGATGTTGTCCAAAGCACTAAACCTGGTACACAGCATGGCTTCCTTTCTACAGGACTAATTGAGGCTTAAACTTTACTGTTTAATGATGCTGGTTCATTATAATGTGCTTGCTCCTGTATTACTATTCTTCATTTCATGGCTTTCAAAAATCACATTTTCTGATATAAAAGCTTTTTTAAAATATGTGTAATACTATTAATAGCATTTAGTTCACTTTCACTAGACTGCTTTATAATGACAAGTACAGCTGTATCTGAACTTTTCAGTAGTCATAGGTTCAATATCATAGTTCACATGACCTGTGATAATCCAACATCATGAAGTCTTTTTTAAACAGCCATTTGTGCTTGCTGTTCAACATAATTTCCAGTTATAAAGAGAAAGATTTCCAGCTGTTTTGTACCTGCCTTTCTAACTGAGCAATGATACAGTTCCTAGACCCAAGGTCTGTAATCGCAATCCTTAAAGGACAATGATGCTCTAGTGCTGTGTGTTACGAAATCAGCCCTTTCAGTTTTTAATGCTGTGGTTGAATTGCAGCTTAAAATCATTAAAAATAATCAGTAATACATGTGTCTCCTGTTTTTTTTTTTTTTTTTTACAAAAAATCTTTCACAATATATATTGGCCGGGGGTGGTGGGGACTGTCAGCACTTAGAAAATCGTCTCAGAAATGTTTCTTATGCTTCCCACATAACCATCTTATTCGGTTATTATTCTGACTTTTCAGAAATCATTACATTCTGCTATAAACAACACTGGCAGATCACATCATACAGTTCTGGTTTCTACACAGAACATTCAGGGATTGTCACCTGACAGGTGTCACTTCAGGCTTCTGGTGAATGAAACTAATAGGAACTGTTCAGCAGATGCCCTTAGAGGCTGAGGTCATTTGTATCAGAAGTTTTCAGTTCATGATGATGGAGCAAAAGGAATTCAAGATTCCTTCACTGAGAGATGAATGATAACTCTAAGAGAATGATAACTCTGAGCTCCAAGTAAGTACACAGATTCACAGATCACATGATTGAGAATGTATAAAACCTCATACAATCCATCAAAAGTGAAGTGTAAATGTTAGTCGTTCAGTTGTGTCCAACTTTTTGAGACACATGGACTGTGGCCCACCAGGCTCCTCTGTCCATAGACTTCTTCGAGCAAGAATATTTAAGTGCATATAACTGAGTTTAGTTTGATTGCAGGGAAAAAAATTAATATAAAAAATTAATATATTTTTGCATTTCTATACATTAGTAAATGAACTTTGGAAAATGAAATCTTAAAATACCACTTAAATAACTGCCTGGGCACAAATCTCTAGTTATAAACCCATTTTTGTTTTGGTCACACCATGTGGGTTGCAGGATCTTCGTGCTATTGAATACATTTTATAATCTCTTACTCAGCAGTTATTTAAGAAAATTTAAAGCCTTTTCCCCAAACTTCTATCCCTCAGTGAAGTAAGACCAGTATATAAACTTTGCTCACAGTTGGGCTTGATTCCTACTGGGTTGGGTTCAGTAAACCCATTTCTATGTGAGGTTGCCTGGGCCTAAGGTCTGAGTGCAGGGAGGTTACCTCAAGCTGCTCCAGAGGTGGCAGGAGACGGTCAGAGTGGGCCCACTGGTGTCCATCTAGGCAGCAGGGCTCTGCGTAGCCCTGAGGAACAAGGGGCTGTGCTGGAGGACAGCAGGCGGGAGGGACGCTGATCTCCATCGTCAAGGGCCTGTGGGACCCCTTCCTGCAGCCCTGGCTGGCTATGCATTGGAAGACTGAAGATTACAGAAGCCCCAGGCCGAAAGCAGACAAGAGGACGGGAAGCTGCTAGGGGCCCAGGAGCTGTCTGTCGGGCTGGAGCTGAAGCACTGGAGGCCAAGGAACCCCACATGGGTTCTTCAAAGCCCAGGTACTGCCTGCTGCCTGGCCAGGGAAGGAAATGCCAAGGTCTGGACCTGCCATGTTCCGCTCGGGCTACACTTAGCACAAGATGTGACAGAGCCCAACACCTCCCTCCTTGGTGGGCAATGGGCTCCTCCCCCCCCCCCCCCACACACACACATGGGGAGCTCCCACTGCACTTTGGGGGCTGTACTGGATCCCAGACCCACCCCCACCCCCCAGTCTCTGGCTTTCTTGGACCGACTTCTGTTCATTGGGTCGTTTGTGATACAGCAGAGCTGCCAACTGCTAAGCAAATGGACTAGTAACTCAGGCAGCCCTCTCACTGAACCTTCGGGAGACATCTTTAAAAAAAAAAAAGGTGTGCTTGAGAAACCTCTAGAACCTTCAGCGATCCACTCACGGTGGCCTTGGAACAGGTACTCTGACTCTCCATGATGACACTTGCACATAACAGTTTATAACAAACCTGTTACTTAAAACATCATAGTTAAAGATCTTTCATTATAGTGTTTTGACATTTTGCTTTGAAAGAGCTAGATGTATCTAATAGTCTCTCTTCTTTATATACCTCTTCTACCCAAACTGTTAAGATCTTTGTAAAATTCCTGGAATTACCTCCTAATATTACTGAAATAAGACAGCCAATAGCTTCATATCTCACTGGAGCATAAAGGACTACAGTAACATCTTCCGTCCATAAGTAAACAGAAGGTAGATTCTAAAACAAACTAAAGACTATATTTGAAGGCATAGTCTTATTTTCACTAGTGGCAGGAAGGTGACCTTAATATATGTACTCTTCCCTTTGTTGGAAGCTGCAAACAGCACCCCGCTATATGCAAAATGTTGATTCAGTTAAAAAAAATAAAATTGTTTTGATACTTTAAAAGGTTGGTTTCACTATTTTTCTTGAATGGTCTCTTTTTTTTTAACCTAATCTATTTTTTGTTTCAATCGTTAATTTGTTGAGCACTTTTTTCCATTTTGTAGACGTTAAGTCTCAGCCATGACTCCTCCTTTACCTTGTCAGCAATCCTACTTAAAAACAGATGCACACACCAGACACAGCAAGTTTAGGCTTACTGTAAATGAAATGGGTCGTGATACTTACCCCACATACACATTCTGGATAATTTAACTCAGTGCCCACTATGTGTGCTACTGGCCTGCTATAAACACTCCATATAGACACTCCAGGGGTCCCCCTTTCGGCTCTCTGTAGCTTCCCTTAAGGACTAGGTTGGCAAGATAAGAGCAGAAGTGTTTGACAAGATCAAGTAATCCTGATACCAAATATGATAAAAGAACTTCTTATACCTTCAGAGAACATTTTACTAGAGAATTTCAAAGCACTCCCCAGCATCTCACTTTCTGTAATTGAATAAACACAAGAGAGTTATGAAACTGGATGGCAGCAGATCTCCAATGGACTGAACCAAAGGTGGAAACGCAGCTTCTTAGACCCACGATTTATCCTCATTGGAAAACATGCCCTATGCAGCATGAAAAGTAAAAAGAAAGTTTCATTTAACACATGATTTTTAAACCAGGCAGTCTCAGTGACTAAAAATAAACAAGAAATTTGTTAATATCTATCTCAGCATTTAACATTCACAAGATATGAATTATTTAATAAGTTAAAACAGGTTCACTGTTTCTGGATTTGAAAAAGGGCTGTGAATTTGGAATCACACGTTTGATCTGCATTAGCAGATAAACCATCCTGCCTGATGAACCCTTCGTGTGGCAGAGTGAGTTCTGCCCCTTCATACTCTGCCTTCCCCGACCAAGAAGAGAGTTACCACAGCATATCCAACACAAGAGACATATCAAATGTAAACATTTTTTTTCCCTTCAAAATATTCTCTAAATTTGGCCACTTTGGCACACAAAGTGACGGTGATGCCTGTGGGACTATTTCTGGCAATCCCTCTGGCATCCTCTTACTGAATCAGATCACTCACAACAGACAAGCTACAAAAGAGGCCGTTCCCACTTTCAATTCTAAGGTTAGAACTGGAGTAAAGGCAGTCAGAGCAGAAGGAATCACACTCACTTAGAAGTGACAACTTTCTCATCTGACGATGACTGAATTTCATTTGAAGCTGGTTTTAATGAAAGCTTTGCTATTTAAAAAAAATTAAGTAAAATGTTCAAGTAAGAATGTTTCAATGCAAGGAGCAAACAGTGTTTACAATCTTAAATGATACTCCATAATGGAATCAAGCCTGACTCTGGCAGGTGGAGACCAGATGGCAGGGACAGGAAGGTCCCACACTCCCAGAACTGCACTGCTGAGAACACAAGCTCCAGGCACTGCTGTGGGCATTTGATCCCCACTATAAACTTCAGGTATAATGATTTCTCTTTTCCTCTGAGAGATCAGCTGGAGAGGACATGATGTAGGAATAACAAGAGTTTTATGTGCTGGGTGACAAAGTGCTATGGCCACATAGATTTGCTTAAAAATTTGATTATGGCAAGCTTCAGGTAAAAGTCATTTTTAAAGGGTCAATTTTTCATTTACATGTAACCATACATCTTATTTACATATATATATATGACTCAACTTTCATTCAGCTTTCTTCATTTGAAGTCTACATTTTAACTGATATGTAACCATTATATAGTCTTCACAGAAGGACTACATATCCTCACAGTCACAGGCAGTTCTGATGATAATCCTTTGTCTCCATATTGAGAACTGAACACAGTTAAAGCCTCAGTGAATAATAAAGATGAAGATCCAGTGTTAAATCTGCTTACAGCCACACCAGCTATTCAAGGAGTCAGCAGCTGCAACTAAGTCCAAAGCAAGGATGACTGAAGACAGGGACCACTGCTTAATGCTGCTACTGCCATGAATTCTTATAGTGCTTCTTATACTGGGTTCATTTTTTCTTTTCAAAAAACTGATTTTTCTAGTAATGTTTAAAGTTATCTCAGTTCTTTAACTCAAGAGAACTGCTATATTTAGGCTGCTAACCAAAAAAAAAAATCAAGAGCATGTACCTTTGTCCATAGTCTCCAAAGGTTCAAGTGCAAGAGCTGTCTAAAACCTGGTATATAAGGCACCCTATTCCACTTTTTTCTTAAGAGAAACCTTTCCTTTGGTTTCTTGCAGTTTTTCAGTGAGTCTGTCCTTTGTCTCCTCCATCTTCTCTGTGAGGAGCTCCTTTGTTTCCTCCATCTTGTCTTGCAGGTACTCCTTCACGGGGGGTGGCGTCGACATGTAGCCCCGGCTACGCAGATACTTCACAGTGAAGGAGGTCCCCCCCAGGGTTACAGTGTACCGCGCAGGCGTTGCAATCTGCATGTTGGAAAACAAGACAGTTTAGTACTGATTATAACTACCATCTTAAGCAAAAACTGGCTGGCTCAGTGGTAAAGACTCTGCCTGTGATGCAGGTGATGCAGGTTCCACATCTCTGTGTCAGGAAGATCCCCTGGAGGAGGAAATGGCAACCCACTCCAGTATTCTTGCTGAGACAATCCCATGGACAAAGGTGCCTGGCAGGCCACATAGTCCATGGGGTTGCAGAGAGTCGGACACTATTGAGCACACATAAGCAAAAACAGTGTGAAATTAAAACTCTTGGTAATAACTATCAATTACTTTATTGCTTCACAAGGCTAACATAGTTACATGCTATATGGTTTTCCCTAACATTCCATAAGTATTTGTCACCTAGACACTGACCCAGGATCAGAGAACATACACAGTAGCAGCACCGAAGTTTGTACTCACATGCTAATGAACCTGGGGGACAGGAGCCCTGAAAATCAGTGAGGGCTCAGGACCCTCCGACAACAAAGGCATATGCATTTCCAGTCTCAGAAACCCTGTCAAACTGCACACACTATACCAAGCTGAGGGGCAAACATGAGCCAAATGTTTGTTCTTCACGGAGTTTAGTTTCACTTGTAAGTCTCTTTTCTTTAACTTTCCCAGGCTTTATGATACTTAATCATCACAGTCCACACTGAGTCTGGAATCCCAACCAGGAACTTTGTGAGGCGAACAAATGGTAAAATGGCACACATGTAGGAGACAGGTACAGGTCAACTGACCAGAGGTTAGTTAGTCCCGAACTAACTAGTAGACTAATTGGTTCAAAGGGAGAACTGTAACAGCAGAGGCTGCATCACATTCTGAGGCAAGGAACCTCCCTATCTGATGTTCTACCTGAAAAGTCAGGTTACAGGAAACACCCAAGTGGACAATTTACACCTCCCTCCTCCCAGAGGAACGTGAGTAGAGCCATTGCTGACATCAGCCCACCTGCGTGCCAGCCTCGTGTTTCAATTCTAAGCAGACCAACAGGCACTGAGCACTGATGTTCCTTCAGAGCACAGCACTAGCACAGTGGAAACGCAGAGGAAGAAGACAGAACTCTGAATTCCGAGGCACTCATGAGCAAAGACAACAGACATTCAGAAAAGAAGAAATACACAGACTGTGATATTAAGAGTATGAGATAAGAAAGAGTTATAATTAGGGAAATGGTTTAAACCATCAGGACAGCTGGATTTATTAAGGTTAAACTACACAAACTGCAAATTCATATGAATTTAATAAGTTTTAATGTTGAAAAACTCAGCAATTACGCTTTAGGCCTCTAGTCAAAATTATCATATAAGAAATCTAGTATTTCAGAGGACTTTAATGAGGATTAAAGTACTACTATAAACCCATAATTCTAAGTATTTTTATAACAAAGATAAATTAACATCTAGTTTCCCAATGTTTTCTACCTGGTTTCCTATAATAAAGCTTTGAAAAACCTCATAATTTTTTGTCAATTGAGAAAAATTAGATTAATATAGCTAAACTCCACAATTTACAATGAGTCTTCCAAAATAACCACAAGTATAAAAACTATCTATTTACAAAGATGTCATTGTCTGAATCTAGACAACAGTTGTAAAGATAATGAACAAATGAAATATATGTAACATCAACAACTAAGTCTAAGGTTTATCACATAAATCAGTTTGATTTAAACTTTATTATTTTACTTTTTAGGAAGATGCACTATTATAAATAGTAAAATAAATGCTAAATTTCACTAATATGTCAGGTGGCATATGGATCTCTGAATAAGGAAAATTAATGTACTGTCAATAGGAGAAATGTCAGAAATGACCTGCCTGCTAGAAACTCAGAAGTCTCACATGTGTCTCAGCAGAGCAGGCTATGAACAACCTACCTATTCTTAGGGCACTTCTTCTTAAACCATCATTTTATTTACCCTTAAAAAATGTATACTTTACTTTTAGTCATTAGACATGTAAGAGATGAAATACACTAAGTTATAAAGGTAAGCCTGGGAACAGGCAGGGAGTGTTATGGAGGTTCAGTGTGAGGAGCCGTCACCCACAGCAGTACCTACCTTAAACAGGGCATATGCTGTTAGTGCATTTCCACTCTGGGAATTTTTCAGAATGTTCACTATACTGTCAGGTAACCCAATAAGTTCTAGAAAAGGAACGACATTCACTCCTCTAAGAAAGAAACAGAAAGTAATTTATATGTATATAAACTTTTGGGGGTAATTATTTTCAAAAGATTACCTGAAAACATCAAAACCAAATTTTGTTTAATAGTCCGTTCTGCATCACCAAGCATACACTAACTCCACTCTAAGGAACAACGTGCATGAAGACCAGCATCCCACTGTCCACAGCTTCTGCTCAGGGACATCCCTCATTAGCACACTGAGAAAAGTAGAATCATTTATCAGAGCAACATTAATAGCACTAGGTAACGTGAGGAAAATCAGAATCATTCACCTGATCTTGGAATCTTTAGTTCCTTAGAATGATCCAACTCAAACTTTTAAGACCTAATATTTTTATCTCTAAAATTACATGTCAAACGATACTATTACCATAAAAGCAAGGGATATTATAACATCACTTACTGTGTTATTATGCAAAGAATAAATGATTCTATGGATTTGATAAAACGTCAATGATTCTAAAAAGATGCTTCTGCTATCAGGCTCAAAAGGCACCTGAAGAAGCAATTGCCATAAACTGCAAGAAATTTTTGAAGGGAGGGAGAGAAAGTAGATATAGTCTCTCATCTAGCTGGTAAACCCTAATTGCTTTTTAGTTTCCCTGAGTGTGGAGTCTGCCACGCTGACATATTTGTGCTCTCCTGCTCTCTCCCTCACTATCCATACTGGGTTGGCCAAATGTTTCCAAAACATTGCAGGAAAACCCAAATGAACTTTCCGGCCAACCCAAAGTTTTGCTTTCACCCCTAAATCACAAGGTTCTCATTCTGTGCTTCTCCTTCATAAGCACAATCATCACAAGAAACTTAACATATAGGACAGTATATAGTTAATACAACAGTACGTTATTTAATGTTAAAATTCCCTGTATTGTCCCATGTCCCTTGTCACTATCTTCTCCATGTTTTCCAGCTTTTCTCCAGAAGTGCTACCCAGCATATTCTGTTGAGGAGGAAGGCAGGATGTCTTTTTTTGACGCTGAGACTTTTGAAGCTCCTGGGCCAGTTGTGTGGTACAACAGCCCCCTCCACTTGAATTTGCCTGATTGTTTCCTCATGATTAGATTTGGGGTAAATGTTTCCTGACAAGAAAGTTGCAGAGCTGATTCTGTGCCGTCAGAGCATCACAGCAGGAGCCCCAGGATCAGTCAGTCCCATCACTGATGTGAGTCTGACTTGTGGTTAAGGTCTGGTCCACAGGTTACTCCTCTGCACAAGTACTCTTGCTCTTTATAGTAAAGAAGGGGAATAGCCTGGATTCATTATTGTTATAGTGGTTATAATCTCCTAGTTTATTTTTAACATTAAAAATTAATTTGATTAACTGGGAAGTTGTCCCTCTCTGATCTCATTATATAATACTAGGAGATCAGAGAACTTTTTCCAGCTAAAATCAAATCAGATAAATGCAGCATCTAGTTGGTTGAATTGAAAACCTATATTTAACACAACTCCAACCTTACAATAAAATCATCTCACAGTCAAAGATTACACAGTAAGATTTACTGCCATTCCAACATACACTAATATTTTCTAAGTATGACTTCCCTTAGAACAAACTGACTTTTAATTTCTCAAGTGTTAAGGATCTAACAAAAACATTAGGGACTGTTCTGGAAAGCAACATATCCTACCTAATATAACTGAGCTATGTGATGCTGTAACAGAACTGGACCAGCAGTCATGGCTGGGCAATAGAGCTGGGTCTGGAAACCAAATTTCCATGCTGACAGAAAGCCAAAGGTAGGTGGTGGTGGATAAGGCATAGGACTTTAAAGCCTAATTAACAACACTAGATTATTTGAGGGTCTAATTTTTTGGTTACAGAACTCTGTTACAGAAGGCAAGGAAAAATAAACGGAAAAAAGTCCTCTTAATAGTCCAAATAAGAATCTCATATTCAATTAATTAAAAATTGAACTTTCTCCCCCTCAGGTCAGGAGGCTGCATGCTTATTGAAAACAACCTAGGGAAGGCAAAAGAAATAAGGAAGAAACTCATTATCAGTCACAAAACCAAATCAGAAAAATCCTCAATGGCTCCAAAAAGAAAATTTGGTATGTAGAAAGCCATTCATTAAATAGAAGAAATGAATGTCTATGAAATTTTTATGTAAAATGGTACACAATTTTAGGCTCCATTAAAAAACTAACAGCAGTTCTGAAGATTTCTATATTACAAATGTCCAGAAAATGTCATTAATAAACAAAAAGGTAACTCCATAAAATGCACATACAAAACCTCTGCAAAGAAAGGAACAATTCTTAAAGAAAATGATACATAATGAAGAAGGAAGTAACTGAGTAACAAGAACAAAATGCAGAGAAAGGAAAAGAAACAAAACAGCATCAACCACAGGTTAAAAATAATCCTTTTTAGAACACTGGCAAAGAAACATTTCTAGACTTGTGTTTCCTAAGAATAGTCTCCATTCCATCATCTTTTAATTTAGTAAAGTATAAGCTCTTTCCAACAAGTGAGCTTTATATTATAATACTTAATACCTATCAAACATTAACTATAACCCAAAACTGAAAAATCAGCAGTCTTTTGGAAAGTATAGAATAATTCTAAACCCACTAGGGGAGTTCAGGAAAACATCAAAATGGTCTTCACTGTGCATCTCGTCGCCTGCAGGATGATGAGCATCCTGCCCGCTTGGTCACACCCAGGCCATAGCAAGAAAAGCCACACAGCACTCAGGGAACAGGCATACATTGGCACACCCAGTTCTGCTGGTGGCAGAAACAAACTGGAAATCATAGGGAATCTGGTTGTACATGAAACTCCTGCTCCTAAAACAGTGTGAATAACACAACTCACTTTAAAAGAAAGGAAAGGTATTTATCAAGAAAGGTATATTTAGAAATTCTATATTTTAAGTGCACAACAAATCAACTTCTGATCAGAACAAAAGACCTTACCTTGACATTCATCAGATGTAACATTAAGGTATAAGTCTGTAACTTGTTCATTTTTGTGTCTATGACAGATACAAGTCAAGCTTTGTAAAAATCTTACTAATTTCCAACCAAAATCATGCACGTGGCAAAATAAGTTCTTTTCACAGTGATTAGCACTTTTAGCAATATTTATTTAAGTACGAAGCTAACTTATGGTGCTGTCAAATTTCTGGAATCGGTTATTTTATTTCTGTGCTATCCTAGATGCTGATGTGTCTGTCACGAGCACAGTGATTAAGATTTGAAATCAGGGAGGGGGGACCGGGACGGGGAATACATGTAAATCCATGGCTAATTCATTTCAGTGTATGACAAAAACCACTGCAATGTTGTAAAGTAATTAGCCTCCAACTAATAAAAATAAATGGAAAAGAAAAAAAAAAGATTTGAAATCAGACTGAGTTATTTTGGGGAAAAACTAAGGTATTTTGACTTATTCTTGTTTAATCTGCTCTCTCCTTAATAAGAGGAATAATTACATTATCTACTTCATATGGTTGCTATGAGAATTAAATAAGATGATACAGTTACAAAAATTTTTGTATAATATCTGCTGTACATAGTAAGGAAATGTTAGCTATTGTTATTAAAATGTGGAAAACAGCTATGAAAAATAATCATCCTCTTATCAGTTGAAGACATTTAAAAACCTATTTAAAGGTTTTCATTAGTATAATTAACATTCTGACAAAACATGCTGAATCAAGCAAAAACTTACTTTATGGCTGCATAGTAAAATGTTCCAAACCAAACAGCAGAAGTTATTAGATGCACTGGAATCAAAACTTTTCCATATTGTCTAAATGTTTTCTTAAATCGTTGATAAAGACTAATAGATCTGTCTTGTAACGGATCAGGTTCTTCCTTTTTTTCGGAGGGATGTCCTGAGGATGTGGCACTGGATGACAGAACTCTCTTGGATAAGATATCCTGCTCCCACTGTTTATGGTGAAAGACCCCTGGTTGGGATGGAACAGTAATGAATGGCTTCCTTTCCTTTGCAACACACTGGGCAGTGGGTAAGTGCAGCCATCGTTTCTGAGGGCCCTGTACCACAACCACTCTGGATTCCGGGGTATACAAAAGTAACGGTCCCTTTATGTTTTGACAGTGTCCCAAAAGACCGGCTTTATGTGGTTCCATGCACGTCCTATGTGCCAGTCGGAATACAGTCTTTGGTACATTCCATTGCATTTTGAAGAATGGAGATTGATGGACCTCAGCTTCTATAGACACTAGATTTAAAAAAAAATAGATTATACATAGATTTCCATTGTAAACCCATCCACTTAAACATAAATTGTTAACTCTTAGGAAGTTAAAAGACAGACACTATTACCAAATCCATAGAAATTAATGTTAACGTATATAGTTCTAATACATCACAATTTTTAAATTTCATTAAAACACATCATTTAAATATGATACAGTAAACCACTGCAGCAGACATCATGAAGAGTAAGGTTTCAGGGCTGTTTTATTGCTACAAAAGGGGTATCTTTAGGGCTTCTCTCATTCTACAAAGAAGTAGTGTAATATAACGGGACAATCATATCTGGAAGTAAAAGAGCTGGGCTGTAATGTTTTGGGGTCATAATTCTGTGCAATTATCTCTTAGACTGAACTTGAGATGGGAATTTCAAGACCTGAATTCATCACTCTCCACATCCCCCTTCTCTGAAAACAGAAGTCTCATTATACTTGTTTATTTGGCAAAAATGCTTTAAATCTTCAAATACATGGTCATCCAGAACCTGGTCTTTTGTTAAGTATCTGAGTAGTGGTATCCAGTGGTGATATCTTGCATATCTCTACTGTCACATCACATCATGGGCAGTGCCCTCTTTACCACTGAAAATAGTGAAGAGTGCTTTTAAGTCTAATCAGATTAGAGCACTAATTCCAGGAACACCATAACCAATTCAGAAAATTCATCCTTACAATTCTGCTCCTTTAGAACCACTCTTAGTACCAAAATTTGAATCAGAAGGGTTCTCCAGAGATATTGAAGCAACAGGAAAAAAACACAGATGTTTATCTACTTATCTCTATAGGGCTTCCCAGGTGGCGCAAGTGGTAAAGAACCTGCCTGCCAATGCAGGAGACATAGAGATGTAGGTTCGACCCCTGGGTTGGCAAGGTCCCCTGAAGGAGGACCCAGTCCAGTATTCTTGCCTGGAGAATTCCATGGACAGAGAAACCTGGTAGGCTACAGTTCATAGGGTCACACAGAGTCAGATATGACTGAAGCGACTTAACAGGCATGCACCTATCTTTTGGCTTATCTCTATCTAGATAGATATTTCTATCTATTGGGTATCTATTATAAGGTTGTTTAAATAGATACATGTTTATGTTAAGGAACTGGCTCACACAATTGTGGGGGCTACACATTTGATATGTGTCAGGTAGATTTGCAGGCTGGAAACTCAGACAAGAACTGATGCTACAGTCTTGAGACATTTTTTCTTCTTGAGATGCCTCAGTTTGAAATTTAGACTGAATGAGGCCCACCCACATTATGGAGGGTAATCTGCTTTACTTAAAGACAGTTGATTAGATGTTAACAGATTTTCAAAATACCATCAAAATAACACCTATATTAGTGTTTGATTAAATAACTATGCTTTTGAACTGTGGTCTTGGAGAAGATACTTAGAATCCCTTGGACTGCAAGGAGATCCAACCAGTCAATCCTAAAGGAAATCAGTCCTGAATATTCATTAGAAGGATTGATGCTGAAGCTGAAACTCCAGGGATCAAAGCCATGTCTACGGCAGGTTCTTTACTAATGAACCACCAGGGAAACCATCCATAACCAGGTCTAGTTGACAAAGCTACTCATCACACATACAAGCTTATAGATTTCTCAACCAAATCTTTACTTTCTACTATAGTAAAAACCTTTTAAACAATGATATCTTATGTGCTCAAAAAAAGGAAATAAAATTTCAGTAGGGACACTTTGGTTGAGTGAACTGGAGGAATGAACAGTTTTTCCAAAACTGTCTAGAGAAACACACCTTCCACAACCACCTCTTTTTCCTACCCCAAGAACAGTATCATTCCTGGGAAACTGTAACATTGTATCTACATTTAAAAAACAATTTTTATGTTTCAAAAAATGTGATCTTCAACCCTGCAATAGAAATGACACCTTAAAATTACACACCTCTGAGTGCTCTCACTTTAAGGGATGTTATCTACGGAATTTGTTGCTTGCCTTTGACCAGAGAACTTACAAGTTACCACTACATTTTTCTCTCATCAGAAAAAGTGAAAGTGAAGTCACTCAGTCGTGTCCGACTCTTTGCGACCCCATGGACTGTAGCCTACCACGCTCCTCTGTCCATGAGATTTTCCAGGCAAGAACACTGGAGTGGGCTGCATTGCCTTCCCCAGGGGATCTTCCCGTGGGCTTCCCTTGTGGTTCAGGTGGTAAAGAATCCCCCTGCAATGTGGGAGACCTGGGTTCGATCCCTGGGTTGGGAAGATCCCCTGGAGAAGGGAAAAGCTACCCACTCCAGTATTCTGGCCTAGAGAATTCAGTCCATGGGGTCACAAAGAGTCAGCGGACAAAAGTCTAATACAAAACAGGAGAATTCCAAACCAGTCTGGGTGAATGGACCAAATAATCAAAACAGCACATAAAGAAATGTTATAAATGGGTTGAAATAAATCCTGTATGTCCTTTCAAAAAAAAAAAAAAAAAAAGAGAGATTTTGAAAAATCTTTCTAGGTGATTCATACATCTATAACCATCCCACTATGTGCCAGGCACTGTTCAAGGCACCTGGGTTAAATCACTGAACAAAATGATGATCCCTGTCTTGCTAGAGTGCACATGCTAGCAAGACAACATCTATCCAGCTATTTTCTCTCTGAACATAATAACCCAAGCAGTATGAAGTATCAAAACATTTTCTGAAAATCTACTACGTGCCAGGTAACTTCCAGTTCTGAGTTTGGCCTTAAAGAGGCACTGTTTCATTATTAGCACAGTACAGTCTCTGGGCTTTCCACGTGGCTCAGTGATAAAAGAATCTGCCCACCAAGGCAGGCGTTGCAAGAGACCCTGATTCCACACCTGGGTCTGGAAGATCCCCTGGAGAAGGAAAGGGCAATCCAATCCACTCCAGTATTCTTGCCTGGAGAATCCCATGAACAGAGGAGCCTGGTGGGTTTCAGTCCAAGTGTTGCAAAGAGTGGAACATGACTGAGCATGCACAGTCCACGGTCTCTGGAGTCAGGCTGCTTGGATCCAAAACCTAGCCCACTACTACTTCCCAGCTGCATGACCTTGGGCAAGTTACTTACCACTCATCTATAAAACAAAATAATCATAACAACTATCCCACTGGGTCATGTACAAGTTAAAAATGAATTCAAATATATAAAAGTACTAAAATGTACTAGCAGACTATCAGCTATTACTATTTTAATTCGATTTCCAGAAAAGCAGTTATTACTCAGGCAATAGTGGGGAAAAATAACATCAATGGTAACTTTTTAAAATCTAACTCATTTACCCCCTCCCTGGAGAAGGAAATGGCAGCCCATTCCAGTATTCTTGCCTGGGAAATCCCATGGACAGAGAAGCCTGGTGGGCTACAGTCCACGGGGTCACAAAAGAGTCAGACATGACTAAGTTACTCACTAAACAATAAGTTACTCCCTCCATCTCTACTATCCTCAAGAGTTCTTCCTGTTCTTGAAACCAATGGGTAATCGTTAAATTCATTTCACCTATAACCTGCCTTACACCACTTTCCAGTCACCTTTCTCTACACTCCCCCTGCCATCTCAGAGTGCCCTACTTCTTTATTCTTTATCCCATAAATACCCAGAGCCCTTCACCTTAGGGTAAAAAGTTAAAGTCGCTCAGTTGTGTCCGACTCTGCGACCCCATGAACTGTAGCCTGCCAGGCTCCTCTGTCCATGGAATTCTCCAGGCAGGAATACTGGAGTGGGTAGCCATTCCCTTCTCCAGGGGATCTTCCCAACCCAGGAATCGAACCCAGGTCTCCTGCACTGCAGGCAGATTCTTTATCATCTGAGCCACCAGGTAGGCCTCTATATATCTTATGCACAACAATTCATGGTAAAGTCTAGGTAATATAGTTAGGAGGTTTTTAATCTAATGAGAAAATTTCTTAAGTCAAAATTAGACTCATTTTCTGTAAAATTACAGTAGCAATTCTCTTAAGAAACTTTAGCATCAGAACCCACAAATATGGATATGTAATTACACAGTTCTAAATGCATGAATATGTAGATAGCACAATCTCCAGCACTATACCTTTGCTTTAGGTGGAGAGCAAATGAACTTTAGGTGGAGAGCAAAAAATCTACTATAAAAATTAAGGATCAAAAAAATAAGGATCAAAGTAAGAATATGCCATGTGGAAAAACCTATTTCCCCAATGTGTTGTGCAAAGTAACAAGTACTTTTAAATCACAGTTTAAGTGAAAAAGTGAAAGTGTTATTTGCTCAGTCGTGTCGGATTCTTTGTGACTCCTCTGAGTGTAGGCCAGACTTCTCTGTCCACGGAGTTCTCCAGGCAACAAAAGACACATTTTGTTTGTCATAGTGATTTTTTACAGATGTCAGCGGTGGCAGGCCATTAATTTATGTTTAGAAAAATAAGCAAGATGTTTAGTTGAATTTTTAGGTTTGATACTTAAACTTTCTTGGAAGGATCACTGTATTTTTTATGCATGGAGTATTTACAAACATACTCAAAGTAACCTTGTGATATAAGGACAGTAATGATCTAAAAGGTGCATGCATCACTATAAAAACAACCAACTTCGAAAAAAAATGAACTGAAGTTAATTTTCAACTTAGCTCACTGCATATAATAAAAAAAATTACAAGTACAGTCATCGGAAATTGATGGCTCATCCTCATTTGTTAAAAACAGGCTTCGTTCTTGGGCCAAAGTTTATAAAGAGTCAACAACCTCAGAAAGGTTAAAGCCCACAATTTAGAAGTGACTGGATTCTAAAGTACATGCTGCAGACACTGCTTGCTTTCCCCCAAGCGAAGTCTACAGGCTGCTGTAACTGCGCCTACTGACAGGTATGCAGGCTAGCACACCTATTTCCACAGCTGCTTTTAAAGGATTCAAGTTTGGTAACGAAGAATAGAAGACACGTTTCTGATCACGTCTTTACACCATCTCGGTGGAAGGTGCTGAGGCGTCAACCACCTTATTTCACAGGCACAGTTTTGACCCTAGCGTAGGGGGTGGAAAGCAGGAACGTGCGACACTCCGGTGGAAATTTGGGGGGAGAGGATGAACCAAAAGAGTTGACTCCCCAGCCACCCCATACCAAAGTCCAGCCAACAGATACTATCACTGAAGCGTTTCTCAAAAAATTGTATGGGCTGTCCTGCTCCTCCAGAGACTGACCGAGCACGGCCCTCTCGAGGGAAGTCTGGCCAGAACTTCCAAGTGCGGCGGAACGGAGCGACCCGCGAGGCAGTGAGAAGCAGGTCGCCGCGCGCTTCCAAGGCAAGTCCGAGCTCGGGGGCTCCCGGCTCCTCCCGGCCGGCATCCGAGGAAGGGCAGACCAAAGGCTGGAAAACCGCCCCACGGACAGGGTTAGCACGACACCGGGCCACTGCGAAGGGCGGGGTGACCTCTGTCCGCCCAGGGGCGCTCGCGCCGCGCATCACGCTGAAGAGGCCCCGCCGACCGCCCCGCCCCCAGAGGCCTCAACCCCCGTTACCTCAAGACCTGAGGCCGCCGTGCAGCCCGGAGGAGCCGCTCGGAGACCCCTCCGCGTCACTCCTCAGAGCGACCAGCAGAACGTGGGTCTGGCCGCCGGAAGCCGTGGGCTCAGGCGACCAGCCTCCCACCCGCCCGCCACGCCGTCCCTCCAACCAGGTTCTTGCGTCCCTTCGAGCCGTCGCCCTCCGCACGCCCCGCGCGGCACGCCGGGACTCGGGATTCCGGGCCAAGCGACGTGCGCTCTCCGGAAGTGGCGTCATAGCGCGCGCGTGGCGTGGTGCGGCTTCCGCAAACAAGAGTCGCGGATGGCTGGAAGGTGAGTGTGGGGTCGCAGCGCTGGGCTCCGTCTTCTTTGTGTGTAGCCGTGGGTGCTGTGGTGGAAGGGGCATTCCAACCACTGGCTGTGCCGCTTCGGCGGGTGCTGACGCGCCTCGGTTCGGAGCCAGCCCGGGTTCGAGAGGTCCGAGAGCCGCTTCAGGCCCGGCCGTCTGTCAGAGCGGCCGGCCGCCTGCTCTGCGTGGTACGGGCCGGAACCTCAACCGGGCCGCGCCGGGACGGCTCAGTGCGTCCTCGGGCCCGAGGACACCACTGCCCCACGGTGGGTCCGGCGTGGAGCTCACCTGCTTGAGTTCCAGCCCTCGGCCGGGTGATTCCTGAGAAACCTCGGGTGTGACTGCTTCGCAAATCACCAAGATGCAGGTTTGGTCGTTTATGCGCCTTCTTGTACGTGTCGGCCCAGTCCTTCCCTGAGGGTTCCGAGAGGCAACCCTCTTGTGTCGGGACCTAACTCATTACTCAGCTTGGACTCTCACGCTTACAGTCTTATCCATCTGTGGGGTCGTTTGGAAATCTGTGTCATTTATTCTGACCGAATTGTCTGTGGGACGTTTCATTGGTGGAAATGTCTCAGAGAAATATAACTTATTCTCAGTGGTGAATTTAGATATTACATTAGCTAGGGAAAAGTTACATCGTTTTATTTGAAATTAAAGCCAATTTTATTTCCTTATTAGGAAAATGATTACTCGATAATCATTTTAAACAGTTATTTAGAAAACTGCATTTCTGGGTAAGTTTTTTCCTCTTTGATTCAATTCTTGTTTTGGCACTTACTGATACTTTGTTACCTCAAACCTTGGATAGTGAAAGTTAATAGCCTTTGAAATCCTTCCTGATTTAGAGTGTCTTGTTTTTACCCATTCCATTAAACAAATTTATTTCTTATTCTGTTTCTTTATATGGAACACTTAGTAACTTTCAGGTTCTGAATTTATGGAATCTCACTAACTTTCCGACTTTTGTTTTTTCTTTTCTGGTTTGACTAATTCAGCCTAACATTTTAAGTGTTGTATCAGTTGTAAACTTCTTGAAGACTGACCTTCCCTGGTGGCTCAGTGGTAAAGAATTCGCTTGCCAATGCAGGAGACATGAGTTCCATCCCTGATCTGGGAATATCTGTCATACCATAAAGTGGCTAAGCCCCTGTGCCACAACTGTTGAGCCTGTACTCTGGAGCCAGGGAACCAAAACTACTGAGCCCATGTGCCTGCAACTACTGAAGCCCATGCTCCACAACAAGAGAAGCCACTGCAATGAGAAGCCGGTCAACCACAACTAGAGAGTAGCCCCTACTCCCTGCAAAAAAAAAAAAAAAAAGCCAGGGGTCGGGGGGGGAAGCAACTTCTTGAGGACTAATTCACACAGTGCCTTATTGAGCTTCTCTGTAGTACTTCACTGAACTTGTTGAGTGGCTTAATAAATTCTTGTCTAGTAAATAGCTCATTTATTTTTTCCCCTCCCGATTCATACACAAGCATGAGAACATTTGAAAGAGACTAAACAGAGGCCTTACAAATAGCTGAAAAAAGAAGAGAAGCAAAAAGCAAAGGAGAAAGGGAAAGATGTACCTAACTGAATACAGTGTCCCAAACAATAGTGAGGAGAGATAAGAAAACCTTTGTAAGTGAACAAAGAAATAGAGGAAGACAATAGAATGGGAAAGACTAGAGATCTCTTCAAGAAAATTAGAGATTCCAAGGGAACACTTCATGGAAAGATGGGCACAGTAAAGGACAGAAAGGGTAAGGACGTAGCAGAGGCACCTAATTAAAAAGAAGTGGCAAGAATACATAGAACTGTATAAAAAAGGTGTTAATGACTCAGATAACCACAGTGATGTGGTTACTAACCTAGAGCCAGACATCCTGGAGCATGAAGTCAGGTAGGCCTTAGGGAAACATTACTAGAGACAAAGCTAGTGGAGGTGATGGAATTCCAGCTGAGCTCTTTAAAAGATGATGCTGTTAAAGTGTTGCACTCAATATGCCAGCAAATTTGGAAAACTCAGCAGTGGCCACAGGACTGAAAAAGGTCAATTTTCATTCCAGTCCCAAAGAATGGCAATGTGAAAGAATGTTCAAACTACTGCTCAGTTACTACTCACATGTTAGCAAAGTAGTACTCAAAGTCCTTCAGGCTAAGCTTCAGCAGTTTGTGAACCAAGAACTTCCAGATGTACAAGCTGAATTGAAAAGGCAAAGGAGCCAGAGATCAAATTGCCGACGTCCATTGGGTCATAGAAAAAAGCAAGAGAATTCTGGAAAAATACCTACTTCTGCTTTATTGACTAGGTTAAAGCCTTTGACTGTGTGGATCGAAAGAAACTGTGGAAAATTCTTAAAGAGATGGAAATACCAGGCTACCTTACCTGCCTTTCAAGAAACCTGTATGCAGGTCAAGAAGCAACAGTTAAAACTGGACATGAACAACGGACTGGGTCAAAATTGGAACATGAGTACATCAAGGCTGTATATTGTCACCCTAATTTAACTTATATGCAGTGTACCTCAAGCAAAATGCCAGACTAGATGAATCACAAGCTGGAATCAAGATTGCCAGGAGAAATATCAACAACCTCGGATATGCAGATGATTCCCTGATAATGGCAGAAAGCAAAGAGGAGCTAAAAAGCCTCTTGAAGGTGAAAGAGGGGAATGAAAAACTCAACATTAAAAAAAACCAAGATCATGGCATCTGGTCCCATCACTTCATGGCAAATGGGGAAAAAATGGAAACAGTGACAGACTTTATTTTCTTAGGCTCCAAAATCATTGCAGATGGTGACTGCAGCCATGAAATTAAAAAACACACCAGAAAGATAAAGACCAATACAGTATACTAACGCATATATATGGAATTTAGAAAGATGGTAACGATAACCCTATATGCAAAACAGAAAAAGAGACACAGATGTACAGAACAGAATTTTGGACTCTGTGGGAGAAGGCGAGGGTGGGATGTTTTGAGAGAACAGCATCGAAACATATATATTATCTAGGGTGAAACAGATCACCAGCCCAGGCTGGATGGGTGAGACAAGTGCTTGGGCCTGGTGCACTGGGAAGACCCAGAGGGATCGGGTGGAGAGGGAGGTGGGAGGGGGGATCGGAATGGGGAATACATGTAAATCCATGGCTGATTCATGTCAATGTGTGGCAGAAACCACTACAATATTGTAAAGTAATTAGCCTCCAACTAATAAAAATAAATGGAAAAAAAATAAAAAATAAAAGACACTTGCTCCTTGGAAGAAAAGCTCTAACAAACCTAGACAGCAAATTAAAAAGCAGACACATCACTCTGCTGACAAAGGTTCGTCTGGTCAAAGCTACGATTTTTCCAGTAGTCGTGTATGGATGTGAAAGTTGGACCATAAAGAAGTCTGAGTGGCGAAGAATTGATGTTTTCGAACTGTGGTGCTAGAGAAGACTCTTGAGAGTTCCTTGGACAGCAAGGAGGTCAAACCAGTCAATTCTAAAGGAAATCAACCCTGAATATTCATTGAAAGAACTGATGCTGAAGCTCCGATACTTTGGCCACCTGATGTGAAGAGCCCACTCATTGGAAAAGACCCTGATGCTGGGAAAGATGAGGGCAGGAGGAGAAGGAGATGACAGAGAATGAGATGGTTGGATGGCATCATCTACTCAATGAACATGAGTTTGAACTCTGGAAGATGGTGAAGGACAGGGAAGCCTGTCCATGGGGTTGCAGAGTTGGACACGACTTAGCGACTGAACAACAAAAATGGTCATTAAGTAGCAGGCTGTGTCTTGAAACTTGTTTCTACTCTCTTCACTTTCTGACATCCATTGCAAACTTAAGGATTTTACTAGTCCCAGACTTTTCCTGCTCTTGGTTTTCAGTGTCCCTAGGCCAAAAGAAATACCTAATAGTTTCCCTAAGTGGTTTAGTCCAAACAATTTAAGTGTGTCTTAACAATTTTATTTTAAAAAATAATACACAGATTGAAAGAGATAGGGTTTAGTTCTTAGTTACCACAAATGCATAGTAGTGGAATGTGTACATCTGTTGAGTACTGGACTTCTCAAGCCTTGAGATTAGATTTGACACCAACTGCGTTTCTTGTTTTACATTGATTTTCTGTGGTACCACCAAAGTCTTAGCTTCACAGGGTTCTGTTGTCATTTAAAGAAAAATATAGTGCAAGCTACTCAGTTAAAACTGTGCTCTACTTGATGGTGTATCTGTGATATCTTCTAGGTGTCAGGTATCACTAGGTTTTCATTAAACTTTAAAATACCCTGCTGTGCCCATATGAATTTGTTATAGTGTCCAGCACACATTTTGGGACCCAAGGCTGTAGAGTAAGGGTCAGGATAGAAATGGAACTGACTTCATTTACTGTGATGACTTATGTCAGCTTTAATGTCAGTGGTGACTTTTATGGATTAGATTGTGGAAGTATTTGGGGATTATAATTAGTACTTCATTAGCATATTTAGAAATTCATATGCAATATGTATCAGTATTGCTTTCAGTATTCTCTAATGAGTTTTTAAAAATTCTTAGTTGATCACTGAAACTAAATGCCAACTTCTGATTTAAATTGCTTTTAAAGTCTCAACATTGTGTTTACAAGTAATATCAAATTTTTACCATTCCAGTGTCAGTTCATGAAGTTTGATCGTCATTTAAGTAATCAAAAATGGAAAATTCTGCAAAAGCAGAAGAACATGAAAAAATCCTTCTTAAAGAAGTAAAAACATCATTAGATTCAGAAACAGAGTCATCATTCATTATTAATGAAAATACAACCTCTCCTGGGACTGATCTTTCTGCAAAGGCTCCTACTTGTGGGCAAGTAAACACACCAAAAAAGAGAAAAATGGAGTTTGAGGATGATCTTGTAAAGGAAAGTTCTAGTTGTGGGGAAGACACTCCACCCAAGAAAAGAAAACTTGATGTTGAAATTGCCCCAGAGGAAAAAGGTTCTGGTGATGATGAAGGCATTTCAAGAAGAAGAATAGAAACTGATGGTTTTCCAAAAGATGAACCTACTGGAGATGGCACTCAGAAAAGGAGAAAAATAGAACTTGAAGATGTTCCTGAAAAGCAAAAGGTATTTTGAATGCATTTTTTAAGGTTCATAATAGAATATGTCAGATTGAAATGTGGAGCAGTTATGAAATACCTTTTTTAAAAAACATAATTTTAATAACTTAAGGGTCCTGTTTTTTAAACTTAATTTTTATTTTATATTGGGGTATTGTTGATTTGCAGTATTGTGTTAGTTTCAGGTGTACAGCAAAGTGATTCAGTTATACATATATCTATTCTTTTCCCGTATAGGTTATTGCAGAATGTTGAGTAGAGTCCCCTGTATAGCAGGAAACTTGCAAGGTCCTTGTTGATTGACTATTTTGTATACAGTAGTGTGTATATGTTAATCCCAAAGTCCTAATTTACCACTTCCCCCACCTTTCCCCTACCTTTCTCCTTTGGTAATCATAAGTTTGTTTTCAAAGTCTACGAGTTTGTGTCTGTGTTGTAAATGAGTTCAGTTGTATCATTTTTTTTAGATTCCACCTTTAAGTGATATCATATGTTTGTCTTTCTCTGACTGAATTTCTCTCCATCCACATTACTGTAGATGGCATTATTTCAGTCTTTTTTGTGGCTGCATAATATTCCATTGTCTACATCTTCTTGACCCATTCTTGTGTCAGTAGACATTTAGGTTGCTTCCCCATCTTTACTATTGTAAAGAGTGCTGCAGTGAACATTGGGGTCATGTATCTTTTCGAATTCTGGTTTTCTTCTGATATATGCCCAGGACTGGGATTGCTGGATCATATAGTAGCTCTATTTTTAGTTTTTTAAGGAACCTCCATACTGTTCTCCATAGTGGTGGTTCTAGTTTACATTCCCACCAACAATGTACAGGGTTCCCTTTTCTCCACACCCTCTCCAGCATTTATTATTTGTAGACTTTTTGATAATGGCCATTCTGACCTGGTGTGAGGTGATACCTCATTGTAGTTTTGATTTTCATTTCTCTTTTATTTATATAAAACTTCTGCTAATGAGATAATTTTAATCTTATTTTGGAAATCTTGACTAAACACTAGAAAGGGAGTTTTTATAGTTTGCTTTTTTCTTGGTGTTTTTAAAAAGACCAGTGTAAGTTTCAAATGATTTACCTTTTTCCTTTTTAACTAGGTGTTTATCTCTTTTTTGTGTCTGAAGTATTTGAGATTATCACTTAAAATGATAAATTTCTAGATGATACCCAGTTTTACATTTCTTTCTTAATGTAATTCCTTAAACTGTGTTATTTCCACTTTTATTAGTGTAGTTACGTAAAGCCTGGTATTTAACAAGAGTAGTATAAAGCAAGGGATAGCAAATCATTTTCATCTGGGAATACTATTTTGTGATGGGACCTGAAATGGAGTCTGCACTACACAATGAATGAGTAAAATTCTGTTATCACTCCTCAGGAAGAAAGTGGCAGATAAGCCAGGTGTTTGTCATTGGTGGATTGCAAACCTTTGTAATAGAGAGAAGCTTGTATTGTAAACATAGTTTTCAAACTTTTACTAGCAGTGGAAACCTTTTTTCAAAGGAAAATCTTCAACCTTTTACCTATTTTACATACCAGATGAGACACTTTGGTTGAACAGAAAGTGGGGGGATTTGAGGCCCTTTACTTATCTGGCATTTTTGCAGAATGCTTAAGGTCTTAGAGAGTACAAGTTGAAATTTGAGTTAGGTTAATAGCAGATAATAGAAATCACTGACACCAAACGTAGACTGTTGCGTTCCCATCTCTCTGTGAATATTAGCTCATGTAATGCCCACAATAATTTTATAATAATATAGTAAGTATATTATTTCCATTTTATTTTCTTGTAGGAATTTCATTCACTACTGACATTTACTGAACTGAATAAATCAGAACTCTGGAAATATACTGGTTTTATTAACACATTAACACCATAATTCTATAGATGAAAATTTCTTAAGAGATGTTTTTTAAAATAGGGAGCAGGGGAAAATCTTTCATGTGATTATAATTAGTGGAATTTCTGTGATTCTACTCCAACTTAATGAAGTATACCAATCTCAGTAGTATTTTATCCATATATAGGTCAGATGCTCTTTTAGACTTATTTGTTTCATGTTCAGCTGCTTAATTTTATGCCATTCTTATATTTTCAGAACTTGGAAGAAGGACACAGCTCAGCAGTGGCTGCTCACTACAATGAACTCCAGGAAGTTGGTTTGGAGAAGCGTAGCCAAAGTAGAATTTTTTACCTAAGAAATTTTAATAATTGGATGAAAAGTGTCCTCATTGGTGTGTTTGTTTTTTGATTTACAGTTTTGAATTTTTAATTTCAGCTTATGTTTCATTTTTTTCTCCCTAAGTGGTTAATCATACACAAAGTGACAAAGTCTTTAGTTACTGTTCATTTAATCATCAGACCTTGGCTTTATAAAAATGGTTGACTATATAAGACATTAATTTTGAGTTATTTAGGTTTTCAGAAGGCAGTGTGCTTTTATATTTAGAATTAAGGTTACCTAGTGCTATTAAATAATATGTTTTACTGTAGTAGTTTTGGAGCAATCCTATATTATTGAATGAAACATTTGGGTTCCATTAAGTTAAGAAGATGGGCAGTGGCATGATTTTTTATCTCTGGGCCTTTAATGAGTTGGTAAAGGTCATCATTTGTATTGATTGTCCATTGAACTTGTTCTTTTCTTCTTGGGAGAAATAAAGTTTATTTTGAGGATTGATGAAGACATTCAGCTTTTTGGACATCATTTTTGTCTATGAAAACTCATTTTTGAATTTAAAATGGAAGTCAGTAGAGGAAATTTAATTCTGAAAATATTTATTGCTTTCTGTATCAAATATGTTAGTCAGACACTTACCTGAGATTAGAGGATTTATAAAAGCCAGTAAATGTTGAAGTTTTTCACAAAAAGTTTTTTCAGTTTTGGTTTCTGTTTCGTTTTTTCAAAAGCCAGCCTCAGAAAAAGTGAGAATGCTTTCATAGTTAAACTAAAAAGAGTAAAGTGCCGTTTATGACTACTTTCTACTCGTTTTGACAATATTTTAGTAATTTTAAAAAATAAATTATCCATCCTGAAAAGTGTTAGGAATGGGAACTAGACTCATTTCAGATACATTTTAATATTTTTCTTTCTCTCTTTTGTTTTTAATGTTTATGTTTTATTACAGAAATAAGGCTTATTTGACTGTGCTACTTGTACATCTAGGGTAAATGAATAAACTCTTTAAAGAAAGGGTTTTTTTAGGGCTACTACTATGGCGTTTTAAAATCTGTACTCATAAAGTAATCTTTGGACCCTATTCCTAATTTCTCAATTTTTTTCTTCCTTTCTTCATCATCCTTAGTAATGTAGATGGCTTATTGAGTATTTTTCCTTAGGTGTCACTTACTCATTATTTAGTCATTGAATAAATATTTTAATGTTCAGTCATATTTTTCACATCATTAGTTGTATTATTTTTATAAACAGGGAAATAGGTAGTTTTTATTATAAAAACACTATGTCAGGCAAAAATGTATCTCTCAGCATATTCCTGATGGTGGTTTCTTCTTCAGCTGTTCCAGCAGCTTTCTCAATGGGTGCTTTGCTGTCTGCACCTGTCTTTCTGGTCTTGCTGTAATTGATGTGCTCTATGCCAGATTCCTTTGCTGTCTTTTTTTTGGTCTTCTTAGCACCCATTTTTTGCCATTCATTTTCTCTTCCTTGCTGTTTATAGCTAGTGATAGTTGAATGTGATGCTTGAATGTGATAAAGGTATCTTAAATAATGTTTCATGAAGATTTCCCCTCATTAATCTTATTTTGTGGAAGTAAAGAGGTTTTATCATTCTTGCTGTTTTTTACTCTTTGCATATTACATATTATGCTTTTTTTTTAAATTCAGAGCAGAAAGGTAAATATTGAACACTTGTACATCTGTTGAAATCACTTAAAAATCCTATGGACGGTGAAAGCAGAAGTATTTATACAGAATATTCTAGCAGGCAAAATATTACATAGGAAATAAAAAGCATTAAGCTCAGAATGATAAAGATAGAGTAGATCTAGGATTCAGTATTTTATCCAGTGTTAGAATTGCTAAATATTTCATTGTCTAAGAATATTAATATGCCTTTAACTGATATTTGAACCATTTGGCTATTGATGTAGGGGACCTACTAATATCATCCATTGATTATTAATGTGATTTGGTAGATTGAGATAAAAGATTCCATTTTTACTTCAGAGTTTTAAGAATTCTGATGACAGTAAAGAGGTTTATATAGTTTTTTGACTAGTTCTTGTGTTTCTTTTGGAGGTAAGCTTGGCATCTTTTATCAAAGTCACGCTCTCATGATCCCATAATTATTTTCATCTTATTAAGTGTATAAGAAGCCAAACACTTAGCTTTGTAAAGAGAACTACAACAAATTATGAATTAATTTTTCTCTTACCGGGAATAAGTGTTGGATATTCTTGTATTAATTAGAATTTAAAATGTTTGCTATTGACCTGCCAAGATCATGCAGCTTTTCTATACTGTTTCTATACTGTTAAACTTCTGTTTAATCAAATGAGAGAGACAAAATGTTTACTGTATAATGTTGAATCAAATTCTGAAAATAACCTTCAAAAACCTGTTTAGTTTCTAACATAACAGAGACAAATTCTTTCTTCTTTAATGCTGAAGAAGAGTCAAGTTAATTCTTAGTCAAATTTGAAATATTTCCCAAAGGTTATGAATTAATTACATAAATGAATGTGTTTATATTACACGTCATGCAGAAGTTAGTAGATTATTAAGGGTAACAGTTTATGCTTTAGTGAAAATGTAGAAGAGCATTTATTATAACTTATTTCTCTCTTTTAGGGGAATTTTTAGAAAAGGTGAGACAGAAAAAGAAACGTGACATCACTGTTTTGGACCTAGGATGTGGTAAAGGTGGAGATTTGCTCAAGTGGAAAAAAGGAAGAATTGACAAGCTAGTTTGTACTGGTAAGAGAGAGAATGACATGGGAAAGAATGCTTTGTGGTCATCCAGGTAAATGGAAATGAGAAAGGTCTATTATGGGCATAACACTGAAATAACCGTGCCATGAGATGTCTGGGGGCTGCGCATGAGACGGGTGTTTTTTAAACGAGGAATGCGAATTCACTGATGGTGTTAAGACCACAGATGATTGAAGTCATGTTGGACTCCATGTTTGAAGCACAAACTTGGAAAGGCTTTCACTGGTCACAGGACAGTTTCTTAAATTAAAAAAACAGTAATTATAGTGGATTGAAACACATGAAACAAAGGGGGAAAATCTCATTGTTCAGACTTGGAGGGAGCAAGGAAACTTACTCAGTTATTCTGAAATGTATAAACAAAGGCAGAGGGTATTTATCTTTTCTAACCCTATATGAACCATGCATAACCAAATGGTTGAAAAGACCAATTCCTGTTTATTGAAAAATCATGATGAATAAATCTTTCCACCCTTGATGAAATAATGGCTCTAAGCCGTAGTCATTAATAGCTGAAGCTATTAGGAGAAAAGTTGAAAGGAACGTAACTGGATTAATCAAGCATCTGAACCTCCCAGTCAGTCTTAACCCAGAAGAGGGGCAGGCAGATGACATGTTCCTTCCCGTCTGGAGTCATGGGCACGCATGGCACTGCCTGTGGAGTTATGTTGCCTAAATCGGCACTTCTCACAGTTTCTGGTTTATGATCTCAGTACGCTCTTAAAAATGATTAAGGACCCCAGAAAGCTTTTGTGTGTGTAGTTAAATCTATTGATTATGGAAATTAAAACCAACAATTTTAAAAATAGCTTTAATTTATTAAAAATAAAATTTAGAAGACTAGCATTTTAAAAATATTTTTGCAATTTCTTTTAAAGTCTGTAATAATAAAAGACAGCTGAATTTGCACCCCTGTTTTTGCATCAGTATGTTGTAATGTGTTATTTGATGAGCAGTGAAATGGAATTATTTGATGGGAAACTCCATTAAATCTGTCTTGCACTTTGCTCTGCGAGGTTTTGTTCACTAAAATTATGCAAATCTTCTACAAGTTGGCATCAAGAAATCACATTGGTTTAATATCACCATCAATCAGAAAAGTTTTTAATATTGGGACAATACCCAGCCCATTGTGATATAAACAGTTTTTTCAGAGCTATAGTTTTCAGTTGAACGCTCAGGTTTATCATTGGTAACAAATACCATCTGTGGTTTTCACTTTTTTCATTTTGAAGAAAAGGTCTGCCAGATTACCAGGTCTGAATAACCAGTTTGTCTCTCTGTGGTTCTTCAAGTGAAAACAATTTTTGTATGAAAAAATTGGCCAGTACAGCTCGCAAACAGTCACACCAGTCCTGTTCAGATAGATTTCGTTATGTAGCAGAAATGTTTTGAAGATTTTATAAGATTAATTTTTACTGCTTTATCACGAACATTCCTAAATGAAATTGGCTTCCCCCTTTCCCCTTTTTTTCTTTCTGAGCTGCTTTATAGCAGTGAAAAATATATCAAGAATTACCAATATCATTGGTGCTCCTACCTTATATTCATGACACGGTATCAACTGCTATTTCTTTGTGTTAGTCACTCAGTCATGTCCGACTCTGCAGCTCCATGGATTGCAGCCCACCAGGCCCCTCTGTCCATGGAATTCTCCCAGACAAGAATATGGGAGTGGGTAACTATTCTCTTCTCTAGGGGATCTTCCTGACCCAGGGTTTGAATCTGGGTCTCCTGCATTGTAGCCAGATTCTTTACCACTGAACCACCAGGCAAGTCCTTAGACTGCAAGGAGATCAAACCAGTGAATTCTAAAGGAAGTCAACCCTGAATATTCATTGGAAGGGCTGATGCTGAAGCTGAAGCTCCAACACTTATCAGGAAAGAGCTGACTCATTGGAAAAGACTCTGATGCTGGGAAAGATTGAGGGCAGGAGGAGAAGGGGGCGACAGAGGATGAGATGGTTGGATAGCATCACTGACTCAATGGATATGAATTTGAGCAAACTCCAGGAGATGGTGAAGGACAGGGAAGCCTGGTGTGCTGCAGTCCATGGGGTTGCAAAGAGACAGGACTGAGCGACTGAATAGCAGCATCCACTGGTGCTTCTGTACCTGCAGTGCAAGTCTCAACACGGAAAAAACAAATAACATTGTATTAGGAAAATATAAAGAGCTGAATGTACAGAGTTAGGTTTTATAATTCAAATTGGAATCTAAACTGTCTGCTTTAAACTTTGAATAAGCATTTAAAAATCATGATAGAACTTCTCTGTTGTCAGTACTTATTGAGAAAGTGTTTAATTCGTTCTGAAAAATATCGGTCATTTGCATTGGTACAGAAGACTTCCTTCTCCCTTGTTTTGAAGGAAATAGAACCTTTTTGCTTTTCTAAGGCTAGATTTCTTGCCAGAGTTTAACAGTTGAGATGAAATCTAGATTGTGCCAGTTTTGTGTTTCTTATGTAACTCTGTGGGCCTCTGCTGACGTCACTGATGCCCCTTCCCCTTCCAGATATCGCTGATGTTTCTGTCAGACAGTGTCAGCAGCGGTATGAGGACATGAAAAATCGTTGTCGTGATAATGAGTATATTTTCAGTGCAGAATTTATAACTGCTGATTGTTCAAAGGTATGTGTTTTTTTAGAAGTATGTCTTTTTATATTTTTAGTTTTAATAAGTGATTTGTTTTAAAAATCAGCTCATTTTTTAAAAATGTGCTTTGAAACATTAAAATTCTTAGGACATGCATTTTTTATTTCAGCTAGAAATTCCATTAATGATACATTTCCTTAAATGACCCACCGAATACTTCTGATAATTTTTAGCTTTTAATACTTTTACTTTGGAAATTGTTGGTTGCTTTTCTGTTTGGACACTGTTTTCTCGTATTTTGAAATAGATCTGTGTTTAGGTTTTGTTTACCCTGTAATTTGTTTGGCCAGCTTCTCAACATGTTACAGTCCGGTGACACCTATTTCTGGATCTCTTTGACAGCTGAAGTTCAAGACTACAGAGGCACTTGAAATGCTGAAAATCTCCCCCTTGAACTTTATCTCTCTATTCTGACTTGTTAGCTCTTTAAATTATTATAGATACCTTTAACTACACATTTTGTTGGCAGTTGTGAAGGTGGAAAGAGGTAATAGTATACTGCTAGAAAGTTAGAAACCTTTAAAAAACATTTTGCATTTTTCAAAATTTCCCAGGGAGTTCTCTGACAGTCCGGTGATTAGGATTTGGCACTTTCACTGCTGTAGCCCAGGTTCAATCCCTGGTTGGGGAATTAAGAGCCTGTCAGCTGCATGGCAAAACCTAAAAAATAAAAAAATGTCTCAAAGGCCGGCTTTGTGTTTTTCATAAACCCAAGTATACAGGTCAACATCATTTTACTTTAGTTTCCCAGTAAAGCCAATTAAAGAATCAATTCCTTTAAATGTCATGTTTGATGTATTTTTAGTATGATTCCAGAATCTCTAGTTTTTGAAGTTACTCTGAAAGTGGGAATCAAATTCTCTTGAACCAGAAAGAACATTTTTATTATGGTCCTTAAGATACATAATGATAGAGGACAGGTTGGTTGGAGGGCATGTCAACTTTTATTTTAGGGATCCTAATATTAGAAATTCACTAATTATGTTGCAGCCAACTTCAAAATCTTGACCCATTATAATTTGTCTCAGGAACTCCTGACTGATAAGTTTCGTGACCGAGAAATGTGCTTTGACATCTGCAGTTGTCAGTTTGTCTGTCATTACTCATTCGAGTCCTATGAGCAGGCTGATGTCATGCTCAGAAATGCGTGTGAGAGACTGAGCCCTGGAGGCTATTTTATTGGTACCACTCCCAATAGCTTTGAATTGATGTAAGTACTTTCATATATTGTGGTTTATAAAATATTCAAAATTAAGCTTATTTTAGAGCAGCAGATGTTTATCAGAAATAGAGTTTATAGAAGGGCTGAGCACTTTGATGATGTATTTGTGTAGATAATCTGGTTTTAAGTTAAAAAGTCAAACTTACAGATGAACCTTTAAAACATCTTTGTCTATTAGTTGGGGAGTGATGTTGCATTGAGCCAAAAAGCCAGAGGTGGTATTGCTAGATAAACTCCAGATCAGATGAGACTTAACCAGCTGTCATGATAATGAAGCCTACTTCTAGCATAATTTCGTTAGTGATATTGTTAATGATATTTTAGCATATTGCTTCTTAAAAGTAGCTCAGACCCACTTCACAGCTATAAATTGCATCATGTGTGTTCCTCCCCATATTTAATCTGATCAAAATAAATTTGACCTAATAATAGATTTGATTTTTTTTTGGGGGGGTGGGTAACTTACAGAAGACGCCTTGAAGCTTCAGAAACAGAATCATTTGGAAATGAAATATATACTGTGAAATTTCAGAAGAAAGGAGATTATCCTTTATTTGGCTGCAAATATGACTTCAACTTGGAAGGTGTTGTGGATGTCCCTGAATTCTTGGTCTATTTTCCATTGCTAAATGAGTAAGAATGTCATTAATCTGTTACTATTCTCATTTGGGGGCTTCCCAGGTGGGTCTAGTGGTAAAGAACTCACCTGCCAGTGCAGTAGATGTTAAAGTTGAGGGTTTGATCTCTGGGTCAGGAAGATCCCCTGGAAGAGAGCATGGCAACCTACTCCAGTATTCTTGCCTGGAGAATCCCATGGACAGAGGAGCCTGGCAGACTACAGTCCATGGGGTCACAAAGAGTCAGACATGACTGAAGTGACTTAGCACATAGCACATTCTCTTTTTGCGTAAGAATGAAGGTAAAGGGGGAAAAATCAGTATTTCTATTTGTCTCTTATTTTAAGTGGGATCTTAAGAAGTATAGCCTGAATAATGACAAAACTAAGACTCAACAGTTGGTGCCATAGGTCACTTACAGCCTTATTCATTTAGTTTCTTTTATTCCTGAAACTATTTTATCCTGTAGGCAAGAAAAGGGGCCTGTTGCCTACAACTTGTGGCATGAAATAACTGACAACTCGAAATAGCAAAGATTTGTTTTTAAGTAACTATTGGTACTTGGGTAACTAAAATTAGTCGTCTCAAAGTAGGGATCCTCCTTTTGACACGAATAGGTATATTAAAAATTGTTTTATATTTCACTGTAGCTTATGAAACTGACTCATGGCAGTGGTGATAGTAAAATCCTGATTCAGGAATGTATTCATGAACCTGAATTCCTGGGAGTCCTGGCAAACCATAGGCCCAGGGAAAGCTGAGGTTTCAGGCTATACAGGTAGGGCACCAAGGCCTAATGAGACAGCTTGGTCTTGGGGGTTTCCCGGAGAGGAAGTATGGAAGAGTCAAGTTATATGTGGGCCATGTCACAGCTGACCAAAGTGTATTTCCTTCTTTTTATTTTTTCTTCTTTTTCAAACAAAGCCTTCATTAACTGAGGAAAAGGATGAGCTTTATTCTTTTGCTTATTTTTAGATAGTGATTATTTATTTGAATTGTGTTTCAGTCAGCTTGTAAAATTACGGGTGTACGAGTTTCAGGAGTTCTACAGTGTATAAAACTTTTAAAGAAAGTGAAAATGAAGAAAATGAAAGAAAATAAGAAAATGAAGTAGCATGTGATTAAACATGGAAAATACTATGCACAATTTATAAATATGAAAGTTTAATTTATATCACATTTTCCTTATAATTAGCAAACTTTGGGGAAATGTTATGCTTGAAGAAATTAAAACGTTTTTAGTATGTTATATGTTTGGTATGTTAGCTTGGTGCTTTTGGTTGACAGTTGGTGATTTGAGTATACCCCAAAAGATAAAGAATGAAACAAAAGTGTTTTTTTTTTTCAAATGGCTAAGCAAACATTAGCAATCTTTTCTGTTTGTAATTGTTAATGATGATAAACATATCAAGTAGTAAATTGTCACTTTAATTTTCAAATTTTTATAAATTATTTATTGAGATAGGTATTCGTTCAGAGAGATGATCTGCAAATGCATAGGGATCCAAACTGCCTTTTCTGTCTTGTTAATTAGCTTTCATATGCAGACCTATTCAAATCGGTCAGATTGAGTCTCTGTTCTTTGTAATTATATTTGTAGATGTAAAGCTCAGTTTCCCTTGTAAAGGTTTATTTTGGATATTTTTTGATAGAAAATGAATGCCTGGAATAGAAGAGGCTTTATATTGACTTGTGTTGTCTTCTCAAGGGGTCTGATGCAAGTGGCAGGGACTCCTGCTGTACACGCGGCTCTTACGTGCAAAGCTGAATGGCCCTCTGATGTTCCCTTCACTCTGTCATCTCGTCCGTCACCTCAGGGGTCCTCTTTCAGGGTTTTTCCTGTTTCTCCTCTCATCTTTTATCTGCTGCTTGAAATCATCCTCAGGTTCCCTTTTGTTGTCTACAGATGTGCAGTAATCTGCTTTGGCAATTGAGGTGGGAAAGATAGACCTAATTAGACTTGAGGAAGCCACTGGGAGAAAGTAACATCTAAGGGAGAAAATGATATCTAAGTCAACATCTAAAGGGTGTCTAGTTGGCCAGTTTTGCCCTAAGTGTGCTGGGGAGCCAACGAGGGTTTTAAAAGGACATGACCTGTGCGCTTATGAAGCATCATCTGACTGCAGTTGGAAAATTGGTTGAGGGAGAGTAAGAATAAAAGCAGGGAAACAAGCAAACGAAGTGGTACCACATTGAATGGTGGTGGTGAAAGAGCAGGCTGGTGGCCAGTGTTGGGATTGGAAGCGGGCCTGTTCCAAGTACATTTTGCAGGTTAATGGAGAGGATGCAGTGGCATGCTGAATGCTGGGCACAGGGTGGGGCGGCAAGGAGCATTAGATGGTTTACTGAAATAGCAAAGACTGGCAGGAGAACAGGCTGGTGGGATTCAGCCCTGCACGCCTGGGATCATCCTGGTGGAGATTTCTAGAGAACATGGAGTGAATGTGACAAAAGCCAGGACTTAGCTGCCACCGCTGCTGGCAAGCTGTGTACATCAGGGAGTGACATTGAGCAAGGATCTGGGCCACTTTCTTCAGAACCGTGACATCTAGAATTTGGGAAAAGAGACCTGTAGAAAACTTACTGTGGAGACGCAGTTCAAGATGTAGGATAAAAATTAATAGTTTGTCTTGCCAGGAAATCCAGTAGATGAAAGGGAATATTTTCATTTCACTTCCTGGCTTGTTTGTTAGGTTACTGGAGTTCCCTGTGACCCAGGGAGATCTAACTGCATGTTTCTTTCAGGTCACTAGGGTGTTGCCCTTCACTTATTTTGCATGGTCCTCTTGTGAATTTGTAAGGTTATTAGTTAAGCCCAGAAAGATGTTACTGTTGCGTAAAGAATTACAAATATTTTGGAAGCCTTTTCATGAAAGAATCTTTTTTGGACAGAATGGCGAAGAAGTACAATATGAAATTAGTCTACAAAAAAACATTTCTGGAATTCTATGAGGAAAAGATTAAGAACAATGAAAATAAAATGCTGTTAAAACGAATGCAGGCCCTGGAGGTGAGTATTTAGAAATTGTATAAAAATCCCAGGTTATCGCAGACTTGTTTGGTTCTTTCTGAGATTCTTTTCAAGGCCGTGGACACTCTCAGTATTTATATAAACTGCCCAGATAACTGGTGCCAATGCTAGACTGTTCAGCACCTAGAACAGAGCTTTAACATGGGCTGTCAGGACTGTCGGCATTTGGGGCTGCTCTGTATCTGAAGCATGGATTTTTACACTACAGGAATAAACAAACTTATTTCTCATTGGCAAAAATGTGTTGATTGTAATGGTTCCTATTTTGATTAATAAAGATGTGTTTGAGCCTAGTTATAATGATTTAAAATTCACGGTCTGAAACTGCAATTACATTTGCACCAACCTAATACTTAAAATGGATTAAAAATAATGCTTGAAGTAATTTGAATATCAGACATTTGGTCACCATATCTTTAAAAACACAGCATTTTTTTGAGACCCTTCTTCATATTCTGTGTAATTGTGGAGACGATCTATATTGGAGGCTAGTGTTTTCCTTCTCTTCTGAAACTCCCAAGGTTCTGTTGACTGAACATTTTATTTGTATTATTTCCAGTTGCTGTTCGTACTTCCATGGCGGTTAAGTCACCATAACATTCAAATGAATGTTTAACTCTTCTTTTGATAACTTCCTTCAGAGTTGAGTTGTGGCAGGAAAAACCTTTGCCCGGGAGTCACGGAGATACAGGTGTTTGCTGCCAGGTGGTCTTGGTGGCGATTCAGGACACGTTCAGTTCCTCTGTGACACTCTATAATTATAGGTACTCCGGCCATGCTCATTGTTGACCACAGCAGCTGCTTTGTTCAGAGAGGATTCCCTCCACTCCTTTTTTTTATATTTCAAAAGTATATGTAGTTTCTATTTCTGAAGTAATACTTAAAGATTATTATCTCATTTCAGTGATTTAGGGTGTTTCATTCTGAATTGTAAATTTCAGTGTAACGACTTAACTAGGAATTTCCCTTGATTCCTTAGCCATATCCTGCAAACGAGAATTCCAGACTTGCCTCTGAGAAGGTGGGTGACTATGAACATGCCGTGAAGTACATGAAGAACGGTCAAGTGAAGCTACCTTTGGTAAGGTTTCATTCTTTGACAAGTCTTATAGAAAAATGGAAACTTAAATTATTTCACTGGTTTACAATACTGGTTCACTGACTTATAAATAGATACACTTTAGCCTGTTTCTCCTAAGTTATGACTTTATAATTGTAGAATACAGAATAAAATGTACTTTAATGCTGAGAAATGTGGTGCAGTATTTGAGAGAGTAAGGATGGGAGGAATGTTCTTGGCTTGGCTTAAGAGTTTTCTTGCTGTATCATTGTGTCTTAGCCTGGACACTTCTGACTAGCAGTGTTCCATAGATATAATTCAGGAGCTTGAACTTAGATGGGGAAAAATTACATCTTCACAGACTTCTATGTGGAAGTTTCCTTAATTATGAATGCTCCACAACCATAGTGGTATTACTAGTTGTAGCTGTGACTTTGTTATCAATAGAAATTATAGATATTTGTGTAACACATTTTTGCTGACATTTTATAGTATTGATGTTTATTTATCACTTCTTCAACATTTATCACTTCTTCATTCCTTAGTTATTAGACTTGTCACTGTATCTTGTTACTCAGTGTCTTTGCAAAATAGCAAGTATGTTACTAAATGCAGTTTATTTCCTTTGTATGATAGATATTTTGTGATTTCCTTTGTAAAAACACAAAAGTCGTATTCCCTCCTGCAGTATTATTTGATGTTTCAAGATAGACCTTTTATCTCCCAAGTTAAAAATATAAGCTCAGTACTTTTTCCAGTTACAAATGAATACCCTGTTTATGCGGATTCACCCTTTGATTGAGAATCAGTGGTTTAGAGAATTGGCAGGAGCACAAAAGTGATGAGAAGATGGCATTAAGAGTTAATCTCATTGATTTATTTTATATTCAGATCACAGAAATATTAACAGTAAATTGTATGTATATTTATAATGAAGTTAGGGTTTTGGGGCACCTCTGACCATTATTGAAAAATAAGTAGACGTGTACTTCTATATTCAATCTGAAATTTTCTTCCTTATTTTTTTAAATTTTAGGGGACCTTAAGTAAATCAGAATGGGAAGCTACAAGTGAGTATATCGTCAGTGTAGATTTACTGACATTTGCAAAGATTGCTTCAAAGTGATTGTTAAAATTGGAAGACTTTAGAAATTTTTCTGACACAGATTGTGAGGGGATGATTGTGTTCACACAAAATTCCTATAAATGTCTAGTTCCCCTTGTCTTGCAAGGCTGTTCAGTGCCAAAAGAAAGCATATGCAGGGTGTTCCTTAACGTAAACTTTGAGCGTTCTTAAATATTTCCATTGTCTGCTCGTTACTGCAAAGCCATCTGTATTTTACATCTTTACCTCCCATTTCTGTTGGGAATTTTGGCTTATGGACTACTTCCTTGTGTTTCACTTGGTTGTGGCCCCTGATGTTGACAGTGAAGGCTTAGTAAATGCTAAGATGTTCAGTTAAACAGCACTGAGCAGGATGTCTCGGAGGATGTGCGGTTGGGAACAGCCATGATGTGGAGGCATTCTGGAGTGAGGCACTCGTCTCTGGATGAGCAGTTAGAGCCCGGCCAGTTCTCAAGGTCCCAGAGCCTCCCTGCCGGAGTGATGGTGGTGCCGCATATGGTCACCCTGAGGACTTACAAGGTAGTTCCCATTCTTCGCTTATATATTTGTTGATTATATTGAAGAAAAAATCAGAGGTAATCAGAGATGAACACTTTGAATATTGAGTTGCATAAAGATCTATGAAAGGGCTTTGGGGGATACAAAAAAAATTACTACCTCTCTGACTTGCAGTGGAAGAAACAAAAATAACTGACTTCTAGGCAAATTGTTCCACACGCTTAAGTTCCTATAATGAGGAAAACAGATGAAGGAGTGCTCAGTGAAAACTAGAGAAATTGGAAAATAATAACAGATGGTGTTATGGAATGTTTAGCTTGGGCCTGGTCGCTGTTGGATGCTTTCATGTGTTAGGCCTCATTCCATCCTCACAGCTTCATGAGTAGACTACTGTTAATCATGTCTTCTTTTCACAGATAATCAATCAGGCAGATAGCTTGGCTAAGGTCAGAGAGCTAATCCAGGCGCTTCACACTCGCAGCCTTCGCCTCACAGAAGCCCACGTGAAAGGAAGAGTGTTGAGACTTGCTGAATGGAAAGAGAGGACAAGGGAAGACAAGGGCTAACACTTTGAGCTTGTTTGTTTCAGAATATTGTTTCCTTTAGTAGAAATGGGATTGGAAGACATTAGAGACATCAGCTCTGATGAATGTGGGAATGTGTGCAGAAACTGACACATTTCTTTGGCTTCCCTGGAGTACAGATAACGCAGCTGCCTTAGCTGTCCTGTCACTGCCAGAGGGCGGTACAGCAGGATAGCCTTGGGAAAGGTTGTGGTGGTGGTGCTGGCTGCAGATCAGGACTGTTTTTTTTTATACTAAATGTGGACTTTAGTGATACTGTGCATATGAATTAGATGCCTCCAGACAGTTGAAGAAGAGGGGGGTTAGAGATGAGAAGAGCATTAAGAAAGGAGCAGTGGCCACAGGGCAGCCAGGATCAGCGTGTCAGGGCCGTCCGCTCTGTAACGAGTTACACTCTTAAAGCCTAGAGGGCTTTGGGTTGGCCACAGTCTGAGAAGCTGTATTTTAAACTACTGATCTAATCATTGAGCTCGTGTTTCCAGAGCTTGCTGTTCCTCTAGAACATGCTTTAAATGTGTTGCTGACAAATCAGAAGTGGTTCAGGTTTTGTTTGTTTAAATCCCAATTGAAATGCTGGCACAGAAGGCATTTTATAATATAATTAGTGAGACTTCCAGAATTTTTGAGTTAGAAAAGAGAGAAAGTTACTCATTGCTCATCTGAAATCGGGCATTAGTTTTCAGTGACCCTACGTCAGAGCAGCTCAGGACTGCCAGATTACCTGCAGTAGGTGCAGAAGTGTTTGGGGTGGATTTGGCAGGGTTGGTTGTAGAGAGAACACTTGGAGTGCAGGGCAAGCTCTGATGCTGAACTGTCCTGAGCCTAAGGACTTGCTCATGAGAGCTTTAGGTTGCTCTGCTATCTGACCCTTTAGAGGAATTTACAGTGTTAATGATCACTCTGCCTGTTTTCTGCCCGTCTGTCTGCTTTGCTGCCAGCCATCTTTCATTTCTCCTAAAAGGCTCAGGAGGTAGTAGATGAGGAGTAAAGAGCAGCATGATCAGAGAGGTGTTATGGGAGACTGCGTTGGTGCCTTTGTGCAGACTGGATTGGGGGGCAGAGAGCTCGAGGATTGGGAGGCCCTTACTTGGTCTGCCATCCTTCATCCGTCCCCTCTTCCACAGTTGACCCAAGGGGCACGGCTTCCTTGTCACATGGCTTCTTATCTTGACTTGCTGGTTGAATGTCCTAGTGAACATCCTGAACATTCTTGTGATATCGAGACTTTGTCATCTCTGTCGTTTTCGTAACTGTAACGTTTGTCAGTCTCTTAGAAGAAGATACGTTTGAACCTCAGTGATTCAGGATGAGGAGCTGCAGGTGCATTTGGATGTCTGAGTGAACACATGTGGAGCAGGAGGCCTGGTTTCAGGGAGCATGCTCTTGAGGCTGGGTGTGTCTCTTCAGGGGTTGTGAGTCATCAGGTAGCCTTGGCCCACTTTTCTTACCATGCCCTTAGCACTGCAGCTGGGTAATTGGATGAACTTCAACATGCACATTATATTCCTTTACAGTTTTTTTTTAGGGTTCACCTACCCCCAAGTAGCAAGCTTAAGAGTACCCCTGCACTCTCAGTAGTGTAGTCATTCCAGGTAAAAATAATTAAATCATAAAGTTTCCAGTTTTCATTTTATACTTTTTTCTCCTCAAACTGTCAGTAGGGATTTTAGAGCTGCTAAGTTGGATTGCTCCATGGCTTTGATGTCAGAGTATTACAGTAGGTGGATATTTGTTTTCACATAAATAGATATGATCTTGTATCTACTTAACTATGACTCACAATTATTGAAGAACTCTTAGAAATAAATAATGGAACTTTTCTTTCAAAAGCTGCTTGAGAATTTTCACCAAATTATGAATGAGACCAAGACTGTTGCCCTGAGGATATGAGAAACCAACCTCTAATTTTATTTGTTTTCTTTTTAGGTATTTACTTGGTTTTTGCATTTGAGAAGCAGCAGTGAGCACATCACACGTGCAGTGGCACCAAAACAACTGTGTTCTGTCTTATACAGATTTGAACGGTCTACCTTCCATAGATCTGACACCCTTGTTAAATGTAACTATTCTCAGTGGGCAGGATGCTGCTGGAAACGTCAGTGTATAAATGGAACTTTTGCTGTCTGTGACAGATGAACTTTGTGTGTGTATATAAGAATGAGATGGGACCTTTGTCTTTAAAAATCTATTTTTAAGTAACGTTCTAAGAATTCCATTTGCTTCCACTCTCGTAGCTCATAAAAATTATAAAATGACGTGTTAAAGCCTGAGTTCTTTCACCAGTGCTCTGCTTTGTCCCGTGTTTATTTACAGTATTAAACTTTTGCAGTTGTAGAATTGGTGGGAGTGTACTAATTCGCAGGGATACGTGCTCATTTCCGAAGTTTGGTTAGTGTTTTTCAGGGTTAAAATAATTGCTCTCTGTACAACTGAATGTCAGTGTTCAATAAGTTTAAAATTTACATGGTGATAAAAGTTAATTAACTTAGGATTATAGCCAATTATTAAATTTCATTTTAAATAGCAACTAGTTCATTTGCTAACATGATTGAGTTCTAGAACTGAACAGAACATTTCAGATTCCAGCATAAAATTGTTTTGCATTTGGGGGGCTTTCTCATAGGAGTTCCCAATGATAGCAGTTAATGTTTCTAGTTATCAAGGATGTAATTCATTTCTTTACTGAACCAAAATGCCGTGGGTATTTTTCTCAAGATTTAGTGGATGTCTCCCATGTGAACCTGTTTGCACATTTTTCTCAGATTTATATAAGGAACCGGGTTGGGGGGGCGGATGGTGGGGCAGGGGCAAGGATCCCGCAGGCATGGAGGTATGGGGGTGGGCCAGTGGGCAGTGTGTGGCTGTGAAGGGAGCTGACAGAGAGGCTTGAGGGATCCTCCTGATGGAGGTCTGGGCTGTGGTGCTGCATGCTGTCGATCTGTTCCCCTCTGTCCCAGAAAGAACCAGTACGTGTTCCTCCATCACAGTGTTGTGCTTGGCGCAGTAGGATCTGGTGTCTCATCCCCACTTGGAGTTTTCATTTGCCATTTCAGAACCCTTAAGAGTTGTCAGCCTTGGCTTCTCGCATGACTCTTCTGAAGCTGACACCAAAGTGAACTGTTGTCCTTGATTTATCACCATTTACAAAACTAACCAGTTTTGATATATAGAAAAAAATTTAAAGAGCAAAGCAGAGAATTTATACATACTCTTTTAAAAATAATTTCTTTCATGCATGGTTTTAAAAGACATTTCTTTCTGTAATTATCCAGAGTACTTGTTAAGAAACTGTTGTCTCTTAGTTTGTTTACATGTGTTGATTGTTCATTATGTTAGAATAGCAGACATTTCAGCTATTAGGTAACACAGATTACCTAATTTCTGTTCCTTCCACAATCTGTGCATCTCCAGCTGTTACCAGTTTATAAAAATGTGATCCACCATAAGTTGTTAGAGGAAATAAATAATAGCACTTCTGACTGGTGGCTGCCATTCGCCAGCTGAGGTTTGGTGACAGTGCTGGGAGGTGGGCTTGTGAGCTCTTAGTATTACATCAGTTCTGGGGGAAAGTGCTAGGAAGTACTGTGATAGTTTGGTATAGAATGCAAAGCTTCTCTGTTATCACTGTTCTCATGTAGTGATCTTAGTGTATTCCAAGCAAGTAATAAGACATATGTTTAGCCTCCTCCTGCTCTTTCCAGTCCATGGAAAATTTGGGTGGAATAATTTGTGGTGGCAAAGCCAAGTGGAAAAGGAGGATAAAAAGGAACAGAGAGAGCTGGGTGGGCTCCGGGTTCTGAACGAGCTGGTGTGTGCTTGGAGGTGCTCAGAGCCTCCCCGGAAGGTGTGGCGTCCTGTACATTGCACTTTGCACATTTATGACGTTGTTGCCTTCCCTGCTCTCCTCCCTGACGTCTCCTGCTGCAGCTAGCGGTGGGCAGTGACTCAAGAAGAACTCCCATCACCAGTGTAAAAGCTGATGGGACTTCCCACACACATCTGCAGTCTAAATATTTGATGATTTTCTATCCAAGACCTGGGGAAACTGTTAAGGAGAGTGGGCTTTTCATTATCAGGCCAGTGATGTCAGGCCCTCATTGGAGTGACTGAAGGGCACTTTCAGACCTGTCCGCTGAGAATGGAAGTAGAAATGAGGATCAGAAACAGCCTCTGTGGAAAGAAGTTGGGAGGAATGGACTGGGAACCTGGCTGTGTGTAACTAAGAGCAATCAAATGGAATTCTTTGGGCCTGGAATCTTAGTAAAGCAAGGGCACTGCATGGCCGGTGTTCAGGAGGAGAAACTGGCCATTTCCCACTGCACCGAAAGGAAAGTGTCCTGACCTGCTGGCTGAAGCAGCCTACAGGTGGCAACTGTGCCCTGAGACCACCAGGCCTCCACTCCAGTGTGACTCCCCAGAGAAATCTGCATCCAGGAAGAGAAGAATTGATTAGAGGCTGTGATGATTCTTGAGAGGTAGATTGTCAGTGCAGGGTTTCCTACTCACCCCTCACCAAACTTGGAATTCTGAGAAGTACGATTGCCATCTACGTTCATGTTAATGGTGTTTCTAGAGCATCCAAACAGAGAGGTAGAAGTGAGAAGGGCCTGGAGGCAGGGGTGTGATACGGGTCAGCACAGGAGAGATCACAGGAGCATTGTTGGCTGACCAGCTCTGCAGTCCCTTTAGCTCTTCTGGGAACTGATTCAGCCTGTCTTAGCTCATTGTCATTGTGTTGTTTGGTAAGTCTTCAAGTATCCTTCTAATGAGTATTTGGCTTCCTGTGCAAATCTTTGTATGGGGAAGAACTGCCAGTGTAAATGTTAAAGCTACTGAACGTGACTTTTACGAACTGACTTTCTGTTGTCTACCTCTACCTGAGGCCAGACCCAGGGACCATGGCCCTGTAATCACAGTACCATAATGCTTGTGACACCTACTGGCCCTTTGATCAAACAGGAAGCATGAGTGTATAATATCACTACCTCCCTGGTCAACATCAAATGCTGCACATCTGATAGGAAGCTTCTTCATTTCCTGCCCTCTGACAACATTATTCCTGATTCTTTGAAGGTAGCTGATACAGTGGCTGCTGCACTCATTTATTTAGTGATAGACTTATTTCAGCAGATATACACGGGACTGGAGTTGGGTAACAGCCAGCTCTTCACCTCACATCCATCTCTGTTCCCGTTTAGCCTGAGGCATGTGTGCCTACTTCTCACTGCACTACTGAACAAGTGTGGGGCACCCAGCAGTACTCTCCCAGGCTGGCCTGGCAAGCTCCAGATGGAAAACATGCATACAGTCAGGACCCATATCAAACAGTGTTCCCAGCACCCCAGAAGTCCCTCTTTCTCCCTTTTATTTGCTGCCTCCCATGGGTAACCACTGTCTGGACTTCCAAGAGCATGGGATAGTTTTGTCTGTTTGGGGACATTTTATGAATAGAATCAAACAATATGTTTTCCTTTGTATTGGCTTATTTGCTCAACACTGTGAGATTTCTCACATGTATTTGTACATGGTTGGTTTTCATGACTGCATAGTATTCTGTCACGTGAATAAACCACATGTTATTTATCTAATGGATGTTTGGTTCATTTGGTTCATTCCCAGTTTGGAAATGCTATTAACTCATTATTGACTGGGAGATTTTTGCAGAAGCTAATGCCTGTGGCTGGCCAAAAATTAATTCTGTTATTTGACTAACACTTTATGGGTTATTACATTCAATAGTTAAGCCTGAAATACCTGTAAAGCCTTCTCCAGTATGGTGAGTTTTTTTTTTCCACTTTCTGTATCAGAGTCAATCACTAAGGTTTTTTTGTCTTTTTGTTGGTATAATAATCATATCATGTAAGTCAGAACTATATTCTGAAGAACTGTTATCTTCTGATATACCAGTGTATATGTCTCTTGAATAATCAAGCAAAGTATCTGCATAAACTTCACCAAAAGATTCTTCACTCAAAATTTAGCCACATGTCATTTTTGAAAATTTTCCTGGTAATAAACTTGCATTTATAGTACAAGGTTGGAACAAAAACCTGATGGAGCAAAATGTGAATGATAATGACAATCATAAGTTGTATGATGAACCCTTGATCAATTTTAAGCTCTGAAACTTTGCATGGTGATGTTAATTGTATCACTGTCTTAAAAACTTATTGATACGTCCTGGGTCAATAATGTTCGGGTAACAAAAAACATATTAATAAGTCTCTGGTCATTAAGGTGTTAATAGTACTGCTTCAGGTATTCTAGTCTGTGAACTTTAGAGCATGGGTACTCTTCTTTGCCTCGGAGTGGAACTCCTGGGTCACTGTACAGACATTGTGCTCAGCTTTATTGGACTTGCCCCAGCAGGTTTTCTGAGTTCCAGTTGTTCCATTTTTTCACCAACACTCAGTAGTGTCAGTCTTTTTCATTTTATTCTGGAAGGCACATAGTGGTATGTTACTGGCTTTAGGTTTCATTTTAATGCTTCTTAATGAGATTGTATATGGATTCATTACATATTCTAATGTATTGTCTATAGATTATCTATAGATTAGCTAAGATAAAGTCAAGCATGTATCTGCTGATACTTTTTAAGTTGACCTGTCTTTATACTTAGAAATGTCTGTTTTAATAAGCTTCCCTGGTGGCTCAAATGGTAAAGAATCTGCCTGCAATATAGGAGACCCGTGTTTGATCCCTGTGTCGGGAGGATCCCCTGGAGAAGGAAATGGCAACCCACTCCAGTATTCTTGCCTGGAAAATTCATGGACAGAGGAGCCTGGCAGGCTACAGTCCATGGAGTCACAAAGAGTTGGACACAACTGAGTGACTATCACTCACACCACACACTCAATGAGACTGAGCACTTTTCATATGCTTATTGGCCTTTGTCCTCTTGTGAAATGTCTGTTCAAGTTTTGCCTGTTTTTCTACTGGGTGGACTGTCTTTTTGTATATTCTGGATACAAGTTATTTGTTGAATGTATTGTGAGAACGTATTTGGCAAAAAGCTCTTCTTTTTTGTTTTTGAATTGTGATATATGCCTTTATATCGAACACCACTTTCAGAGCTCATGTAGTATTTAATTTTATTCATCCATTTCATAATTGTTCATTTGTCTATTTTATGTATATTCTTTCACTATCCAGGTTACAGGCAAGGGGCTGGAGGTGCAGCACAGATTAAGGTAGACCATCACTGCTTGCATGGAGTGGACACCCAGGCCAGCTTCACACTCCCCATGACATTCCTTGATCTCACTTGTGGATGCTGCTTCCACTTCTGCTGGTGCCTCCCACTGACCAAACTAACTAGCAGTCCAAGTGCATGAGATCCCATCAATGTGATTCACACGTGTCTACCTCCTGATAGAGCAGCTGGAGCAGGGGCTGAGTGGTTCTGCTCGTGTTGGAAGGTCTCATGTGGGGGTGTGAATCGGCAGTGGCTCAACACAGGGACAGTGCCACTGGCAGAAGCAGTCCTGGGAGACACCCCTTGGCAAGTAAGCCCTGGAGGTCGCCATTAACCCCACCACAGAGCCTGTATATTCCAAGTGAAAAGCTCTGAGTTTTAATATACAATTTACTGATGTTCTTTATAGCTGGCATTTTAAAAAAAGTCTTTGTCTACTCCAAGATGGTGAAGATGTCTACTCCAAGATGGTCTGTGTTTTCACCTAGTCTTTTTTGTTTTACCTTTCACTTTTAAATCAGAAATCTTACTGAGTTGATTTTTGCTAATAGTGTGAATTAGGATTTAGAGTATAAGTTTTCTCTCAGATTTCTGGCTGACCCAGCATCATTGATTGAGAAAAACCATCCTTATGATACCAGTTTTCCACCTTTTTTATGTAATAGGTGGTCATATATGTGTGAGTTTGTTTTTGGACTCTCTTCTGTTTCACTGATCAGTTTATATCTTTATAATGGTCTTAATACAGGATAGGAGTTTGCTGGTGGCACAGTGGATAAGAATCTGCCTGCCGATGCAGGGGACATGGGCCAGGAAGATTCCACATGCCACGGAGCAACTAAGCCCATGAGCTGCAGCTCTTGAGCTCAGGAGCTGCAATTAAGTGTGGGCGCCACATTTCCAGGAGGCTGACCCTGGTGCTTTGAGGAGTTGACTAGGCCCTGAGTTGCCTCAAGGGCACCTCCCCTAGCATGCTTGTACCAAGTCACTTCAGTTGTAACCAGCTCTTTGCAACCCTATGAACTGTACCCAACCTGCTCCTCTGTCCATGGGATTCTCTAGGCATGAATATTGGAGTAGGTTGCCATTTTAGGGACCAAACCCAGATCTGCATTGTAGGCAGATTCTTTACCATCTGAGCTACCAGGAAAGCCCTCGCCCTAACCCTAACCCCTAGTCTCCCCAGCCTGCAGCCCAGAGTCCTGCAGCCTCCACCCTGCAATGGTGCCTTTTGTGGGGCCTGGGGTTTGCAGTGTGCAACACAGAAGAATCCCACTGGGCCTGACTCACACTCCCCAGGGACGTGGTGGGGCTTCCTCATCCCTGTGCCCCTCCTACAGCCCAGCACCAGGCTGTGGGCAGGACCTCCCATTTGCTGAGAAAGGGCAGATCTTGAAATAGAGGATAATGTCTATACTTTTATAGATCGCCCATGAGAGGGATACTTTACTCCAGGGATGCAGAGGTTTTAACATGAGGGAACGTTTGCTAAATATTATGCTTTTCTTCTTTCCTCCACTTCATCTCTATTTTCTGAAAATAGAAATTCATGTCAAGATGCTTCCTTGTTTAATTGTTTTATCTCAAGGTCATTTTACTCCACTAAAGGCTCAGTCACTTCATTTCAGTGGAGAAGGGCTGTCATTTTAAATCCCATTCACATGAATTAGAAGCTATTTATACACAGAGGTTGCTGCCTCTGCTTCTTAGAAACACAGAATTCCATTGAAAACAGATTGTTCAGAATAGCATAAATAAAACAGTTGAAGGAGAGAAGGAAGATCTCAGTTCATCCCATTTACCTTTTCGTTATTAGAACCGAATTTCTTCCATAAGCGACTTTGGAGTTAGACTTTGAGAATTCTAGTGCCACCACTTGCTAGTTGTGTGACCTTGGCCTGTAAGTGGATCATACTGAACCTCAGCTTCCACACCTGTTAAATGGGGTAACACCTGTCTTACAGATATTACACATAAGAACACATACATGGCAAATAACATGCATTCAATGCACAGTTATTCCCAAATTTGACTGAGCCTAAGGCTAGAAGCTAATTAAAACCACAAAATCCTTCTCCCAGAAGTTCCAATTCAGGTGCCTGCAACCTGTCCATAAGAAACTCCATGGTAAATCTGATGCCGATGGTTCATAGACTGCTCCTCAGAAATTCTGTTGTAGATCCTAAGTTCCTTGAATGATACGTCTTCAACTCTCCTCCACTTGGCTAGACTCCCTACCCTGTGCCCTCATCATACCCTATTTCTAAGGACTGTTTCTTTATATGTAAAATTTTTTCATTTCCCTCCCTACATCCTTAACTAAATTTCTTCGGGTTTAGAAAGGGGATAAGGAAGAAATGTCAGCATGGTGTCTTCAGCATCCAGGTTATAAACAGGAGGATTTTACTTCTTTTATTTGGCAGCTGATTTCAGACCTCATTTTCTGAAACTGGACTTTTCTGAGAAGGAACTTACACAATGGCAGAGATTACTATGAAACATTTAAAGAATTCATTTCTTCTTAGTGATTGAGCAGGATTCTGAAGTACTCATGGCCCAGAGGGGAGACCTGCACCAGGCAGTTCACAGTCAACCAGGAAATTGTCAGACAGACATCACATAGGTTAGAGGGCACAGCACCTGGTCCCAAAGGTTCCCAGCAAGAGGTGCTGGCCTGGATCTAAAAGGATGAATAGGAGTTCAGTGGCCATGGAGGAGAGAAGGGAGGAATTTGGGGTAGCTGCTGCTTAGTTGCTTCAGTCGTGTCTGACTGTGTGACTCTATGGACTGTAGCCTGCCAGGCTCCTCTGTCAATGGAATTCTCCAGGCAAGAGTACTGAAGTAGGTTGCCATGCCCTCCTACTCCAGTACTGTTGCCTGGATCTAAACGGATGAATAAGAGTTCAGTGGGCACAGGAGGAGAAAAGGGAGGAATTTGGGATAGTTCAGTTCAGTCTCTCAGTCGTGTCCAACTCTGCGACCCCATGAATCGCAGCACACCAGGCCTCCCTATCCATCACCAACTCCCGGAGTTTACTCAAACTCATGTCCATTGAGTCAGTGATGCCATCCAGCCATCTCATCCTCTGTCGTCCCCTTCTCCTCCTGCCCCCAATCCCTCCCAGCATCAGGGTCTTTTCCAATGAGTCAACTTTTCGCATGAGGTGGCCAAAGTATTGGAGTTTCAGCTTCAGCATCAGTCCTTCCAATGAACACCCAGGACTGATCTCCTTTAGGATGGACTGGTTGGATCTCCTTGCAGTCCAAGGGACTCTCAAGAGTCTTCTCCAACACCACAGTTCAAAAGCATCAATTTTTCAGCGCTCAGCTTTCTTCATAGTCCAACTCCCACATCCATACATGACCACTGGAAAAACCATAGCCTTGACCAGATGGACCTTTGTTGGCAAAGTAGAGGGAACCCCAAATTTTGTGTTAATGAAACAGTAATCCTATTGTGAAACCTGAAGTAGCAGGCAGTGAAGAAAACCTTCCTGAACAAAGCTGGTGGGGCAACCACATGAACAGGAAGGCAAGATTTAAAACCTGCAGAGACCCCCTCCTAGAGCTTGTGGCTAATGTCCCAACAATCATCCAAGTGCCAGGCTGAGAATATTGGAGAGATGTAACTAATGCCTCTGATAGGAACACAGTGAGTTCAACCTGCTTACTAGGCTTTATACACTTCTAGAAGGAAAGGACTGTCTCAATTTAGATTTCTGCTAAGATTCTTAGCTTTATACTGAATCAAAGGATGATTATTGAGTCCTTTTCAAAGAAGAAAAGTGCATAGGATTTGAAAAATAAGCTTCCCAAGAACTAACAGAACCTCGACTCACATGCTGAATGTGTGAGAACTCACAGACTCTGTCCTGGCAGCCCAAACAAACCTGAGACACAAAATTACCTCCCACCCCAGCCCCATGTTGAATCCCCGAACCCCAAGCTGTCCCTTTAACTGTGGACACACATGGGTGGGTGTGGCATTTTAAGTGTCTGGGCTCTGTAAGCTGTTGGCTCATGGCTGCCTTGGTTTTCAGGCTTGATATTCAGGGGAGCATGGTCTGAGCATGAATCAACCAGATCACAGGATCCTGGGTGATAAACAAATTCCGCTCAGGGATCTAAACATCTCACCATGAGGCACTGCTCTCAACTCGCAGCGCTCTCACCTCCTGACTCCTATTTCCTCACTGCGGCTGCTTCCATTTTCTGCTTGAAACCCTGCAGGCCTTCCCACTGCTCTTAGAACCATGTCCAAACCTTCCAGCCAACCACAGGGCATGTTGTGACCGGCCCATGCTGGCCCTGGGGCTGGGGAAGTAACAGCCTGCAGACCTTAGCACCCCAGCCAAGGGTTCCCCCGTGGCCCCATGGCTGGGCCCTGCCCCCGCCCTCAGTGCCCCCCTCTGCCCCTTGGCTTCATGTTCTCCCTGCTCCTCTCCCATGGCCTCTGCAGTTCTGTCGCACCCTAGTTTCCACCTATGGCATGTGACTGAGTCACGAGAAGACACCAGACTCTGTATGAAGCATAGATGCGGCAAAAAGCCTGAATTCGGGTCCTGCTTTCATCAATAACTAAGTCACAGTCTCCTCTGAGCCTCGGTTTTCTTGTATGGAAGCCTGTGCTAAAGGTTTTGATTCTATATGTTGCTGGAGGATTTGCTGAAATTCTAGACCTGTGGACCAGTTGCAGGCATTGTAGGCTCTCGACAAATGTTCATAGGAGATTTGGTGCTTGTTTAGGACTCCACTGTCTAGTGCTCAGACCTAGTGTACAGGGCTTGTATCTATTTATAAACCTGGACTGTGGAGCAAGAAGATCTGGACTTAACAGCTGGTGGCATCATTTCTCAGCCCAGCAGTGTCAGAAAATCCACTCAGCTTCTTGGAGCCTCCAAGTCCACATCTGCAGAGAGAGTGACACACAAACTGTTTCCCGGGGCTGCTGGGAGGATCAGGTGAGTTGATACACAAAAATGTTTTATACACCTTGGAGTTAAAAAAAATCTGTAACCAAACTTCTGTGAATACATGCTGCTGTCTCTTGTGTCTCACCCGGGTAAGTTTGCCTCTATGGCTGGACCCACAAATGGAATCCAGGGAGCCTCAGCACAGAGATGGCACGAAGAAGAGTTTGCTGAAAATCAAACCCGCAGTGAGCTATCCCTTCACAGCTGTTAGGATGACTGTCATCAAAAAGACAGAAGATAAATGCTGGCAAGGGTGTGGAGAAAAGGAACCCTTTGTTCATACTTGGTGGGAATATAAATTGATGTAGCCATTGGGGAAAACAATGGAGATTCCTCAAAATATTGAAAAACAGTACTACCATCTGATCCGGCTTTCGAACTGTGGTGCTGAAGCCTCCGGAGAGTCCCTTGGACTGCAAGGATATCAAATCAGTCAATTCTAAAGGAAATCAACCCTGAATATTCACTGGAAGGAATGTAGACTAAGCTCTTGCCTCCTGGCTCCTCCCTCATAACAACATACAGACCACACACAGGGCGCCCCGAGAGCACCAACTCCACCTGGCGGGGGGGGGGGGGGGTGCCCCTCCTCTGTGAAGGATCCTGTGTCCTTCTGTTTTGTTGCCCAAGCAGGGACGACTCAACAACCGTCGATTCAAAGGCACAGGGGAGACACTTGGGTGGTCTGTGAGGCCCAAGGGTGGGACCTGCTGGACGCCCTGCAGCACAGCTGGTTACCAGATGCCGACTCAGGGGGTTTACACCACGGGGTCCGTCAGGAAGCACCTGGGCTCAGAACCTGGGGGAATGGGAGCAGTGGGGCAGGTGGGCAACAGAGCGGGCCCACAGCTCAGTCAACCCTACTCAGAGCTCTGAGAGGTGAGTGAGACAGCCTCTCTGCTCTGCCTGGAGGGGTCACCAGAAGCCTCCCCACGCCCCGGGGAGGTGTGAGGTCTGGCAGGCACAATGGAGGGAATGACACGGCGCAGGCTGTTGACCACCCCTGCAGCTGGGCAGCATGGCCTCCCTTGAAGGGGTCTGGGCAGCATGCATCCATGTTCATGGCTCGCGGCATCAGTCTTTGCTTCCCCAGCTTTACTGAAATATTATTGTCACATGACTTACGTAGACTTAAAGCATACAAGGTGATGATTTGATACGTGTAGATATTGCAAAATGATGACCATAGAAAAGTATTAACACATCCATCAAGTCATTTAATTGCCTTTTGATAACACTGAAGATCTTACCCTCTTAACAACTTTCAAGTATACAGTACAGTGTTGTTAACAACAGCCACGCTCAGCCCTGTTGGCATCGATGGGATCTCTCTCCTGCAAGAATATGATAAATCCCACCTCATTCAAACTGGCTCAGAATAGGAAATAATTGAAATCTGTTCCCAGTTTACTTAACCAAGCCAGGGTAACCTGAATACCGAAACCTGATAAAAATGGAACAAAACAAGAACGCCACATACCAAATTTAGCAGCATTAAAACAGTAGGAAACCAGTGACCACTGGGACTGGTGCAGAGTGAGTCCCATGACTACAAGGGGCCCCTGGTGGCAGTTTCATGCCCAGTCAGTTTGAGCCCTAACTGTGCTCCTTTCCAGCCCTGGGACCTTGGGTTTGCTGCTTTGTGAAATGAGGTGATGGGAGGACCCACTTCCTAAGGCTCCTGTTATGATGAAGGTAATTCATGTATGTGTGTTATTTGCTCAGTCATGTCTGACCCATTGTGACCCATGGACTGTATGTAGCCTGCCAGACTCCTCTGTCCATGGGATTTTCCAGGCAAGAATACTGAAGTGGGTTGCCATTTCCTTCTCCAGGGGATCTTCCCAACCCAGGGATCAAACCCACATCTCCTGTGTCTCCTGCATTGCAGGCAGATTCTTTACCCCCTGAGACATCGGGGAAGCCAATTCATGTACAGCACACACAAAGTCACCAGCCCGCAAGCTGGGAGGGCTGCACCCATGGCAACTGTGCTGTGTCATCTGGATGGTTAATGATCTTTAACAGAAGTCTCCACTTTTACCACTTAACTGGGAAGCCAGATTCTTCTGTAGAGCCCAAGCTGGTGGAGCATGAGAAACAAGTAAGGGAGGTTTGAATCATCCGTTTTCTGTCAACCGTCCCTTTGTGTGTACACAGCACCATTCTTACCATTCCATCCTGCAACCCTTGGCACAGCCCTAGGACACCAGTGTGTTGGTTTCAACGACTTGGTTGGAAAGGGCGTCTGGTCACACCTCTGACAGCAGAGCAGCCCTGGGCATTTCTATCAGGCCTGGTCCAGCAGGGCTGCAGGTCAGTGTTCTAAGTCCCAAAGAAATGGGGGATCCAGAAGTTCTTGCCCAAGGCCAGGATGTTCAGCCAAAGGAAAGTCTCTTTTCCCTTTTTACTTGAGTAACAAAGAGGATGAGATGGTTGGATGGCATCACCAATGCAACGGACATGAACTTGGGCAAACTTCAGGATATGGTGAGGAACAGGAAGCCTGGTGTGCTACAGTCCATGGGGTTGTGAAGAGTCAGACACAACTTGGTGACTAAGCAACAACAAAATTACATTTGTTGTCTTGGACCTGACCTGGCAGAGTCCTTGCCAAAGGACTAATTTTGGTCCCACAAGGGGTGGATCAGGCTCACAGCTGAGGGTCGCCATGGTCAGTTCCAGAGAACAGCCATCAGGGGACCAGTGACTGGTGTCCTGGGCTGTCACAGGATCCCATAGTATTTCCATAGTTCAAAGAGGAAGAGACAAGAAGCAGAGTCAGAAAGAACAACCTGCTTGAGAATGCATTTGAACACACTTTGGGGGAAGGATTTTCCACAAACAGAAGGTGCAGGTGTCGGCCGGGAGAGGAAGGGCCCTGCTCTGACCACTAGGTGGTACCTCAGGCCGTGACTGGAGAGCGGGGACAGGAGGGGTGGTGGCGGGCAGGAGGCGGTCCTGCGAAGCTGCATAAAGGACGAGCCGCAGGGAGGCTGCAGCGCCTCTGCCACCCAGTCCTCATCCTGCGGGGATGGCCCTTCCCCCCGGTGCCCAGGCCAAGCTCCCGTCCCGAGTGCAGCCTGACGGCTGCTGTGCAAGAGGAGCCGCGCCAGGGCGACAAGGGAGACGGGTAAATAGCCACGCTTTCTATTCGCTTCAAGTTGGCTTGAATGGATGCAAACTGTGCCTGACCTGCATGTGGAAAAGAGCTGGCTGGGGACGTCAGTGTGGTGGCCGTTATCCCTGAAACCGAACTAGACAAATAACACACAGTGACTGTTGACGATGGAGGTGATGACAGAAATTGTGACCCTCTCCCTAGATATGCTCTGAGTTTGAGGGCAAAGAGAGTTTTGAACATAAATCACGGGAGAGGAATTGGGCAACAGAGGAGGAAAGTATCTTGCTCTAGTTCTTGATAAATCTAAATGCCTCATTTGTTTGTACTTCATTTCCATGAAACTTATACAACTGTCTGTTAATCTGACTCCATGGAATTTCAAACACAGAATTTAGGGAAATTTTAATTGAGGGCTTCAATTTGAGTGTGTATGTGAAACCTAAACTTATGTATTGAAGGCGGTAACTTTTATTTGTGATTATGCTCAAGTTAGTCGATCACCTTGGTTACAATCTTAGTGACAACTGTAGGGATGAATCCTCGGGGCTTCAGGATGAACAGGAGGTACCTATCTGCCTCTCTTGAGACCTGCAGGTCCTTCGGGACTCAGTCCACTCAGGAAAAGTGGGGCAGTCACCATGTGTATGCAACCAGGAGACTGGAGAGGTTCTGCAGGTTGTGAGCTGGGGCAATTTTGAGAGTACGCATGGACACCAAGATGACAAGAATAAGACTGAAAGTTTCATGCTGAGGTGTCTGATGACTCTGCTTGGAGGTCTGTGGAAGGAGGGGAGAAGGGCAGAGGGGCCTTCACATCAGAGGGACTCTATTCCGGGATCCAGGACCCAGGCACACAGGGCACGTTGCTCAAGTGTGGTTGCTCTCCACATGCATGTACTTCTATAGACTGCTAACCCCTCTGGATCATGAATTAAAACCTGTTTTACAGTGATCTGCTGCTCAGAAGAGGAGCGATGAACTCCTCATTCCACCTGCACTTTTTGGATCTTGGGCTGAACGCCACGGAAGGCAACCTCTCGGGACTGAGTGTCCAGAATGCATCCTCACCATGTGAGGACATGGGCATCGCGGTGGAGGTGTTCCTGGCCCTGGGCCTCATCAGCCTGCTGGAGAACATCCTGGTCATCGGGGCCATCGTGAGGAACCGGAACCTGCACACCCCCATGTACTTCTTCGTGGGCAGTTTGGCGGTGGCTGACATGTTGGTGAGCTTGTCCAATTCCTGGGAGACCATCACCATCTACCTGCTCACCAACAAGCATCTGGTGATGGCCGATGCCTCTGTGCGGCACCTGGACAACGTGTTCGACTCCATGATCTGCATCTCCGTGGTGGCCTCCATGTGCAGCCTGCTGGCGATTGCTGTGGACCGATATGTCACCATCTTCTACGCCCTGCGCTACCAGCGCATCATGACGGGGCGGCGCTCGGGGGCCATCATCGCTGGCATCTGGGCCTTCTGCACCAGCTGCGGCACGGTCTTCATCGTGTACTACGAGTCCACGTACGTGGTTGTCTGCCTCATCGCCATGTTCCTCACCATGCTGCTCCTCATGGCGTCTCTGTACACCCACATGTTCCTCCTGGCTCGAACCCACGTCCGGCGCATCGCCGCCCTGCCCGGGCACAGCTCCGTGCGGCAGAGGACTGGCGTGAAGGGGGCCGTCACCCTGGCCATGCTGCTGGGCGTCTTCATCGTGTGCTGGGCCCCCTTCTTCCTCCACCTCATCCTGATGATTTCGTGTCCTCAGAACCTCTACTGTTCTTGCTTCATGTCTTACTTCAACATGTACCTCATCCTCATCATGTGCAACTCTGTAATTGACCCTCTGATATACGCCTTCCGCAGCCAAGAGATGCGGAAGACCTTTAAGGAGATTGTTTGTTTTCAGGGCTTCAGAACCCCCTGTAGGTTCCCGAGCAGGTACTAAACTAAAAGTCCTTCTCTCTGCAGCTCTTCTCACCTTCATCGCTCTTACGACAAGGTGGATTAGGAAGAGTCAGAACTGGAAATTATGCCATGCATTCCCTTCATCTTTTCTCCACCTCGAATCTGTGTCTAAGAGGCAGCTTTTCCCCGACTGGCAGTCGTTGGGTCAAAGGTGCACGTGCCACTTCTCTGCCTTGAGAATACCCGTGACAGTTTCTTACTGCCTGCTTTCCTCCTGCACTTTCTCCCGCTCCCACCCACTTCTGGGGTCCCCGGCACCCTCCATCTTCTGAGTGTGTGCTCAGGGGAGGTGACACTCAGTGAGCAAGTCTAAGCATGATGAGCGTGGCTGGATCTGGGAGAAAAGCTGTGAACACACCACGGTGCGTGATCACTTTCTGCCCCAGAAGCGCCTAACTTTCTATGATGCCCCTGGGAGTTTGGCATGCTTTTCGGGGCAGAGTAGAGCGATTAGATTCTTTCCATTTGAAATCTCCTGTCTATTTGCTATGGGAATTTTCCACAGTTCTCCTTTCCTGAACTCCTGGTTTCATGGCTTGTGTCCATGATTGTACAGGGATGACATTTCTTTAATTATATTTCTGTCAGTCATGTTTTTGCACTAATGCAAAACATTTCTGTCTGGACAGAAAACCTCTTGCCACAAACTTTCCCTTACATGGCATGAACATCTTTGTGACTCTTTCTTACCGTCTTATTCTGACTCGGTCCAGAGTTTCCAAGTGAGTGTTTTGGGGGCATGGGGGGCCCCCCAGGTACCTGCCATGAACACAACCTGCAGGCAAGCTATCTTTGACCTTCTCTGATGGGGTCTGTCTTGGAGTCTGAAGCCCTGTTACTGTACAGTCTGCAGTTTGCAGTCTGACTCCAGAAGTCAAGGTACCCAGCGCTAGCCCCCTAAGTCAAATCTTTTCCAGTGCAGAATGGACTGGGAAAGTAGAGTTCAGTCCTAACTCTGCCCCTAATGGGCAGTGTTTCCTTAATCATCTCATTTCAGGTTGCATCTGTGCTGACCCCACAGGGCAAGCATGAGAAAGTGTGAGAACACTTGAAACTCGGAAAGCACCCTAGAGATTGTCTATTTATTTTAAAGGAAGGTTGCAGATGGGTGGTGCTAGGAGAGGATGCAGAGGGCTGTCAAAGCAGTGGCGTGGAAGCCAGGAGGCCTGCCTGGCCATGGAGCAGGTATGGGCCTTGGGCATGGCTCTAACCTCTGTGTCCCAGGGCTCTCATCTGAAAGGCTTGGTTCTTATGGCTCTGAATTCCATTCTCTTGTCTTTGATGTTAATAGCTTCTCTTTTGTTGTGAATATTCATGTCTAAACTGCCCCCAATGAAGGAATATATGTAAATAAGTAGTGGCCCACTAGGGTCACTAGATGGTGAGTGTGAGGGTCTATTGACCAGAAGACCTCCCTGGGCGCCAGGCACAAGCAAAACCTATAGACATGACCCCCACTCATCAGCTCAGAGTCCAGAGAAAAACGGTGCTGGCTCAAGCAGGAAAGTGCATAAAACATACGAATCTTCTGGAAAGGGCAAATTAGCAGGTTATTGACAGTTGAGGTTTGAGGAGGCAACTAACCCTTCAAATGCATCCTGTCCTTTTAGCTGACATTCCCATGTGTACCCATGGGCATGAGTGAGTTCCACATGACTGTGCTGGGAACCACCAGTCCGAGTTATGTGGGTTGTGTCAGGATCCCTGGCTCCAGGAACATGTGCTTCTCGCTGCCCAACTCGCCTCGGGGCCCTGTTACCACAGCAGTTTCTGGTGCTCGGCTGTTGTTTGTCGTTGTTGCTAACCAAATGTGTACTTAGCCTGCTGCCCGCCAGCACTCTCGGAGTGCTAACTGAGGTCATCAGGGCCGCGATCCCATAGGCAGATCACACTTCAGCCCTCGTGATTTGCCCTGTGGCTCTTCTGGGGACTCACTCTCATCAGGCTGATTCGCTGCTCTGGGTGGCTACTGGCTGCAGACAAGGTCTGATCTTCTCTACAAAGGTCCTTGAGGAAATGCTCAAAGATCTTGTAATCTCTGTATAAGTAGTGCAGAAATAGCCGAGTGTTCTGATGAGTCTTCACTTGGAAGAAGTAACCGGAATGCAGAGACTCAGTAAATATCTGTAAATGAGCCTGGAATCCCAGCCCACAGCCCCCAGACCAAAAAAAAAATCCACCGAACTGTTGTACGCTATTGTATATTAACTATTTCTGCCTTTGTAGCAACTTTATTTGATGTAAAAACATGTGTTCAAAAAAAGGTTAATAAAACAGACCACCTGTTTTAACTGGCCATTCTGACTTCTGATAATCAGAGGGTTTTGGGTCTTCTATTTGTCAGCAGCTGCTGCAAAATGAGGAGTGATGTTCACTGATGAGGTGTGATGGTATTTTCTTGATGGTATTTATCACCTGTAGGATGGTCATTTATCAGTTCAAAATGATTTAACTCCTGGTAATAAAATTGTACACGTGACATTATATGCTTTCCAGAATTCTGTCTTTCAGGAAGTATTTTGGTGTTATTATCTGTTCTCAGTAGGGGGGTAGAGAAAGTGCCATTCAGGGATCTCTGCCATTACAGTTTGGGGGACATGAATTATCTCAAGAAGTGTGGAAGCAGTGTGCAAAGCCCAAGGTGCTACCTACAACTAAATGTGAATTCAGGAGGCATGGATTGTGTGCACTGTGGAAAGAGGGCTGTGGCTGAGTTCTCACAGGTGGGTGGCAGGTGTGTGTTGAGATTTCCAGGGAGGAAATCTCCCTGGAATTTCCAGTAGGTAGTCTCTACATCAGGCTCAGATGTGGCTCCTCTTGATCTGGAGACCAATAAACTGAAAGGCCACCTTATCCGATATTTTTCCCAATGTAATGATGATGGCAGAGGGGCCACACAGACATGAACCCCTTCCAGGAGCAGTGAGTAGGAGACTCGGCCTCACCCACCTAGGGCTCAGCGGCAGCCTGTGGCCAGTGCAACCCTGTTGTTCAGGACCCACCTTGGCCTGTTTACTTCCCAGGCTTGCTGTACATCTCTCCTTTTTGCTCCCAAGACTTGTTCTTGCTCTCATCTTAAATATGTATGCTTGAGTCTCTCCGACTCAGAGGGAGTCATGCTTTTAATTTCTTTTTCCTGAACCATTTTGCCCAGCTGAAAGGCTTACTGGATCTTTCTGACAAACTCTGAGGACTTTACACTGACAGCTTTCTTGGAACCACTCAGAGGATTTGTGATGGTGGTGAAAGCCATCCCCTTGATTTAATCCTGTGCCACATCGGAGATTTAACTGAACTACTTATTCAACTTGCTTACTTTTTCTTATTGAGTCCAGAGAGCTTTATCTCCCCTTTCTCAAGCCCCTGACTCCGGATTCTCCTGAAAAAAATTTTTTTAAAGATGGTTTTAGATGCATCATTGATGAGTCATATTTGTTTATTTATACACTTGTAAAATACACGACATAAAACCTACCATCTTAACTATTTTTAGGTCGGCAGTTATGGGATGTTAGGTGCAATCACATTGTTGTGCTCCCATCTTGAGTCCCTTTCACTCCTGCTGGTATTCAGGTCACTGTCGCCATAGCTCATCTCCTTGGAGGATCTCATCAAATGCAGCCAACTGTAGTAGATTATTCATCAGCCAAGCTCTCTTCTTCCACATTACAGGTACTGTCCTCCATGCTCTCTGAGCATCCATTTTTGGTTTTGATTCAGCTACTTTGAAGTAACAATTTCCATACTTATCTGGTGGGCCTGGAGCAGGAACTGAGATTTCACCTTTTGAATAACCTCTTAGTTGCTGTTGGTCAAAGATTCCCACTTAGAGAACCAAGGTTATTCTGTAGAAGAAACAACTCCCAAGTCTCAGCATCTTAACAAAGGTTTAATTTTCATCATGTCATGTATTGAGCACAAATTAGCAAGGAGTCTCCTAGCTACTTGGGACACAGGACCGATAGAAGCCTCATCCTGATACACACATGTGAGTTCCTATTTCCGATCACATGTTTACCATGTAACCCAACATCAAAGTGAGCTGGAGAAATCAACCCTACTCTGGCCCTGGAAGGGGTGAGCTGTACGGGGGTAAGCAGTACATTTCATGAGGCCAGGAGTGTGACTGATCAGTGCCTTGTCCTCCAGAAGCAGACAGGGCAAGAACCACTCTAACAGGCACTTGAGAGGGCAAGTGCACTCCGTGTAACTACAAATGAACTTGTGTAGCACAAAGTTATACTGTGATGTATAACAGGAAATATGTATCTGGTTTTCTGTCACCATTCCAGGCACAGGGCTCTTGGAACTCTCGGAATTTACTAAGCCTTGAGATCAATTAAGGTGTCTTTTGTTATGTTGATGAGGGGACCTTTGAAATGCCCTCTAAAGGAGCTGGAATCACCTAAGAGGAATCAGTCACAGGTTAGAGGTTAGGACTTTCAGTCCCATCCCTACCCCCTCTCCCACCGTCAGGGAGGGGAGATCAGCTGCTGAGGGCCGAGGTTTAAATCAGTCACTCCTGTGTCGGGAGCCTCTATAACCCCCTTAACGGACAGGGTTCCGAGAGCTTCTGGGATGGAGAACACCTGGAGACCTGGTGGCACCTGGAGGGCATGGGAGCTCCACGCCCCTCCCACACACCTTGCCCTCCTCGTCTCTTCCCGCTGCTGCTCCTGAGTCATAAGTGCACACTCCAGTATGTAAAATGTGTCTTGAGTTCTGTGTGGCTTTCTAGAAAGGACAGCTGGAGTTCTAGCTAGTGTGTGACACGGGAGGGGTGCCACCTCGGCTCAGAAGCTGCCCCCAGGCCTGTTGTGTCAGAAGTGGGCTGGCACCCGGGATCCGCAGGGTGCTGTGTGGAAACACATCCGTCTGTGGGGCCGGGCTGTGCTCTCCCCTTGGCAGGACTGACTCCCGCAGGTAGGTGTGGGGCCTTCGGGCACGCGAGGGCCGAGGCTGGAAGAGCCCCCGAGGGTTAGCGTCCTTCCACCCTCTGTTGTGTAACAATTGAGGGAGGAAACACGAGAGCTGGTCAAGTCAGGGGAGGTGATCTGTGCGCAGGCATGTTCTGTAAGGCCTTGCAGGATGGGGCAGGTCTGCACTGCTGTGGAGGAGAGGAGGCAAGGGGTGGGGAGCTACTTGGGTCTGTGGTGAAACAGCCTGACTAGAGCCGAGGGGCTTCCCTGGTGGCTCAGGTGGTAAAGAGTCTGCCTGCAATGTGGGAGACCCAGGTTCGATCCCTGGGTTGGGAAGATCCCATGGAGAAGGAAATGGCAACCCACTCCAGTATTCTTGCCTGGGAAATCCCATGGATAGAGGAGCCTGACGGCTTACAATCCATGGGGTCGAAGAGAGTCGGACACCACTGAGCGACTAAGAAGAAAAAAGAGCCGAGGGAATAAGTTGGGGTAGAAGTGGAAAGCGACTCAAGTGTGCTGGAAATTATAGAGGGGGGATTATGTGGGGCTTGAGGACCAGGAGGAATCTGTTTTACACTTGTTTTCCTAGGGAGACACTGAAAGTTTTTCTTTCTCTTCTCTCTTTAAAAACACATGGCTTGTCAATGAGTTTGACGGCAAATTCAAGTGACAGCCAGGGGCAGTGGGGTGGAGGGGAGGAGGCTGTCACAGTTGGGTGGGTGCAGGCCTGAGGGCCTGAACTAGGTGTGAGCAGGAAGTCAGGCTGAAGGAGGGGGCTCTCTGTCTACCAACTACCTACCAAGATTTACATAGAAGGACTCGAATTCCAGTTTGCCATTATTGCTCCTATTGCCCACCGTAGGTTCCTTGAGATCTTGGCAAGGTTTATGGCCTCTGGGCTTCCCTGGTGGCTCAGATAGTAAAGAATCCGCCTGCAGTGCAGGAGACCTGGGTTTGATCCCTGTTGGGAAGATCCCCTGGAGAAGGGAATGGCTACCCACTCCAGTATTCTGGCCTGGAGAATTCCATGGACTGTATAGCCCATGGGGTTGCAAAGAGTCAGACACAGCTGAGCAACTTTCACTGTCTGGCCTCTGATTGGGAGCAACTCTTAACTGTCCTTTTCCAGAGACCTTTCAGATTCCAACGTCCTGCATCTGTCCCTTTCCTTCTTATTCACCCTCCCTTCCTTTTTTCCTTGCATCCTGGGCTCACTTGGAGAACAAATGAACTTTTTAGTTCTAAGGAAAAGACAACTGTGTTTCCCACATGTGGGCTTTGTCCTTGGTAGTCACGTGTGCATTGGAGTGGAGGGTGTGATTCACGGAGGGAGCCTTGTCCACAAGGGGCTTCTTTGCTTCACTCTACAGCAGCCCTGACCACATGGGCAGAGCTGGACACAATCACTGGAAATGACAGGGTAGAAAGCAGAGCTTACAGAAACATCCTCTCCCAACCTGGTCTCGGTACCTTTGTGAATTCCTTCCCCTTTATACTTTTGGTGGTCATTTCCATGGATTTTCAGGAAGAAATGGAGATAGATACTTGAATGAGAAATCAATTCGAGCTGCATTTGGGGCTAGCAGGACTAGCTTCCTGTGCAAAGCAGAAAGGCACGACACTGCCCAACTGTGATTCTAGCACAAGCACATGGCCATTCCCTGGATGAGAATTTTGCCACCATGAAGGGGGGCAGGAAACTTGCCTCACCCTGGCACCTTGATCATGGTTCTGTTGGCCTTTTTCTTGTCTTTACTCCTGACTAGAGTGAGCAAAACCATGGTCAGTTCAAAGACCATAGCCCAGGGCAGAGGAGAGGGCAGGGTCCCTGAGGTGTCCCCCCTCACATAGGTTCAGTGGTTAGTGGCCCTTCTAAAGTCAGACTTTTCTTTCTGCCAGCAGGTGGCAGTGAACATGTCTCAGAATTACAGTTCCACTTTCCATCCCACCCTCTGACCAGCCGGTCAAGGAGCTAAAGTAAACCCCAGCGTAGTTCTTTGGAGGCCTCAGTGCTCCAAAGTTGCTCAAAAATACTTTGAGTGCAAATGGTAGTGCTGTTTGTTTTTTATTTTTATTTTATTTTTTTTTCCATTTATTTTTATTAGTTGGAGGCTAATTACTTTACAACATTGCAGTGGTTTTTGTCATACATTGAAATGAATTAGCCATGGATTTACATGTATTCCCCAACCCCGTCCTCCCTCCCACCTCCCTCTCCACCCGATCCCTCTGGGTCTTCCCAGTGCACCAGGCCCGAGCACTTGTCTCATGCATCCAACCTGGGCTGGTGATCTGTTTCACCCTAGATAATATACATGTTTCGATGCTGTTCTCTTGAAACATCCCACCCTCGCCTTCTCCCACAGAGTCCACAAGTCTGTTCTATACATCCGAGTCTCTTTTTCTGTTTTGCATATAGGGTTATCGTTACCATCTTTCTAAATTCCATATATATGTGTTAGTATACTGTAATGGTCTTTATCTTTCTGGCTTACTTCGCTCTGTATAATGGGCTCCAGTTTCATCCATCTCATTAGAACTGATTCAAATGAATTCTTTTTAATGGCTGAGTAATATTCCATGGTGTATATGTACCACAGCTTCCTCATCCATTTGTCTGCTGATGGGCATCTGGGTTGCTTCCATGTCCTGGCTATTATAAACAGTGCTGTGATGAACATTGGGGTGCACGTGTCTCTTTCCGATCTGGTTTCCTCGGTGTGTATGCCCAGAAGTGGGATTGCTGGGTCATATGGCAGTTCTATTTCCAGCTTTTTAAGAAATCTCCACACTGTTTTCCATAGTGGCTGTACTAATTTGCATTCCCACCAACAGTGTAAGAGGGTTCCCTTTTCTCCACACCCTCTCCAGCATTTATTGCTTGTAGACTTTTGGATAGCAGCCATCCTGACTGGCATGTAATGGTACCTCATTGTGGTTTTGATTTGCATTTCTCTGATAATGAGTGATATTGAGCATCTTTTCATGTGTTTGTTAGCCATCTGTATGTCTTCCTTGGAGAAATGTCTGTTGAGTTCTTTGGCCCATTTTTTGATTGGGTCATTTATTTTTCTGGAGTTGAGCTGTAGGAGTTGCTTGTATATTTTTGAGATTAATCCTTTGTCTGTTGCTTCGTTTGCTATTATTTTCTCCCAATCTGAGGGCTGTCTTTTCACCTTGCTTATAGTTTCCTTTGTTGTGCAAAAGCTTTTAAGTTTCATTAGGTCCCATTTGTTTATTTTTGCTTTTGTTTCTAAAATTCTGGGATGTGGGTCATAGAGGATCCTGCTGTGATTTATGTCGGAGAGTGTTTTGCCTATGTTCTCCTCTAGGAGTTTTATAGTTTCTGGTCTTACATTTAGATCTTTAATCCATTTTGAGTTTATTTTTGTGTATGGTGTTAGAAAGTGTTCTAGTTTCATTCTTTTACAGGTGGTTGACCAGTTTTCCCAGCACCACTTGTTAAAGAGGTTGTCTTTTTTCCATTGTATATCCTTGCCTCCTTTGTTGAAGATAAGGTGACCATAAGTTCGTGGATTTATCTCTGGGCTTTCTATTCTGTTCCATTGATCTATATTTCTGTCTTTGTGCCAGTACCATACTGTCTTGATGACTGTGGCTTTGTTGTATAGTCTGAAGTCAGGCAGGTTGATTCCTCCAGTTCCATTCTTCTTTCTCAAGGTTACTTTGGCTATTCGAGGTTTTTTGTATTTCCATACAAATTGTGAAATTATTTGTTCTAGTTCTGTGAAAAATCCCGTTGGTAGTTTGATAGGGATTGCATTGAATCTATAGATTGCTTTGGGTAGTATAGCCATTTTGACAATATTGATTCTTCCAATCCATGAACACGGTATATTTCTCCATCTGTTTGTGTCCTCTTTGATTTCTTTCATCAGTGTTTTCTAGTTTTCTATGTATAGGTCTTTTGTTTCTTTAGGTAGATATACTCCTAAGTATTTTATTGTTTTTGTTGCAATGGTGAATGGTATTGTTTCCTTAATTTCTCTTTCTGTTTTCTCATTGTTAGTGTATAGGAATGCAAGAGATTTCTGTGTGTAAATTTTACATCCTGCAACTTTACTGTATTCGTTGATTAGCTCTAGTAATTTTCTGGTAGAGTCTTTAGGGTTTTCTATGTAGAGGATCATGTCATCTGCAAACAGAGAGAATTTCACTTCTTCTTTTCCTATCTGGATTCCTTTTACTTCTTTTTCTGCCCTGATTCCTGTGACCAACACTTCCAAAACTATGTTGAATAGTAGTGGTGAGAGTGGGCACCCTTGTCTTGTTCCGGATTTCAGGGGAAATGCTTTCAATTTTTCACCATTGAGGGTGATGCTTGCTGTGTTTTTGTCATATATAGCTTTTATTATGTTGAGGTATGTTCCTTCTATTCCTGCTTTCTGGAGAGTTTTAATCATAAATGGATGTTGAATTTTGTCAAAGGCTTTTTCTGCATCTATTGAGATAATCATATGGTTTTTATCTTTCAATTTGTTAATGTGGTGTATTACATTGATTGATTTGTGGATATTAAAGAATCCTTGCATTCCTGGGATAAAGCCCACTTGGTCATGGTGTATGATTTTTTTAATATGTTGTTGGATTCTGTTTGCTAGAATTTTGTTAAGGATTTTCGCATCTATGTTCATCAGTGATATTGGCCTGTAGTTCTTTTTTTGTGGCATCTTTGTCTGGTTTTGGAATTAGGGTGATGGTGGCCTCATAGAATGAGTTTGGAAGTTTACCTTCTGCAATTTTCTGGAAGAGTTTGAGTAAGATAGGTGTTAGCTCTTCTCTAAATTTTTGGTAGAATTCAGCTGTGAAGCCATCTGGTCCTGGGCTTTTGTTTGATGGAAGATTTCTGATTACAGTTTCGATTTCCTTGCTTGTGATGGGTTTGTTAAGATCTTTTCTTTCTTCCTAGTTCAGTTTTGGAAAGTTATACTTCTCTAAGAACTTGTCCATTTCTTCCAAGTTGTCCCTTTTATTGGCATAGAGCTGCTGGTAGTAGTCTCTTATGATCCTTTGTATTTCAGTGTTGTCTGTTGTGATCTCTCCGATTTCGTTTCTAATTTTGTTAATTTGGTTCTTCTCCCTTTGTTTCTTAATGAGTCTTGCTAATGGTTTGTCAATTTTGTTTATTTTTTAAAAAAAAAAACCAGCTTTTAGCTTTGTTGATTTTTGCTATGGTCTCTTTAGTTTCTTTTGCATTTATTTCTGCCCTAATTTTTAAGATTTCTTTCCTTCTACTAACCCTGGGGTTCTTCATTTCTTCCTTCTCTAGTTGCTTTAGGTGTAGAGTTACGTTATTTATTTGACTTTTTTCTTGTTTCTTGAGGCAGGCCTGTAATGCTATGACTCTTCCCCTTAGCACTGCTTTTACAGTGTCCCATAGGTTTTGGGTTGTTGTGTTTTCATTTTCATTCATTTCTATGCATGTTTTGATTTCTTTTTTGATTTCTTCTATGATTTGTTGGTTATTCAGAAGCGTGTTGTTTAGCCTCCATATGTTTGAATTTTTAATAATTTTTTTCCTGTAATTGAGATCTAATCTTACTGCACTGTGGTCAGAAAAGATGACTGGAATGATTTCAATCTTTTTGAATTTACCAAGATTAGATTTATGGCCCAGGATGTGATCTATTCTGGAGAAGGTTCCGTGTGCACTTGAGAAAAAGGTGAAGTTGATTGTTTTGGGGTGAAACGTCCTATAGATGTCAATTAGGTCTAGCTGGTCCATTGTGTCCTTTAAAGTTTGTGTTTCCTTGTTAATTTTCTGTTTAGTTGATCTATCCATAGTTGTGAGTGGGGTATTGAAGTCTCCCACTATTATTGTGTTACTATTAATTTCCTCTTTCATACTCGTTAGTGTTTGCCTTACATATTGTGGTGCTCCTATGTTGGGTGCATATATATTTATAATTGTTATATCTTCTTCTTGGATTGATCCTTTGATCATTATGTAGTGTCCATCTTTGTCTCTTTTCACAGCCTTTATTTGAAAGTCTATTTTATCTGATATGAGTATTGCGACTCCTGCTTTCTTTTGGTCTCTGTTTGCGTGGAATATTTTTTTCCAGCCCTTCACTTTTAGTCTGTATGTGTCCCTTGTTTTGAGGTGGGTCTCTTGTAGACAGCATATATAGGGGTCTTGCTTTTTGTATCCATTCAGCCAGTCTTTGTCTTTTGGTTGGGGCATTCAACCCATTTACATTTAAGGTAATTATTGATAGGTATGGTCCCGTTGCCATTTATTTTGTTGTTTGGGGTTCACGTTTATACCACCTTTCTGTGTTTCCTGTCTAGAGAAGATCCTTTAGTATTTGTTGAAGAGCTGGTTTGGTGGTGCTGAATTCTCTCAGCTTTTGCTTATCTGTAAAGCTTTTGAATTCTCCTTCATATCTGAATGAGATCCTTGCTGGGTAGAGTAATCTAGGTTGTAGGTTATTCTCTTTCATTACTTTAAGTATGTCCTGCCATTCCCTTCTGGCCTGAAGGGTTTCTATTGACAGATCAGCTGTTATCCTTATGGGAATCCCTTTGTGTGTTATTTGTTGTTTCTCCCTTGCTGCTTTTAATATTTGTTCTTTGTGTTTGATCTTTGTTAATTTGATTAGTATGTGTCTTGGGGTGTTTCGCCTTGGGTTTATCCTATTTGGGACTCTCTGGGTTTCTTGGACTTGGGTGGCTATTTCCTTCCCCATTTTAGGGAAGTTTTCAGCTATTATCTCCTCGAGTAACTTCTCATGGCCTTTCTTTTTGTCTTCTTCTTCTGGGACTCCTATGATTCGAATGTTGGGGCGTTTCACATTGTCCCAGAGGTCCCTGAGGTTGTCCTCATTTCTTTTGATTCTTTTTTCCTCTCTGCTTCATTTATTTCCACCATTTTATCTTCTAACTCACTTATCCTATCTTCTGTCTCTGTTATTCTACTCATGGTTCCCTCCAGAGTGTTTTTGATCTCATTTATTGCATTATTCGTTTTTAATTGACTCTTTTTTATTTCTTCTAGGTCTTTATTAAACATTTCTTGCATCTTCTCAATCTTTGTCTCCAGGCTATTTATCTGTAACTCCATTTTGTTTTCAAGATTTTGGATCATTTTTATTATCATTATTCTAAATTCTTTTTCAGGTAGATTCCCTATCTCCTCCTCTTTTTGTTTGACTTGGTGGGCATTTTTCATGTTCCTTTAGCTGTTGGGTATTTCTCTGCCTTTTCATCTTGTTTAGATTGCTGTGTCTGGAGTGGGCTTTCTGTATTCTTGTGGTCTGTGGTTCCTTTTCATTGTGGAGGTTTCACCCTGTGGGTGGGGTTGGACGGTTGGCTTGTCAAGGTTTCCTGGTTAGGGAAGCTTGTGTCAGCGTTCTGGTGCATGGAATTGGATTTCTTCTCTCTGGAGTGTAATGGAGTGTCCATTAATGAGTTTTGCGATGGGTCTATGTGTTAGGTGTGACTTTGGACAGCCTGTATGTTGACACTCAGGTCTATGTTCCTGCATTGCTAAAGAATTTGCGTGGTATGTCTTGTACTGGAGCTTATTGGCTCTTGGGTGGTGGTTGGTTTTGGTGTAGGTATGGAGGCTTTTGGATGGTCTCTTATTCCTTAATGTTCTGTGTAGTCAGGAGTTTTCTGGTTTTCTCAGGTTTTGGGCTTAAGTCTCCTGCCTCTGGATTTCAGTTTTATTCTTCCAATAGTCTCAAGACTTCTCCAACTATACAGCACTGATAATAAAACTTCTAGGGTAATGGTGAAAAGATTCTCCACCGTGAGAGACAACCAGAGAGGTTAACAGAGTTACATAAAGAATAGGAGAGGGAGGAAGGAGATAGATGTGAGCAGGAGGAGAAAAAGGGGACTCAAGAGGAGAGAGAGATCTACGCAGTTATCTGTTCCCAAAGTGTTCTCCATAGCCCAGACACCCACAAAGATTCACAGAGTTGGACTGGGAAGAGAAGGGGAAAGGAGGAAATAGAGGTGTTCTGAGGTAGAAAACAGAGAGTCAAAAGTGGGAGAGTAATCACCACACTCCTGAATAGAAATGGGAACTGAATATTGGATTCTTAAATGTCCAAAATTTATATCACATACTGAAAAACAAAGATTAAAAATCTAGTGTAGAGGTTAGACTCTTTGAAATACAATATTTAAAAACAAAAACACACAAAAAATTTAGAAATGTATATGAAGTTTGGTTTAAAAATAGGGTTTCTCTCTCTCTCTCTTTTTTTTTTTGGCAAGGTTATAGTGAAATGAAAATGAAAATTAAGGAATAATAGAGGAGTATTAGAGGACTTTAAAAGGAAATAGGAGAGAAAAACAAGAAAAAGAAAAAAAAAGAAAAAAAAATTTTTTTTTTCCTAATTAAAAAAATTGTAAAAATATATGAAAATGAAAGTTGAGGAGTAATGGGGGAGTAATATTAAAAGAAAATAAAAGAGAAAAAAATAAAAAATAAAAAAAATTAAAAAAATTTTTTTTAAATTAAAAAAAAAAACATATATATCTAGGAATTTCTCTGGAGTTGTTGCGGTCAGTGTAGGTTCAGTTCAATTTCAGATAGCTTCTCTTTCCAGCTTATACTTCTCGATATCTATGGGCCCCTTCCGGTGTAGTCGGTGTTACCTTCAGGGATTTTAATCTGTTGCACCGGTCCTTTCTGAAGAGGTTCCTTTTGTTTATTTGACTTCTGTTTGCTTCTCTTTGGTGTCTAATTTCCGCCCTGACACAGGCGGGCGGAGGTGATCTCTTATTTAGGTTCGCTAGTTCAGTTCAGTCCTGCTACGGGGAGGGCGGGGCGCTGCAGACAGATACCGCTCTGTGTGGATAGCACTCACCGTGTTCCGGCCACACTGGGTTTGCCCCGCTCACAGGTGTCAGTGCTTTCCCCGTCTACACTGCTCAGGCTCCCGGCTGCTCTAGATGGAGCGGGCCCTGCGTTGAGTGCGCTTCCAGTTTTCGGGTACTCCACAAAAGCGCAAATTCACTCTCCCCGGGTGCAGCGCGCCTTTTCCCTCCGCGTCGAGCGGCCCAGGCAGCCAGAGGCTTGGGCGCACTCTCCCCGGGTACGGCGCGCTTTTTCCCTCTGCGGCCCCAGCGCGCGCCGCCAGTCGGGTCTCAGGAAGTCTTTAGATAGGAACCGGGGGCCTGTTTGCAGTGTCGGGAGGGGGTGGCTTCTCAGGGGCTGAGTTTGCCCTTTTCCCCTCCCCCCTGCCTCCTACCTCCAGCGGGGATGGGCCGGCTCTTCTCTGGAGTTTCTCAGTCCCTTTGTTTTGCGAACCGCCGGCAGTGTGTTCGGGCCGGTTAATTTTGTCCCTTGCTATCCCACAGTTTAAAAAAGCTCCCTCCAATTGCTCTCAGGGTCTTCGGGCCGGTCCTTACCCTAAGCAATGCCACCCGCTCCTCTCCGTTCCGCCCCCGCTTGTTGCTGGCGGGTGCGGGCATCTGGGGTACTTTTCTGCTGGGAGTTGCTTTTAGGCACGTAATCTGTGGGCCTTATTTAATTTTTCCTCCCAGTTAGATTGCCGAAAACTTCCCCGAGTCCCGCCAGTGCGAGGGTTTCCTGGTGCTTGGAAACTTCCCCTATTAAGACTCCCTTCCCGGGACGGGTCTCCATCCGTAGCTCTTTTGTCTCCCTTTTTATCTTTTATATTTTGTCCTACCTCCCTTTGAAGACAATGGGCTGCTTTTCTGGGCACCTGATGTCCTCTGCTAGCAATCAGAAGTTGTTTTGTGAAATTTGCTCAGCGTTCAAATGTTCTTTCGATGAATTTGTAGGGGAGAAAGTGGTCTCCCCATCCTATTCCTCCGCCATCTTGGCTCCTCCTTGCTGTTTGTTTTTTAAAGGATTGTCTTTTTTAAAATCCCCAATCACCTTAAATAAGAGTTAAACATTACCATTCTTACCCAAAAGGAGGCAGAAGCCCAGAGAGAGATATAAAAGCTGAAGCAGGAGTGGGATGGGTGGCGGCCAAGGGCAGAGCCAGGCAGCAGGTACGCTGGGAAGAGGGAGGGCTGCCCTGGGACCCTGGGTTGGAAGCTGACGAAGGAGCTCCTGGTCTCCTCTGACAAATGCTTGCCCTGTTCTCTTGCATTTGTGTCTCTCCTCCTTCTTCCTTAGAGCTTGAGGCTGAGTGTGGGAGAGGGGGTCGGTGGTGCGGGTCCTGGTGGACCCCTTGGGGATACTTGGGGTGGGGGGGCGCTTCAGAAAATTCACAGCCACCCACTAACTGGACTCAGGGGACTGGCTGGCTGCAGTGGGGAGTGAGGCTGCGGCCTCGTGTCTGCAGAGATAGTGGTCCAGGATATGCTTCCACTCCTCGTTCACCCCCACTGGTAACAAACTGGCTCTGGCATTTCTCGCTTTCCTGCCTCCAAACAGCTCACCCCACAGGAGCACACACCAGCAGGTCCCAGAAACCTCCCCCTGTACCCCAGAAATCCTCACCCAGATTCCGTGCCAGTTCATGGTGCCGCCTCTCCCCCCTCAGTCATGTCCCTCTGTCCCTGGACTTTGGGCTCTTGGTCCTGGGCTGGAACTGCACTTTCTGTCCCTGGCCTCTAGGCTTTTGCCTACTTGGGACATCCACGTTCCACCCTCCCTGCTGGTGGAGACCTGTACATCCTCAGTGTGTTTCCTAGGATTATTTTCTGTTAAACTAATCTTCTTGTACTTGAATGCCCAGTTGTGTCCGACTCTTCGTGACCCCATGGGCTGTAGCCCATGGGATTTTCCAGGCAAAAATCCTGGAGTGGGTTGCCATTTCCTTCTCCAGGGGATCTTCCAGACCCAGGGATCGAACCCACCTCTCCTGCATCTCCTGCATTGGCAGGCAGGTTCTTTACCACTGAAGGCTATAATCCATAGGGTCGCAAAGAGCCAGAGGGGACTAACAGACTAGCACTTTTCCCTTTCCTATTTAAGAGGGAGACTCTGTACATGTTATCACTACATGTTATTACAGTATTTGCTTTATGAAGCACTTAATGACTTAGAAAAACACTCAAGATATTTTAGATAAAAAGGAATGAAGGCTATGAATCATTTTTTATGGAAAGAATCTACCTTACACACCCCCATAAGCATATTCATGCCTGCACCTACATTGTCCCCACACTACACAGGCATGTCCCAGCCATCTGGCCTGTACCACATCTACATCCACATCGCTTCCTGCACCCCCATCTACACTCACATCAGCACCCACACTGCTGTCCACATCTCTTTGTAGAACTAGTAGGTGCTGCCCAAGCTGCCCCCATTCCCTGTTGGACACACTTTTCTAGCTTCCTCTGCATGTGGAAGCAGCCATGTGTCCTGTATAGCCAGTGACATGTGGGCAGGTTACCTACAAGCTTACTTCTCAGAACCTCTTTCTTCTCTTCTCAGATGCCAAACGCTGAGGAACCAGGGAAGGACTCCAAGTCCCAGGGTGTGATGGAGCCACTGGATTGGAAGGCTGGGTTCTAGAATGAGCTGCTTGGGTGCAGCAGGTGAGTTGAGGGGGGTATGCATGTGTCTGCTCCCCACATGGCTCTGACGTGAAGTTCTGAGGCTCCTCTGTGTAGAAAACCGCCCCCGAGTTGCTCTACAGACGTGAAGGATAGTGGAGGCGTCGAGGGACAGAGATGCTGCGAGCGCGGCTGGTGTCTGTCTTCCTGCGGCCTCCCACTCTACCTCCCTAGCTGGTGCCAGTGCCGCAGGGAAAGGAGGCGGCAGAGCGGCCCACCAAAGCCACGCGCCCTGTTCTTGGGACCTGGGCCCAGCGCAGACACCCTGGTTGCGGGTGCGGACCGGTGTGCTGGACCCAGGTGATCAAGCGCCAGCGCCTGGCCAGGCCCCCCGAGGCGCCTCCCACTCGCCGGACGAGCAGCCGGTTGTTCCCGGAAGAGCCCGGAGATACTCAGAGAACTACTATTTTCTGTTTTTTTTTTTTTTTTTTTATGTTTACTTAAAGACTTCTGGGTTGGTTTCATCCGGAAACATGCTTGATATGTTTGGACTCCTGAAGGTAAGATGAGGCGGCTGGGAACTTTCTACCAGTGCGGATGAACTAAGTTGTTTTCACCGCTGTGACTCACCAGCTATGTACTGAGCGCTTGCTTCTCCGCTCCGCTTGTTTCTTGCTTTCTGTGTTCTCTGCTAGAGCTGAAAATGGAGAACCAGAGAGAGGTGCCAAAGCACTGATTTTTTTTTTTCCATTTATTTTTATTAGTTGGAGGCTAATTACTTTACAACATTGCAGTGGTTTTTGTCATACATTGAAATGAATTAGCCACGGATTTACATGCATTCCCCATCCCGGTCCCCCTTCCCACCTCCCTCTCCACCTGATCCCTCTGGGTCTTCCCAGTGCACCAGGCCCGAGCACTTGTCTCCTGCATCCAACCTGGGCTGGTGATCTGTTTCACCCTAGATAATATACATGTTTCGATGCTGTTCTCTTGAAACATCCCACCCTCGCCTTCTCCCACAGAGTCCACAAGTCTGTTCTATACATCTGAGTCTCTTTTTCTGTTTTGCATATGGGGTTATCATTACCATCTTTCTAAATTCCATATATATGTGTTAGTATACTGTAATGGTCTTTATCTTTCTGGCTTACTTCGCTCTGTATAATGGGCTCCAGTTTCATCCATCTCATTAGAACTGATTCAAATGAATTCTTTTTAATGGCCGAGTAATATTCCATGGTGTATATGTCCCACAGCTTCCTCATCCATTCGTCTGCTGATGGGTATCTAGGTTGCTTCCATGTCCTGGCTATTATAAACAGCAAAGCACTGATTTTTAGGCAACTCTTTGTTATTATTATTGGTTCACTCCCAGACTTTTAGCTTATAGTGGGTAAAGAATCTGCCTGCAATGCAGGAGAACCGGGTTCGATTCCGGGGTCGGGAAGATGCCCTGGCGGAGGAAATGACAAGCCACTCCCTATTCTTGCCTGGAGAATCCCATGGACAGAGGAGCCTGGCGGGCTACAGTCTGTGGGGTCGCAAGAGTCGGAAACGACTTAGACTAAACTACTCCTCCTCCTCCTTCTCCTCAGGCTTTGAAGTTAGAGATGTAGAAAACATTGATTAAGAAGATCCTGAATCATCTGTTTTCTTTCATGCCGACTATCCCTGCCTTCCCCCCACCCCCACCCCATCCTTAAAGTGGTAGAAACCTTTCTTTCACAGGAAATACATGAGAAGTCAGTACACCAGATAGGAGGGTAGCATTCCTGCCTGTCCCCCTCCCCTATGCCAAGTTCCTGGGTGAGGAGAACACAGTTTTTTAAAATGTGACAAAGAAGGTCAAAGAAGGTCAAAGATTGAACATACTCCCTTGAATTTATAGGAAAAAAAAACAATAGCAAAAAAGCAATCCAGAGAAAGCTGGTCTCCCTGGGGTCCAAATGGCGCTGAGAGGAAACCTGGGCTGGACGACAGGACTCCACACCTGTCGCCCACCAACCCTAAGCCCGCATTTGCTCAGCAACGGTTCCCTGAACTTCAATATTCTCATCTCTAAGGTAAATGCAGTTTCTTACGCTGTAGAATAGTTTCTCCTCTGTCAGTGTGCTGCTGCTGCTAAGTCGCTTCAGTCGTGTCCGACTCTATGTGACCCCATAGACGGCAGCCCACCAGGCTCCCCTGTCCGTGGGATTCTCCAGGCAAGAACACTGGAGTGGGTTGCCATTTCCTTCAATGCATGAAAGTGAAAAGTGAAAGTGAAGTCGCTCAGTCGTGTCAGACTCTTAGTGACCTCATGGACTGCAGCCCACCAGGCTTCTCCATCCATGGGATTTTCCAGGCAAGAGTACTGGAGTGGGGTGCCATTGCCTTCTCCTTCTGTCAGTGTAGGTGTGTAAATACAGTAAAACCTGAAAGAATTTGATACATAGAAAACTCTGAAGTGATGGGCATTATAGCAAGGATTCCAGACACAGCTGTTCATCAGCAAATGACCTGGTGAGGTCCAGTTAGCCCAGGTTTGGCATTCAGAGAGCAGGAAGGCAGGGACAGACAGACGATGTGTGTCCCAGAGAAAACTAGTGGCTTTCTTCCCAGTTCCGAGCAGTCTGTGGATTTTAAGCAGACGTTTCTCCTCATGGGTCCAGTGTAGTGAGTGGGTGGGATGAATTGGTGATTGTGACCGCCGCTTTCCCTGCAGAGAGCAGAGCAAGCAGCCAGGGGAGGGAAGAGCGTCTGCAGTGGGCCTCACACAGGGGCCAGGGATAAGGGATAATTGCAGCTGGTGTTTAGGTGAGTCATCCAAGGGGAAAGCCGAAGAGACGAGGTACGGAAGACAGCCTGCTCACTGGATGACCTTTGCTGTAAATGTCAGCCAGAAAATTCTATCAGATCAATAGTGGTGGTAATAATGGTTTTTGAAAGGAATGAGAAGGGATTTCATTGCCAGAAGTGGCTTGCCTGTCTTGTTTGAATGGGAGGCCTTGAGACCCAGAGGTTGATGAAGGGGTGTTGTGGCTTCGATGTGGGCCTGGGTGCCTGTCCTCTGGCCTCGCAGGTGGCAAGGGTGGGGAACACCATCACAGCTTCCTGGCAGAGGTGGGATCCCAAGCCCCTTTGGGCCACTCTGCTGGGGCTTCTGGGAAATGATGGCTGATTCTCAGTGAGAGTGAAGTGGGTTGGCAGGGGTTGAGCAGGGAACAGAATCAGACGCAGGTGTCCTGCAGGGACTGACAATTGAAGTTATGGGCAAGCCACAGGGACACAGACCAGAGGGCCCAGGATGTCAGTTGGCTCTAGCTAAGCTCAGTGGGCAGATGCCCTCCTCCATGATTCCCTGAAACCTGCTGGGAGGAGGCAGGGCCCAGGCATGAACCCAGAGAGTCTGGTGGTGC